>NC_135478.1:1977746-2277746 GCF_052094955.1 Ictidomys tridecemlineatus
CCTCACCTCCCCCCTCCCCCCTCTCCCTCCCTCCCTCACCTCCCCCCTCTCCCTCCCTCCCTCACCTCCCCCTCTCTCCCTCCCTCCCTCACCTCCCCTCCCCCTCTCTCCCCCTCCCTCCTCTCCCCCCCTCCCTCCCCTCCCTCACCTCCCTCTCCCCTCCCTCCCCTCCCCCTCCCTCCCTCCCTCCCCCTCTCTCCCTCCCTCCCTTCCTCACCTCCCCCTCTCTCCCTCCCTCCCTCCCTCACCTCCCCTCTCTCCCTCCCTCCCTCCCTCACCTCCCCCTCTCTCCCTCCCTCACCTCCCCCTCCCCCTCTCCCTCCCTCCCTCACCTCCCCCCTCTCCCTCCCTCCCTCACCTCCCCCTCTCCCTCCCTCCCTCACCTCCCCCTCTCTCCCTCCCTCCCTCCCTCACCTCCCCCTCCCCCTCTCTCCCTCCCTCCCTCACCTCCCTCTCCCCCCTCTCTCCCCTCCTCCCCTCCCCCTCTCTCCCTCCTCCCCTCCTCCCCCCTCCCCCTCTCTCCCTCCCTCCCTCACCTCCCCTCTCTGGCTCTGGGGGGACCCAGGGCTCACTCATGCTGGGGCTCTACCAGCCCCCTCCCCAGGGCCTTGTCCTGCACTTGGAGCCCAGCTGGTCACCCAGGACAATCTGATCTCATCGCAGGGTCCTTAAAGTCTGCAAAGACTCTTTCTCCAAATATGGCTGCTGCCACCCAACCAGGACACCTTCAGGGCACACCTGCAGCGGCACCATGTCCCCGCCTGCCCTCACCCCCCACAAAGCCCTGCCTCGAGGCCCCTCTTTCTGTTCCTTCCTCTGGGTCCAGCTGTGTTTGCCTGACGGTGACCTTGGCGGCCTGCACCCCAGGCCGGGAGCCAGGAGGCCCTTCCTGCACACCCCGGCTGGGCTCTCCCTTCCCTGGCCCCCAGCGCCCCGGAGTCTGCACCGCGGTGGCCGATCCAAGTCCTGCTGTCCTCCAGGAAAGGCCCTGTCCAGCACGGCCACGCCCCCCTCCCGCTCCCCCAGCCCATGTCCCTCCCTTTGCCCAGGCCGACCCACACGGGAGGTGTCCCCTGTCTCGCCTCGCCCAAGCCTGGGGGTCTTGGCGTCCCCCAGCAGCCTGGGTCTTGTCCCCTTGCTGAGTAGGAACACGAGGACCCACAGCCACCTCCGCCCCTCACAGAGAGCTGGACACAGGGTGTCCTCATGAGCGGGGGCCGGGCAGGGACTGAGCTGCAGCCCCTACCTGTGTGTGTCCTGGGCCACTCTGCATCTCAGTGTCCCCCTCTGTAAGGCGGTACCTTCTCCGGCCACCAAAGGCCCAGGGGCTGCCTTGCCCGGCCTCCTGGGGCAGAGCCTGGGAGCCCAGATGGCCCCGGGGCTCACTTTACCTAGGAGCCCAGCTCTGGTGTCCAGGGGCCATGGTGGTCCTCCCGCTCTTTCCCTAGATGCTCTAAAGCCACCTTGGTCTGAAAATGGTCAAGCTCTAGGGTGAATTTTTGGGACGATGGCAGCGCCGGCCCCTCCAGCAGTGGACGGTGGCCCCAGTGCATGGACAGGAGCTGGGCAGCGCGTCAGAATCCCCTGGGCTCAGGTGCCAGGTCCCCTTGACCCCCTAGGCTGTCCAGCGTCATGAGCCTCGGTTTCCCCACAGGGTGCGGAGCCCCCGCCCTCAGAGTCCCTGCAGGAAGAGGGCTCAGCTCGTGCCCACCGTGGCCGCCCGTCCTGGGCTCGGCCTCCCTGCGGTCACTGTTCTGTGGTCTACAACAGGGACAACGCTGCGGTGGGGGGACACCGGCTGGGCTGGACCTCTCAGCCCAGATCCCGTCCCTGGCCCCATGGCCGTGTGACCTGGGGACGGTGGTCTCCTTGGCCGTGAAGTGGGTGAGGGTAGGCACGGTGGCGCGTCCCCTGGCGCCGGCCATCGCCCCTGTGGGTCGTCACCCTGGTCAGGGAAACGTTGAGCCCAGAGACTCTGCAAACGGAAGAGGGTCTCCGTGTGGGGGCCTCAGGATCCCAGCAGGGAAGGGTCCTTGTCCCCTGGGGCCGCTGAGGGGGACATGGGTGTCAGGATGTCCTCTCGGGGGCTGCCCATCTGCTCCACCCCCGGGGCCCCGAGCCATCGGCAGGCGGGGTGACCAGGGCTGCAGGCACGTCCTGGCTGGCTGGCAGGGGCTCAGGCTGGGCCCATGCAGCAGGACAGCCCCTGCAGCGGGAGTGGGGTCCTGGGACCTTAAGGTCCCTCAGGGAAGGGACCGCCACCCTCCGTCACATCCGGGGACACTCGGGGAAGATGCGGACTCCAGTCAGGTGCCCAGCGGTCAGCACAGAGCCCACGGAGCTAGCTGCCTGGGTTTAATCCCGGATGTCCCCCTGACCACCCGTGTGACCCCAGGCAGGGGCGTCCCCTGTGTCCCGGTCCGGCCTCTGTGAAGGGGACAGTACTCGCAGCTGCTCTCTGAGCTGCGGGCAGTGAGCCTCCGCCCTTGGTGGTGTCGGTGGGGGGGGCTGGGGCCGCGCTCCCCTCGCCGAGTCCCTCCGGTGCCCCCTGTGGCCGCGCCCGTGGAGCTGCCCTGGGTGTCTTGGTGGAGACACCAGCCACAGGCCCCTCCGGTGACCTCATTCCAGCTGGTGACGTGGCAACACCCTCGTCCCAAACGAGGTCACGCCGCAGGCTCAGGAGCTGGGGCTTCAGCGTGTGAATCGGAGGGTAGGACACGGGGGGCCAGACGAGAGCCAGGGCATCGTGGGGAGCGTCACACAGGGCCACCGAGGGGACACGGAGAGCCCCCAAGGCCCAGGGGAGCTGGGGCCGCCTGGCCGCCGGGCACTTCAGCACCGTGGACAGCGGCGCGGCGGCTGGTGGCTTCTCTGGGGCCCCTCCCTGGGCCCAGCTGCTGCCCGAACCACCCGGCCAGCACCCGCCAAGTCCGGCAGACAGGACTTCACAGGCAAAGAGGGTCGTGAGGGGCCTCTGCGCCCGCAGCCCAGTGTCTGGCGCTCACGCCTGATGTCTCTCAGGCCAGGGCTGCGGTCTTACCTGAGTCCTTCCCCAGAGAAGGGGGGGGGGGAATGTCAAAAGGAGGCCGCAAAGGCCACCACAGGACAGCAGACGGCCACCTGCCTGGTGCCCAGAAAAGAGCACGAGGCATCTCCAAGGGGCCCCTAAAGCCCCGAGGCGCCCACTTTGCTAAAGTGACCACAGGATGGGCGCCACTCCCGGCCGACGCAGGGGACGGAGCGCCAGGCCCTGTGGTGGGGACGTGCGGTGCCATCAGTTTGCACACTGTGGGAAGGACTCGGTGGACCCCGTCCCAGGCCCCGAGTGCACGGAGACCCGGGGGACCTGGTGTGGCCGCCCGCCCGTGACGCCCCAGCACAGAGCCCGGTGCCCCCCAGCAGGAGGAGGGTGTCCACGGGTGGTGTCCCGGGCACAGGGCTGCGCGTGCCCACAGACGCGGCCCAGGCGCACACGGGCCAGCTCTGCTAGAGCGCAGGTCCCAGCCGGGGCTCTCCCTGGGGCTGGGGGCTGGGGGTGGGGACACCAGGGGCTCTGCAGGCTCCTTCTCCACCTGGGAGACGTGACGTGGCTTCAGGATCCTGTCACCTGTGCCCTCGCCGCCTCCCTTGGGCTATGTTTGAAATACACACCAAGAACCATGTTTTTGGTGGCAAGACAGACACGACATAAAGCTCACCCTGTCCGCCACGCTCAGTCCCCAGTAGTGGCTCGAAGCCGTGCCCCTTGGTGCAGTGTCCCCACTGTCCATCTCCCTGTCCCCATACATTAGCCCAGTCCCCCCCCAGCAGGGCACCCCCAGGCTACTTCCCGTCTCTGTGGACTTGGTCAGCTCCGGGACCCGATCTCGGGGGATTGGCAGCTTTGTCCTCCGCCCACCTTCTTCACTAGCAGGACATTCTCAAGGCTGTGTCAGTCCTTCACTCCTTTTCAATGCTGAGTAATATTCCACCGGGGTGAGGACACCACGGTGTCTTGTACTCACCGGTCCCTTGGGTCACGCCCCTTTAGGCCTCAGGGAACCATTCGGCTGTGTTCGTGGGTGCCCGAGGATCAGTTCTCTGGGGAAAGCCCCCCGAGTGGGGTGCTGGGTCATGAGGTAAAGCTACACTTTATTTCTGAGGAACTGTCTGTCAGACTGATTTCCAGAGCGGCTGTGACCCGGCTCAAACGGGTTCTACTGTTAGAGACCATTTTCAGCTCTGTCCCTGCCGGGGACACGGCTCACCACGCTCCTGTGGGGCTGAGGTGGACCCCGCGGAGCGCTCCTGGGCGATCGTGGGGCGGAGGCGGAGACCCGGGTCCGCGTTCCGGAGCCGCAGCCAGGGCCTCGCCTCACAGGCAGCGGCCGAGGGGCGCCAGGTGGGGAGGCCTCCTGGGAGCGGGCCCCGGCTCCAGGCCAGCCTCAGCCTGGGTCCCTCTCCTGACTGGCCCTGCCCTTTACCGCCGTGCCACGCCCTCCAGCTGCGTGCCCCTGGGTGGCCTGTCCTGTGGCCCCGCCATCTTCTCGCGGCCTGGCAGGGCGATGGCCCTCCCTCCCCACGCCAGCCCTGCTCACCCGCAGCCGGGCCTCCTCCCTCGCGCCCCGTCGCACCCTGGAGGGGGGTGGCCGTGGACGAGCCCGGCTGCCCTCCATCGTGCCTGGCCGAGGCGCAGCTCAGCGGCGCTCACTGCCTGTCCCGGGCAGCCGCACCGGTCATCTCCAGAACCTTCCCTGTGCCCGGTGGCAGCTCTGTCTCATCGAGCTCAAGCTGCCCATGCCCTCCCAGCCCCTGGCCCCCACCGTCCACTTCCTGTGTCTGTGGGTGTGACTACTCCAGGGACCTCCTGTGACGGACCCTGCAGTGAGTGTCCCTTGTGTCTGGATCACGTCACTGACAACTTGTGCAGCATGTCAGAGCTTTGCTCCTCTTCCTGGCTGAGTGGTGTTCCAGCATGTGTCCATCCATCTGCTGGTGGACGTGGGACTGCATCCTCCTAACATCCCTGTTCCTCTCCCCCAGGCTGTGCCTTCCTCACCTACTGTGCCAGGGACTCCGCCATCAAAGCTCAGACTGCCCTACACGAGCAGAAGACCTTGCCCGGGGTGAGTCTCTGTGCTGTCTGGCGAGGTGGGTGGGGACTTGCTCTCAGCCTTGGGGTTCAGGCCCTTCCCAGATCAGCTGTGAAGCTCATGGCCTCTGACCCAGACAGACAGCTAAGAGCAGAGGGCAGAAGGCACCACCAGGTGGCACTGGCCGGGGCCTACTGCAGCTGGGCTGTGTATTACGAGGCATGTGTGGTTGGCTAGGTTGTTTACTGCACAAGTGCCTGGCCCTACATGCAAGTGTCACTGGCCTCAGAGATGAGGAAGCTCGGCAGGCGGAGGCCCCGGGCAGGACCCAGCCTGGTGTGCTGGAGGCCCAGGGAGGAGCCCTGCAGCTGCAGCAGAGGAGGTGACGGAGGTCGGGTGGGGACGGGCAGGCGGCACAGCCCCGTGGGGCATGAGGAGCCCAGATCCTGTGGCTTTTCCCATAGAAAGGAAACGGGGCCCCGGGTCCTTATGGAGCGAAGGCAGCCACAGCCCTTGGTGTGGGGACTGCCGTGTCCCTGGTGACCAGGAGGCTGGCCTGGACACTGTCCCTGGTGAGTCCTTCTGTCCCTACTGGGTGCCAGCAAGGAAGGTCCCCCTGGGCCAAGTCCCTGGGCCCTGGGAGCCTCAGGGAGCCTGCAGGCCTCAGCTGGGGGCTCCGGGGGACCCTGCCTGACAGTGGAGAGCGGGGGTGCGCCTCGGGCTGAAGGCTTGCATTGGACTCAATTTCAACAGGTCAGAAGGTGTGGGGTGGTCACAGCTCGTTTGAAAGAAGGAGAAGCCCCCTTTGGGGTGGCTGCGGCTCCGGTGACGGGCACTCCGGTTGCCACTTCAGTGATGTTCTCTTGTTCTCCAACCTGTCCTTGCTGTGTGACAGCGAGCCAGAAACTTAATCTCTCTGTTCTTTGGGACTGGAAGAGGGCAACATGTCAATGTGGGGGGAGGAAATTGTAGAGGAGGTGGTCATGGAGGGCTTCACTGAGGAGGTGACATTTGGGAAGAAACATGATGTTGGTTGTTTTTTTTTTTTTTTTTTTTTTTTTTTTTGTAACTATAATGAAATACCAGAGGCAGGCTGGTCCCTAAAGGAAAAAAACGGTTTATAAATAAAGCTCACCGTTCTGGAGGTCAAGGGCCTGTCATTGACATTGACTCAGTTCCGGTGAGGATGCTGTGCTGGATGGTGTCATGCGGCAGGAGGTGGGAGAGGAAGAGTCCTGTAATGAGCCAGGAAGCCAGAGGGAGGGGAGGAGGGAGGGGAAGAGGGAGGGCGTCCAGCTGGCCTCCCAGGAGAGCCCTGTCCACACCTCAGGGACACGCCCCCAGGGACCTAAGCGGCTCCTCCAGGCCCATCTCTCCAAGACCCCCAACACTGGGGACCAAGCCCCCAACACGTGACCTGGGGACAGGCCACCTCCCAACCCTGCAGGTGACAAGAAAGGGCTCTGGGCAGACGCACAGCACGGGCAAGAGTGACCTCGAGTGTGTGCAACGAAAGCCCCAAATTCACTCTCCTCCTCTTGACCCTCTGCCAGCCCCGCCCAGCCCAGAGGCCGGGGGTGACCGACCGCCAAGGGCCGCTCTGCCGCCGGGTCACAGGCCACCCGTGAATCCGCGGTTCCAAGCAGGAGCTCTGGGCCGAGCCTGGGAGTGGGCTCGCCGTGGTCCTGACCGGGAGCTGGCCTGGGCGGTGGCAGGACTTTGATTTGGTGGGGAATCTGCTTCCAAGCTGGCCCCTCGGGCGGCCAGGGGTCCAAGGCCTCAGGTCCCCGTCGCGGGCGGCTGGCCTCCCCAGAGCTCGGGGCCACGTGTGACAAGGAGGGAGCCGCCCTTGGCGCCCGAGCCTCACAGTGGCCTCTCACTCTCCCTGTGCTGTCACTGGACAGTGCAGACTGAGAGAAGGACAGAGGGACTCACCAGTGGGCATCAGGTCCGTCCAGGGTCAGGTGCCAGCAAGCCACAGGGCAGGGCGGACCCTGGGTGGACGCAGACCCGCTGCTGGTGGTCGCCGGGGCCAGGGCCGTTTCCGCTAAGGTGGCCTCCTGCTCGTGTGGCTCCGCCCACCCGTCCTCCACGCTCCGCCCACCCCACGCTCCACCCACCCCACGCTCCGCCCACCTCATGCTCCGCCCATCCCACGCTCCACCCACCCCACGCTCCGCCCACCCCACGCTCCGCCCCGCCCACCTTCCATCTACCCACCCACCATCCCTCCCTCCCTCCCCGAACCGTCCTCTCGCGTCCACTCCTTTGACAGTCTCCCTGGGCACCTGCTCCTTGCCCGGCACTCTGCTGAGCTTCCCTGGGACCTGTCCCCTTCCAAGTGGCCCTGCTGTCTGCAGGTGCCCACACGTGGCCCCTGATGCCCTCTGAAGCAGCTCCTCTCTCAGGCCCTGGCGCCACCTCCCCTCCCCGTCCCCAGAGCCCTGGTCCCCACATTCTGCTCTCAGAGTGTCCCCCTCTTGTCACCTCGTCCCCCACGCTGCTGACACCTTGAGCTTGACTCTGGGCCCCAGGATGAGTGTCTCTGCCGCTCGGTGTCCTTGTCCCCTGACCATCTGGACAGACTTGGAGGCTGGGGGCAGAAGCAGGTCCTCGTCCCCAGGGATCCCCACTCCCTCACACTGACCCCTCAGTCCAGGACTCGCGGGGACGGCTGTCCTACCTGCACTCCCTCCAGCCTGCCCTCCAGTCTGTGTCCGGCTCATGTGTCCTCGGCTGGCCTTTCCTCAGCTCTGGTGTGACGTAGGGCGGGGGACAGCAGCCGAGACCAGCAAGGGAGTGGCCGCGGCGCCTGTGGAGGTGGAGAAGCCCCGCGGGTCGAGCAGACTGAGGAGGGGTCTCGGTGCAGATGGGCGGTCAGGGGCCTGGCAGCAGGTGACCTCAGGGGTGGATGTGCCTGAGGCTCCCGGGCCCCGGGGGGCGCAGGCCCGGTTTCCCAGGGCAGCTGTGGCCATGGCCTGTGGTCAGGCTCAGGGCAGCCGGCTCAGGAGCCAGGTCCAGAGTCAGGGGGTGGCAGGGCCACTCCGGGCTCCTGGGAGAGCGGCCCATGTGTGCCCTGGCCTGTGTGGCATCCACTGCTGGCCCTTGTCACCTGCACCCCTGCCCCAGCTTCCCGCAGCCTCCTCTCAGGGCCTCTCGATCTCCCTACAGAGATCTGGGGGTCGGGGCTCCCCACAGCTGGACGTGCGAGGCCCAGGGTTGACCCTCGGCACCACGTGAAGGAAAGAGACAAAACGAAGGTCAAAGGAAATACTGCCCAGAGCAGAGTGCCCGGAACTCAGAGGGTGACAAAGCACCCACCTCTGTCCCCTGCAGGCCAGTCTAGCTGCCCCTGCCGGGGCCCTGGTCTTCCAGGGGCACAGCTGGACTTTCCTTGTGGCTTTTCCACGTGGCCACACCTCCCTTCCCTCCCGCCAGGTGCTGTCCAGTGCTGCCTGCCCACGAGGATGGGGGCGTTTTGCTTCCTGTGGAGAGTGGGGACCACAGGTTGTCATTGTGGACTCTGTGCTGGGCTCCTAGTGGGCCCTCAGGTGCCAGGAGGAGGAGCTGGAGTCCACCCAGGCCATAGGGAGCCACAGCAGCATTCAGAGGAGGAAGGGGCTTGGTGCGGTGCCTGGCAGAGGTGGGGTCAGCGGGAGAGGACAGTGGAGTGTGGGCGGGGCAGCCAACGGGGTCCACCGTGCCCCCCCACACCATCTGCCTGGGGTCTTCCCTGGGCCCCAAATCTTCTAAAGGATCACGTTTCAAATAGGGTGGACTCTTGGCTTCACCCCGGGGCAGCAGAGGACCCTCCGGCAGGCCCTGCCCTTTCGGGGGCCCGTGTCCCCACCTGGGACACTCCAGGGCACGTGGCTGGGAGCAGAGGACTGGGTCCCACCCACCCAGTGCACGCCCACCCATGCCGAAGCCCAGGACCCCCGGAGCCCTGCCCCAGGACCTCCCTAGGTAGATGGGGTGGGTCCTCAGAGGGCCGGGGACACCAGCAGGACCTGGCCCCTTCTGCCCGCCTGCCCCTCTGGTCTTCGCAGCGGCCTCATGTTGGTGGGGACTAAATGGTCCCTGTGGGCTCCGCCTGACGCCTGACCGCCCAGACTCCTACGCCTGCTTCAGAACCCCTGCACACGGCCGGCCGTCTTCACCGAGCCTGGGACACCTTTTGGTCCTTGGGCCCCCTTGGCTCTGGCCTGACCTTCTCTCCTCCACCCGCCCTGACCCCCGAGTGCCAGTGTCTGCCAGTCTCCCCTGTGGTGGATGAATGTGGGGCCCCCTGGGATCCCAGAATCTCTCCACTTGGAGGAGCTGGAAATGTGGAATAAATAAAGGAAGGGGAGGGTCGGGGAGGGCTGCAGGGTGGGGAGCGGCCGGTGGAGGAGGAGGAGGGAGGGCAGGCGGAGGACACCTCTGCGGGACAGATGGAGAGAGGGAGCCGGAAGGAGGTGGGCAGAGGCAGATGGGCGGGCAGGGGCGCAGGAGGGGTGGCGGCCGGCCTGCGTGTGGTGTGCGCCTGTGCGCCCAGGGCGGCCGGGCGGCGGCGGCACGTGGATGCCAGCCTGGCGCGGCCCTGGCCGGTGGGTAAGGCGGGTGCTGGGCTGCGGGGCGGGGACCACCCGGCCCCAGAGACCGGTGCAGTGTGGGGACCTGGAGGGAGGGCTGCCCACCAGCTTCCTGGGCCAGATTAGGACCCCCTTCCCACCACCAGGCTGCCCCAGGAGGAGGTCCTCCCAGGGGGAGGCGGAAGGTCCCCGGGTCCAGCGGCCGAACGAAGGGCGCGGATGGAGGGCAGGTACCCCAAGCCCCGAGAATGGGGTGGAGATGGAGGTTGGGTGATGGGGGCGGATGCTCTCCCGCGGCCGCCCCTCCCTCCCTCCCTCCCGCGGCCCATCCATCTCTCCAAGATCATATTTAAATATCTCTTTTGTGCGAGGCAGGAGCTGGGCTCGCCCCTCAGAGGCGGTTTCCGTGGCAACAACAATTGCCAGCTTCCGTGTGGTGAATCAGCGTTGCCATGGAAACCCCATCCTCATCTGCCCAAGGTGCTGGGAGGAGGGAGGAGGTGAGGCCCGCGGAGGCGGGTGGGAGAGGAGGGGGGCAGGAGCTGGGTCTCAGGTGCCCCCTGTCCCCCACGCCTGGCCACCCCAACCCAGAAGCCGATCGCATCTGGTTGAAATAATCTCCCCTCAGCCTCCAGCTAGCAGGGTGTGGTACCCAGGTGCAGAGGGCCTGGCGTGAGGTGGGGCGCGGGCTGATGGAGGGGGAGGGAGAGGTGGTTGGGCCTTTCCTGGGTGGTCTGAGGTGGTGGCTGCTGGTGGCTTTGGGGCAGGGGATGGGTTGGGGACAAACAGGGGCCTCTCTGGCTCTGGGCCTCCTAAAGCCGAGTTCAAATCAAGGCGGCACTCAGAAAGGGGGAGGATATCAGAGGGGGAGGGTCTTAGCGAGACCGGAGGAGATGGGGGAGGGGAAGGGACCCCGAAAGGGGTGGGGCCCAGAGCAGCGGGCTGCTTGACTGGGGGCCCAGGTGGGCTTGCAGCTGGGATGGAGGTGAAGGGGTCCAGAGGGGCGGAGCCGCGTGGGGGGAGGGGGCTGCACCGCGGAGCTGCGGCCCACCGGCCCTGCCCACCGGCCCTGCCCACCGGCCCTGCCCAGCTCCGCCGCGGGTCTTGATTTTGCCATCGGGAAGGGGGGTGCACAAGGTGCCGGTCTCGGGTTGTCCTGTAGTCTCGCATGATTGAAAAGCTGGCCTGTGGGGCCTTCTCGGCTGGACCTCAAAAGTCCAAGGTGGAAAGAGCCGTCCAGAGACCGCAGGGCTCACAGATGTCCCTCTGGGAGGCCCTGGTCCAGCCAAGGGCACCTTCCTATGCTGGGAGACACAGGCCGCTCCCTTCTGCCCGGTTCAGTTCTGCAAGCTCCTCTGATTGCTCCACATGCTGCCCTGTGTGGACTGACGCCCGGGTCCCCAGCTGCAGGGACAGCAGGACAGACACTTCCAGCCCTGAGGCAGGGGGAGCCTGGGGCCCAGAGGTGGGAGGACTGCCAGCCGGGGGCCTGAGGGCTGGGTTTTGCGGATGAACAGGAGTACCCCAAGTCTCCACCTGAGGAGGAGAGCCCTGCCCAGGACCCGTGGGCCCTTGCCTCCCTGCTTCTGCCCTCACACCTCAAATTCAGCTCATGCCCAGGACTGAGCATGTGTGGAGGTGCCACAGTGGAGAGCAACTTCCACCGAAATGTGGCTTTCAGTACTGGGGGTTGGGGACAGGGGATTCCAGAACAATGGAACCATGGACCCCGATGACCTGCTGGTCCACTGGAGTATGACAGTCCTTCCACCCAAAGCTCATGGGACCTGCCTAAAAGTAGTTGCCTGGGTGTATCTGTTAGCTACTGCTGGGTAACACACGGTCCCAGACATTTTGTCTAATCCCTATTCTGGCGACTGCAGTTGGGACTTGTTAGATGATTCTTCTGCTGGCCCCTCCTGTGGGTCATCAGTAGCTCACCCAAGTTTTCCCCCCTGACATCTCAGGGCTCCAAAAGGGCAAGGGACAAGCCTCTTGAGGCCCAAGCTCAGAACTTGCGCCACATTCTGTTGGTCGGATCTGTTGGTTGGACCAAGGCGCACACACAGCCAGGTCCAGATGCTGGGGCTGGGAAAAAACACCCCTCTTCTTGATGTCAGGAACTGCAAAGTGGCATCACCTACAGGGTCAGGAGGAACGCAGCCACCTTTGCAAGTAGCAGAGTCTTCCTGGAGGAGGGGATGATAGCCCGTGGATTTTGAAAGCTAAGAGTTTGCCATTCGGTCCCACCGGGGGCTTGTGTGTCATTTGGTTTGAGTGGGATGTTAGGGGGCTGAGGGCTGGTGGATGCTGAAGCAAGGGAGGTGAGCACGGGTGCCCAGCAGGGCTCAGGAGTGGCCGGCTGCCCATCTTGACTTTGCCCTCCTCCTCTTTCCACAGATGGCCCGACCAATCCAGGTGAAGCCTGCAGACAGCGAAAGCCGCGGAGGTAGTTGTCATCTCTCCACGGCTGCCGGGCTGGGGTCGGCAGAGGAATGGGGAGGAGGGAAATCCCTTCCTACCTCTCACTGAAGGGGACAGTGGGTGGGGCCTGTGGATCGCAGCTGGCCTTGGCTGCCAGAGCCGCAGTGTTCACACGCCCCCTGGTGGTGGGACCGGTCCAGGAACGGGGCTCTGTCCAAGACCAGCTGCTTGCAAATACCCCCACCCCTTTCAGGGTGTGCTAATGGGGGTCTTCAGAGAGGATGGGTTTCCGAGGGCTATGGGTCGGTCTCTGGGACGTGCGCGTGCGTGTCTGCAGGTGTGCATGCACGTGCGTTCCTGTGTCCAGACGTGCAGACTTGCTGCGCTGCAGCTGCTACACATGAACACATGCATGCCACGTGCGGGGCACCCGCCTGCTTGCATGCACGACTGTGCCTGGCCTGTGCGTGGGCATGTGTGCTCACGCCCGTATGCTTGGCTGTTGGAGCTGGGTGTGCGGGCTGACGTGCAGGCTGGGGCCAGAGTCTGTGTGGGGCCGGACCCCTGGAGGCATGCTCAGCCGTCGTCTTTAGTGGCCCAGAGCCTAGCCGTTCTTCTCCCTACCCTGGGTGGAGGGAAGCTAAAGGGGAGACCAAGGGGAGGGGAAGTGCGGGCAGGGCTGTTGGGACCTCTCTGTCTGTGTAGGAGCCTGGTTAAGCCTGTCTGGGTCGGGAACCAGTGGGTCTGCAGGACTCCCGCAGCCCTCCGCCCCCACCTCTAAGTATCGCTCCTTCTCCTCTCTTCCTGCTTCTCTGGTTCCCTCTGCTCTCTCTCTCTTTCTCCCTAATGCTCAGCCTCTCTGCTTCTCTCTTCCTCCCACCCTTTTGAGTGACAGCTGCCCAAGAAGGGTTTCCATAGTAACCAGCTCGCCATCCCTGGGAGATGAAGCCGCTACTTTCCTGATTACCAGGGAGCAGTGCCATCACAGAGGGGCACGGCTCTAGTGTCTCAGGGGAGAGGCTGGCCCAGCCCCCGGCCCCAGACTCAGGCAGATCCAGCCAGCCCCCCACCCACGTGCGCTAGGTGGGCTCCAGGCTTCCCTGGCACTGGGCCTGGTGCACATGACCTCTCACTGGACATCGGTTGACTGTCTCCCAGCCCCAGAAGGTTTGGGCAGGGGGTTCTGCTGTCACTGTTGAGAGCGGGGTCCTGACGTGTACCCAGGCTTGCAGACTTGGTACAGCAGGTGGTACCCAGCACCATGGTCCTGTGTGTGGGCTCTGGGTTGCACAGGAGGGATACTGTCTTTGCCCCGGAGCAGCCAAACAGGGCCTGGGACGCACGCAAAGGCTGGGAGGTGGGAACACTCAGGGTACAGGGCGTATGGAGGGATCCGGGCAGGCACAGGCTGGCCGTCCTTGCCTTGAGGCTGTGTCCCCCATCCCCTGCACGCGCAGAACAGGAGCCAGCGAACCCGGGCGAACCTGGTCCATGTGCACTGGAGGGCCAGAGAAATCACGGAGGCCCGGGACTCGGCTGAGGGGTGTCTCCGCCCACAGGGGACCGGAAGCTCTTCGTGGGGATGCTGAACAAGCAGCAGTCGGAGGAGGACGTGCTGCGGCTGTTCCAGCCCTTCGGGGTCATTGACGAGTGCACCGTGCTCCGGGGGCCCGACGGCAGCAGCAAAGGTGTGGGGGCGGGGCCTGAAATGGGGCGGGGCTGCTCCGGGGGCGGGGCCGCGGGAAGGGACCAGGTGGCCTGGGCACGGGGAGGGGAGCGGCCGGTGGGCGGGTCCAGTGGGAGGGGCTGGCTCGGCGGGACGTGGGGTGGAGCCGCTTCCAGGGGGGCGGCCGCTCTGGGCCCCCAAGTGCTTTTGGAACCGTCACAAAATTGTGCTGCCACCTGCCCAATTCCGGACACTTGACCACACTACCCAGAGCCGCCTGGCACTTTCTCCGCGCTGTCAGGAGGTGTCCGCGGTCTGTCTGCCCTGGGGCCTCTGTCCCTGCATCCTGGGGACAGCATCTGGACCTTGTGTGGGTGCCGGGCTGTTGGCAGGCTTGGCCCTCCCTCTTCTGACAGACAGGGCTCCCCGAGGTCCCGCCATGCTCTGTTTGTGAAAACAGCTGCCAGGCCGCCTGGTTTCTGGCTGACCAACTGAATGGGTGACAGGCCACTGGGCGTTCGGTGGCCGAGGTTGCTGGGCGACTGTCTGGCCGGCCCTCTGGTTGCACAGCAATCTGAACAAGCAGCGGCTGTCCTCCAGCCACGACTGCTGGGTGTCTGGCTGTGTGTCTTGGATGGCCACCGGGACTCCCTGTGGCCACCCTCCCACCCTCTCCCCTCCCCCTGTCTTGGAACAGGCTGTGCCTTCGTGAAATTCTCTTCTCACACAGAGGCCCAGGCGGCCATCCACGCCCTCCACGGCAGCCAGACCATGCCAGTGAGTAGGGGTGCCCTTGGCCATGGTAGGGGGCATGGGCAGTGAGGGGGACAGGGACAGAATCATCATCGCAGCCAGCCAGTAGCCTCTGGCTCTTCTTCAGAGAGGGCACAGGGGGCAGAGGGCCTGCAGCCCTGGGCTGTGGGGAAGGTGCAGGCGAGTGAGTGTGTGTGTGCAAGTGTGTGTGGGAGGGTGGGTATGTGTGTGCTACAGGTGTGCACCGTGAGTGTGCGCATGCATTCGAGTGCTGTTGTGAAGGCATGATTAGTAGGTGTGTTGAGAGTGCAGTATGGATGCGTGTGCATTTGTACAGATATGTGTGCTCACGTGTGCTCATGTACGTGTGTGTATGTGAATTAGTGCACATGTGTGTTAGACCTGAGTGTGCAAATCTGCGTGAGCCTGGATGACAGGGCAGTGTGTGCGCTTCGGGTTTGTGCAGCCGCTGTGCCCGTGTGTGCCAGCATGCCCGTGCACACATTGGGTGGTGTGTGTGCACACCGAGTCTGTGCAGGCCAAGGGAGGTGGATGGTGCGTGTGGATGTGTGGGTCAGCGGGTGTGAGCGTGTGCCTGCACGTGTGTGCGTCGGGGTGTGGGGGGCGAGCTGGGGAACATGCCGAGGACAGGGTGGGGATGGGCATGGCAGGCAGGAGGGACAGTGGAAGATGGGGCTCGAGGTCCTGCAGTTCAGGACAGAGGAGCCCAGGCTTTCTCCTCAGGCAAGGGTTTCTGGCTGACCCTGGGTGGGTGACTGGCCACTGGCCGCATCGCCATCTCTGGCTGGGCAACTGTCTGGCCTCTGCTCACAGAGCTGCTGTCTCCCAGCCACCCTTCCCCCAGAGCCAGGGAGGCCCGGCCAGTAGCGACTGTTCCTTTGGGTCAAACAAGCGGATGGAGGGGGTGACCCGGGGCCTGGACCCAGGTCCAGGTCGGGGAGCATAAGGCCTGAGCTGGGGCCGGGTGGACAGGAGGGCCAGTCTGGAAAGATGCTGGTGAGGGAAGGGTCCTACTTGCCTACTGGCCCTGGCCGAGGGGAGGAGGCGCGTCCCGGGATTCCGAGGCGGATGGGGCCCCAGGAGCCACCCTCTCTGCACACAGATGTCCACATCTGCCGGCCCCAGGTTCAGCTCTCCTCCTCAGGTCCTCCAGGGCTGTCCCTTGCTCAGAGCCTGCCCTTTGGGAACGAGCTCTCTGGGGGTCAGCAGGTCAGCAAGGGCAGGCCGCAGCATGCACCTGGGGGCTGGCAGGAGGGTCCGACTGGAGGGAATGCTTCTCCCTTCCCAAACCCCGGGGTCAGGTCAGCTGCCTTTGACGGGTGGAGAGCTGGCCCTGTGCCCCTGTGGCTGTGTCCTGATACAAAGTCCCTGCTGGCCACTGCCTGGGCTGCCCGTTGGTGTGACATCCATGTCTGAGCCCAGCTGGGTGAGCTGTCCCATAGCTGCACCCCTATCCCAGCAGGTGTGTCTTCTAGCTGTTGCTCCTGGTGGGTGACAGTCCCCTAGGTGGTTGTGCAGGCACTGTGCCCCAGACGCAGCCCAGGGCCTGGACGTGGCACCTGTGCAGACGCCAGGCCCAGGATGCTGACGGCCACGGGGCTTCCTGTGGCCTGGGCTCCTGCAGCTGTGAGCTGCAGACACGGCTGCCGTGCTGGCATGGGCTGCCCTCACCGGGCGCCTGGGCTGGCAGGCTCGGGGGCCTCAGGTCCTGGCTACCTCCTGCCCTTCTCCCCCTGCTTGCCCCCACCCCCAGGGAGCCTCCTCCAGCCTGGTGGTCAAGTTCGCGGACACCGACAAGGAGAGGACGCTGCGGCGCATGCAGCAGATGGTGGGCCAGCTGGGCATCCTGACGCCGTCCCTCACCCTGCCCTTCAGCCCCTACAGTGCCTACGCCCAGGCTGTGAGTGGCCCCAGCAGACGGGCTGTGTCCACAGCTCCCAGTGCGGCTCTCCCGTGTGCCCGGGGGTCCCGCCTCTTGGCCTTCCTCCTGTGCCTTGCTCCACCTCTCGGGCTCAGGACCTGTCCTCTGTGGCTGAGCCCCCCACTCCAAGCAGCTTCCTTCCAAGCCTATGAACCGAACCCCAAGTCCAGGCTAAAACTCGAATTCTGGACCACCAGGCTCACTCACCAAATCTAGACTGAGCCCTGACCCCACCTTGACACCAAACTCAGACTGAGTCCCTCATCCAGGCTGCACCCTGGCCCTGAACCAACCCCTAATCTCAGATTAAGACCTACCGTGGGCTGAACCAAGATCCTGGCTGCCTCCAATCTAGATGAGGTCCAATTCTGGCTAAAATCCCCAATCCAGGCTAAGCCTGAGCTCTGACCTGCCTGAGCCCAGGTGCAGCTTCCATTTCCAACTGAACCCTGAGCCGTTCTGAGCCTTGATCCCTGTCTGAGCCCTGATTCCAGCCAAGACGCAGGCAGCACGACACCCCCTTCTCCCGGTCGCTGGACCAGCCTCCCCTTTGAGCCTTGATCTCAAGGCAGACCATGCCCACTGACGTCCTCTCTGTCCCCAGCTCATGCAGCAGCAGACGACTGTGCTGTCCACCTCGGGCAGCTACCTGAGCCCCGGTGTAGCCTTCTCACCCTGCCACATCCAGCAGATCGGTGCCGTCAGCCTTAATGGGCTGCCTGCCACACCCATCGCTCCTGCCTCTGGTGAGCATCTGTCAGGGGCCCAGGATGGATGGGCAGGACCCCAAGCCAGCAGTCAAGGCTCCCCTGACCTCTTCCTCTCCACAGGGCTGCACTCGCCCCCGTTGCTGGGCACGGCTGCTGTGCCTGGCCTCGTGGCTCCCATCACCAATGGCTTCGCAGGTGTGGTGCCCTTCCCCGGTGGGCACCCTGCCCTGGAGACCGTGTATGCCAATGGCCTTGTGCCCTACCCAGGTAACTCAGGGTGGTCCCCTGAAGCCCAGTGGAACAAGCATGAGTCCACACCCCCTGGAGCCCAGGGAGCAGAAGGGCGGACGAAGGATTCCCAGCCGAGCAGATGGGAGCTGTGGTCCCAGGAAGGGAGGCCTGGCAGGTGGGAACAGAGGAAGTAGCCCAGGTGGTTCTGGGTTCACGTTTCAGTTTGGTGGCCCAGGGTTGTGTGAGTCTCAGCTCATCCAGAAAATGGGGACCAGGTGTGGTGGTGCAGGCCCGTGATCCCAGGGGCTTCGGAGGCTGAGGCAGGAGGATTGCAAGTTCAAGGCCAATCTCTGCAACTTAGTGAGACCCTGTCTCAAATATTAAAAAGGGCTGCGGATGTAGCTCAGTGATAGAGCACCTCTAGATTCAAACCCCAATACTGGAAAACAAAAAACGGAAAATGAGGCTAATACCATGACCTCACAAGGACAGCACCAAAAGTTGTATGTGTTAATTGTCCCGATTGGGGAGGACACGGATGCCTTCATTCATTCATTTGCTGAATAAATACTGACTGAGCACCGATTGGGCTGCAGCTGCCCTTGTGGGTCAGACGTGCACTTCTCTCTACCCTATACCCCTCCCAAAGCCTCCTGCCAGTAAGTCATCTCTGCCGCGGAGGAGATTTCGGGTTTAAACTCTTTACTTTGCAATCATTGGAGGCTAGGTGTGTGCCTAAATAATACAGAGCAGCCTGGGTGTCCCCGTCTGCATGCTTGCTGCGCACTGGCCTCTCGCCACCCTTGCGGAGGGTCAGGAAACTGACCCAGCTCTGTACAGTCCGCTCCAGACCTTATTTGGATTTCCCATTTTCACCTTGCCAATATGTGTGTCTGTGCCGTTTTGGTCACATATTTGTGTAACCACCACATTCAAGACACAAACGCTTGCCATCCCTTCGGTCCCAGCCACCGCCCCTGTCCTCTAGCGGCTGTTTCCCCCAGACTCAGCGGTTTGGGTGGTGGGGACAACCTCTCCCGGCCCCTCTTCCCTGGCAGCCAGAGGTCTCGGGGGGCGGGGATCCGCAGGGCATCTGCTGTACCAGCGGTGGGAAGAGGATGGGGCAGAGTGAGGGGAGGAAGGGCTGAGTGGAGAAGCAAGGGAGGAGTGAGGGTCACCCCTGAAAGCCAGGGGGTCTGGACAGGGCGAGCAAGATGAAGGGGTTGTTAAATTCGTCGGAGTCTGAGAAACCCGGGGTCCTGTTGGCTTCAGCGATTTGCTCTCTGCGAGGCTTCCCCTCTCAGCCTCGGTGTCCCTACCTGTAAAAACGGGGTCAGCACACAGCGGGCCAGCACACAAGCGAACCGGGGGCGCACGTCCCTTTCCCTCCCTCCTCTCTTAAGGACGGGGTGGCTGGAGGACTTCTGCCGCCCCCGGCCCACTCTGCCCCTCCATCTGCCCCGCAGCTCAGAGCCCGACGGTGGCCGAAGCGCTCCACCCGGCCTTCTCGGGAGTCCAGCAGTACACAGGTAGGGAGGCAGCCCGGCGCAGCGAGCGGACCCGCCCCTTCTCCACCAGCCACGGCCGACTCTGGCCACACCCCTCCCCCCTCCGGTGCCCAGCCACAACCCCTGCCTCTGGCCCCACCCACTCAGGTCACACCCCTGTCCTGCTTTCATCCCCTGGCAAGGTTCCTGGCCGCACTCCTGCCACCCCCAAAACCAGACCCCCAAAGTGGACCGGTCCCTTAAGGCCCAGGCTTCAAACACAGCCCCACCACCTGGGTTTGCGCTGCGGCGTGGGGCCTCCCCTTTACCACGCCTCCGGCCCCGCCCCAGCACCTGACCACGCCCCTCTCCTGCTCTCCGGACTGACCACGCCTCTGCCAAAGTCCCGGCCCCGCCTCTGGCTCCGCTTCCTAAGGCCTAACGGTGGCCTCGCCTTCTGCTATGGCCCTGCCCCCTCCAATGTGGCCTCGGCCCTTCCTTCCTCTGGGGCCCACCCGGGTAGCCACTCTCCCTCATGGCCGTGGCCCTGCTCCTTGCTGTACCCCACCCTGTGTCCCTCAAGTTGTGGTCCCGCACACCTTCCGCCCCGCCCGGGCCCCGGCTCCGGCCCCGCTCCCGCCCCAGCGCAGCTCCACCCCGCTCCTGTTGGGCCGCCCCTGCCCCGCTCTCGCCCCACCCCTCGAGTCATGGCCCCGCCCCTCATCCCTGTGCCCGGCCCCGCCCCCTGACCACGGCTCCACCCCGCTCCTGTTTGGCCGCCCCTGCCCCGCTCTCGCCCCGCCCCTCATCCCTGTGCCAGGCCCCGCCCCCTGACCACGGCTCCACCCCGCTCCTGTTGGGCCGCCCCTGCCCCGCTCTCGCCCCACCCCTCGAGTCATGGCCCCGCCCCTCATCCCTGTGCCCGGCCCCGCCCCCTAGCGCAGCTCCACCCCGCTCCTGTTTGGCCGCCCCTGCCCCGCTCCCGCCCCACCCCTCGAGTCATGGCCCCGTCCCTCATCCCTGTGCCCGGCCCCGCCCCTGAGCCCTGGCCCCGCCCCGAGGCCTTGGCCCCGCCCCGCCCGCGCCGCCCGGCTCCGCCTCACGCCCCCTCGCCGGGTGTCTCGCTCCGGTCTCCGCAGCCATGTACCCCACCGCGGCCATCACGCCCATCGCGCACAGCGTGCCCCAGCCGCCGCCCCTCCTGCAGCAGCAGCAGCGAGAAGGTGAGGCGGCCGCGACCTCCCCGGGCGCCAGCCCCGCCCTCTGACCTCCACCTGCTGACCCGCGCCGCCGGGCACCTGCGGGTCCCAGCGGTTCCCGGCCTGGCGCAGCTGCACGCCGCCTGGGCCTTCTCTGGCTGGCCACGGAATCTCCCTCTCTGATCCTCAGTTGCTCCCCTGGACAGTGGGAGCCGTGCTGGCCCCCACCAGCCTCTCCAGAGGCCAGGAATTTGGGAGAGAAGCCCTGGAGGTTGGGGCCTGGCCCGCTCGAGGAGCGGCTGGGTAAACCGAGGCCTCTCCAGGAGAGCCAGGGCTGTCCAGGGAGGGAGGACAGCTGAAGTTCAAGTCTGTGCATTTCTGACCCGAGGAGGCCCCTAAGCCTGAGGCCCCTGTGCCTCGGTTTCTTCCTATGCAACACCCGTGTCCATCTGGGCCCCGCGGCTGACCGGGAGTGAGGGCGTCTTCGGGACAGGCGACCAGCCAGGGAAGCTGAGGGCGCCTGACTCAACGGCTTGGCCCAGTTTCTCCCTTCACATTGGCCCGTGGGTGGGAGCCTACTTTGGGGTGAGCGCTGGGCTGAGGGGGTCCCCTGGCTGTGCCCACCAGCTGCTTCCCGTGGTGGGTCAGATAGCATGTCCTCTGGAGGCTGTGTGACAAGCCACTACCCCAGACCCATGTGTTTGTCAAGAGTGGCGGCCAGCACCTCCACATGTCAGACATTCCCAGGACCACGCAGCACCCCCATTTCTTACCGCCCAATGGCACCAGCAGGGACTCTGTAGCATCACTGTGTCCTTTTTTTGAGGGGGGATGACTCTGGCCTGGGTGTCCCCTCCAAGCCCCTCTCCACCTCCGCCCTCAGCCTGAGTGGACTGGGTGAACCTTGTCTAAACCCTCCGCCTTCCGCATCTGCAGGTTTGGAATCAAGGATTCGACCAAGGTCAGGTGGAAATATGCAGACAAGTGTCATTTTGTCAGCACTGAACACATAAGGACCGTTCCCTGTCCTTATCTCCAGTACAGTGTAGCCACTGTCCGCGCAGCGTTGGCATTGTATTAGGTGCTAGTCACCCGTGATGACGTCAGTCTGCGGGAGGACCCTGCACCATGTTGTGGACATGAGCACTGTGGGATCCCTGTCTTTGGGGACCTGGGATCCACCTCCTGAGGGCACTGAGGGCTGACCTGCAGGCAGGCTGCAGTGGCACTGTGTCCCCAAACCCAAAGAGAGTCCGGGAATCAGTGGTCCAAGCCCACCAGCAACGTGCTCAGGGAAAAAGCTGGCGATTGATAAAAGTGGTTCTAGAAAGAAAGGTCGTGGCTTTACACCTGTTCAGTGGCCAAGGAGCGCCTGGGAGTGTGGGAAAGACCTGAGGTCTGCACGTGGACGTGGTGGCCAAGGGGATGCCATGCGTCACTGTGGGATGGCGGACAGAGGGTGGGTGCCTGGAGTCAGGCGCAGGGTCGGGTGCCTCGGTCAGGGGTAGCAGCTGGCGGTGTGCGGTGTGTGCGTGCAGCGTGTCTCCTGACGAGCTCAGTTCTGTGGGGTACGCTTTTCTGCGATCACCCAGGGTTTGGGGGGGGATAAAATAGGAGATAAACAAGTGCAGAATTCAAGTTATGCTCAGAATCAACTTGTCACCTGCCAGCTGTGTTGGTGCAAACCTGAGCTCTAGAAAGAGAGCCCTGGTCCTTGTGCCGAAGGAAAGGGGTGTCCCCGCAGTCCCGGCCGTGTGTCCTGCAGGGGGACGGAGCCATAGAGCACACTGCCGCTTTATGATTTCATCTTAGCCGTGCGGTGGGGATTATTTGGGCTGGGGCTTGTCTTGGAGGACTAATCGTGACTGTTTTTAACAGCGACTTCTGTTGGCATGGTATGTCCTTGCTCAGTTACCTACGGTTTCCGTACGTCTGGGGTTCAGGACTCAAGCGATCATGTTTACTGCATCTGAGTTTCTTTTCATACCCTCTGAATTTTGAAAATCACCAAGGCCTGGGGGTTATCCCTGTCTGGGGCTTGGAACTCTGGGAATGTTCTGTTCTGTGACCACTGGGCCTTCTGAAAACTTAATTTTATGTTAAGGGGGTGCTGGGGAGGGGACCCGAGGCCTTGCCCGTGCTAAGCATGTGCTGCTCCTCGGAGCCGCCCCTCGGAGCTGGGCAGGCTTGCTGGCCACAATGGTTTGTCCTAAACTGCTTAAGGACTTAAGGCGGATCTGTGCAGTTGCCAGGACTCCCGGCCGCGGGCCAGGCTGACTGGCTGTCATGATGGCCTAGAGCCAGTGTAGGGTGGGTCTTCTGGAGGGTCGGGGTCTCTGGGAGCTCTGGACTGGCCAGGGTGTGGGCCACAAGGCCTGGCTGGCTGCCTGACCCTGGCCTGAGGCTTTTCCTGTGGGCATATCTGGGGGGGGGGGATTGTGGCCTGCCCCTCGTCCCTGACTCCAGGCCCCAAGGAGCCAGCCCCCTCCCCACAGCTGGACTCCAGGGTGTGGGCTCTGGGCTCCGCCTCCTCTCCTTGGGGGCTTTATGTCTTTCTCTCCCCCACCTGCAGGTCCCGAAGGCTGTAACCTGTTTATCTACCACCTCCCCCAGGAGTTTGGAGACACGGAGCTGACCCAGATGTTCCTGCCCTTCGGCAATATCATCTCCTCCAAGGTGTTTATGGATCGGGCCACCAACCAGAGCAAGTGTTTCGGTAAGTAGCTGCCCTGGAGCCGGGCAGGCCTGGGCCAAAGGGAACACATTCACGATCAGAGGGTGCACTCATTAGGCACCACTGTGTGCCAGGCACTTTCATGATATCCTTTCAAAGGCCCACTCAGTCAACCCAGACCTATTGTGTGCATGTACTATGTGCACCTACCATGTGCCGGGACTGTGCTGGGCACTGACATGCAGCATCAGGAGGTCAGCAGAAGTCCCTCCCCAGGGGGTCTCCCAGCTCCTACCCACCTGTGGCACAAGCATCCCAGGGGACGTGGCAGGAGCTGCCCTAGAAGAGAGGCATCGTCTCAGTTTATGGAGGGGGGAAAGAGAATCTCAGAATGGGCCAGGAACAGGACTGAGGTCACACAGGAAGGAAGGGACCCACCAGTGCCCAAACCGGCCCCCACTCCAACCTCCAGGGAGAGATGCTGGAGGCACGCACACGTTGGCTGGCTGGCACCTCCTCAGGGTCACTGTCCCCTGACTAGACAGTGGGTGGGCAGGCGTGGCCAGAACAGGGAGACCTCAGACCTGCCCCAGCTCCAGAGCCACTCCTAGCTCTGCCCGGGCCCTGGCAGGCGGGCAGGACCCACACCACCTGGCCTGTGAGGGCCAGGAGGAGGGCGGGAGGCAGGGGTGGCCTGGAGGTGCCCGGCGGAGGGAGCTGGGCTGGTGGACACCTAAGGAGAGTGCTGGAGTGGTTCTGGTGGCCTCGGCCAGGGGCAAAGGACTGACAGACAGGACGGGGAGGGGAGGGGAGGGGAGGGAGAATCTGGGACACAGCCCACCCCCCGGGAAAGGTCCTGGGCACAGAGGTCTCACAGGAGCAGGGTGGCTTCCAGGGCTGAGAGGGAGGCAGATGCTCCAGGGAGCAGGAAGAACGTGGCCCTTCGGCCCCCTGTGTCCCTTGCCAGATGGGAAGTTCCAGCAGATTGGACCCCAGGTCAGGAGTGAGCTCCCCGTCCACAGAGGACCGCGAGTCCAGAGACTTCAGCACCAAGCCGGGGTTGCCGCCGTGTGTCCCCTGGCAGGCCTGCCTGCCCGTGCGAGCACACGCCGCCCCCAGGACTCCTCCGGGGCAGAGGCCGTGGTGCCCAGGTCACAGCCGCCCCGTCTCCACAGGCTTCGTGAGCTTTGACAACCCGGCCAGCGCACAGACCGCCATCCAGGCCATGAACGGCTTCCAGATCGGCACGAAGAGGCTCAAGGTGCAGCTGAAGCGGCCCAAAGACCCCGGACACCCCTACTGACCCTGCCCTCGGCCGCCCCAGGCTGTGGGCCTGCCCAGGTGAGCCGCCAGGCGGCCCCACGCCCCGCCCCGTCTTGTCCACACCCTCCTCCCCTCGCTTATTCTCCAAACCCTCCCCCTGGGGATGCTGCAGGAGGCTACGGGAAGCCCCCAGGGCGGGTTGGCAGGGACAGAGCTGGACGGAGATGCCCCAGTGACCTGTGGTCAGGGTGGACCAGAGGGCGGGGCGGGACGGGGAGGTGGGGAGAGAGCAGGGCCCCAGGACGGCCAGGAAGGCTTCCTGGAGGAGGCCTTGAAGGATGAGGACAAGGTCACACGGAAGCAGGTTTGGTCTGGTGAGGGGTGGGGAGGGGCTTTGTCCTGTCCTGTGCGTCCCTTCTCCCTGCTGGAGAGCTCTAAACCCCAGGAAAAAGGGTCCAGTGCGAACCCCAGACCCTGGTCCCTGAGGTGGGGGCTTCACAATATCCAGCTCCGCTGGGGACCAGGGCTGGAGCACAGGACGCAGGGACAGTGCCCGGAGGCCCCTGTCCCCTCCCCACCAGCTCCGACCGGGCCCAGCTCCTCTAGTATCACACGCGCCCAGTCGAGAAGGCGGACGGGGTATACCGCCAGCATCGTGCAGAAAACCCCGACAAACCCCCAAAGCGAGTTTTGCATAGAACAGACAAACTCATCCTCTCGGGGACGGGAGAGTAAGCCCAGGGTCAGCACAGTGGGCTCCCCGGGCAGGACCCAGCCAGGGGCCTGCTGGGTCTTTCTGAAGCCAAGCCCAGAACCCGCCACCTAAAAAGCTCTGGATAATTTGTTTTGACTCTTGTTTTTGATCACCCTCGCCGCCGTCATCATGAAGAACCTCACTGGGTCTGGTACAAAGTAGGAGCTCAGCTAGAGCCTGTCAGTGTGTTTTAGAATCTGTGGGGCGCAGCCCAGAGTCGGGGGACCCCACCTGCACAGTCACGCACTGCGGGAAAGTGCCTTTGGGGACCGCCAACCGGAAGCCACAACAAAGGCCACACTGCCGTCCACTCACTTTCCGCTCTCAGCTGGCAACCCTCACTGAGCACCTACTATGTGCCAGGCACTGTCACCAGCGTCTGGGGACTCAGCCACCAATGAACGAGAACACGGGGGGCAGAGACGGGAAGAAGCTGGCTTCTGGGCTATAAATGGCTTGGAGTGGGGAAGGGGTCAAGAAGGGACTGCCCCCGTCCCATCGGTCCCCAGAACCAGGGCCTGTGCGCTCTGGACAGTATGGGCCCCGGGTGCCCGGCCCCTTCCTGGCGTCCTCTGCTGTGCCCCAGGACTGCTCCTGGATGCCCTCCCCCCAGCTGAGGGGCCTCCGCCCCCCGAGGCTCCCCTCCCAGCCGACCCAGGCCCTCCTGCACCTGTGTTGGGTCACAGCCCTCCCTCCCCTCTGCCCCGACCCCGTCCCCAAAATGTGAAACCCTTGTGAAGGCCACAGTGAGGGGCCTTCTGCTCTGTCCTGGGTGGGGGTCTCCTGGGCTGGGAGCCAAGGGCTCACCGCTGCCCCCGACTTCAGGACCTTCCCCGCCCACGGGACCCCCTTGGTGGCTTCTCAGGAGGAAGTCCCCGCTTTCCCTGTATCTATATGTATATGCGTATATACAGAGAGCTCTAGACAGTATATATATCTATTTTTGAGTATAGATCATGGGGCCAAACTTTTCGACTTCCTTCCATCCAAGAGGGTGACCCTGAGCCGGTCACTCCACAGGGACAGAGGAGGGGCCGAGGCTGGCTGGGCGGCCAGGTGCCCGTCCACCCACAGCTGGAACACCAGGCCAGGAACGCGCCAACAGAAATACCTCCGGGACTGTGGGCCCCCACCACCCCGACCCCCACAGGCCCCCGGGCCCGGCCAGCTGGAGCGTCCTGCCCGGGCCGCTGCTCTCCAGAGCCCCCTTCCCCCTCCCAGGGGCCTGCCTTCCTGTGGCACCAAGAGACCCTCTGGCCTCCCTGCCCTCCCCGCGCCCACCCCTCAGTCATAGCCTTACTGTGTGACCAATAGCCCTTAGCTTTGCGCCGGGGCAGCCAGGGCTGGGGGAGGCCCCGTCCCTCACTGCCCCCCCCAGGGCAGGCCGCCATCGTCCCTGCCTGTGAATCACCAGCCTCGAATTTAAGGTCTTGTAACCAAGATCGCCAAGCGTGTTGGACCAGCCCAACCTGGACTGCCCAAGCACCCCTTTATCAGAGACCGTGACCTTGATAGTGACCTTCATACCTCGACAGATTTTTTTTTTCTTTTCCTTTTTCTTTCTTTTCTTTTTTTTTTCCTGTCTTTTTGAGCAGGTACAAAGAAGAGAAAAAAATGGGGGGAAATCCAGTGATAACAGATGTTTGTTTCTAGCGGGGGTCGGGGGTCTGGGGTCGCTCCTGTACCGCCTCCGGCCGCCACGCCCCGTCCAAGCACAGAGGCGAGTCCGTCTGGACGTCCAGCCGGGCCTCTTGCCACAGGAGGCTCCGGATGACTTAAGCTCAAAAACAAAAAGAATTTTTAAAAAAAGAAAAGAGACACAGCATTCCCTTCTGTTTCTACCAAAATGTGTGACTGACCTCGGGGGGTGGGGACCACAGCAAAAAGAAAAAGAAAAAAAAACAAAAAAAAAAACTCCTGCAAACTCGTCCGGTTTCCAGAGTTTGGTGATGTTGCGAGCCACTCCTGTGCGTGCCTGTGTCCTGTCCCCCACGTGTGCAGTGGGTGCCACGCAGCCTCGCGGGGCCCGGCACCCGCCCCGCGGGCCTGCCTGGGAGTGTGTGCGGTGCCCTGTGCTGTCCTCTAGTCCATGTTTACTGGCTGTAAATACCATTTTTATACTCCACGTCGAGACCTGCGTGATTTGTACGATGTACTTTATTTCTGCTACGAGTAAATTCATGAAGTTTCAACCTGCAGACTGACTTACACACACACACACTCTCACACTCACACGCGAGAGCAAAGGAGAGGGCTCGGAGGGAATTTGGGTTGACTTTGGTTTGGAGTTTGTGTCAAAGCCGATTTCCCGTGCCTGGAGAGGGTCCTTGTCACTGTTGAGGTGTTCAGGTGACAAGCGTCTTCATGTCCAAACGCCTCTCTTTGGTCTGAGAAAAACTAAAAATTTATTTAATAAAAGTTTTACTTGCTAAAGGTCCGCCTCTCGCCTTACTCTCCCTCCTGTGGGTGAAGAATTGTCGGGGAACTTTCTGGCTCTGCAGGACGGGTCCAGACCGGGAAGGGCTTCGTGTTCACCGGGTTCCGGTGGTGGGAACACCAGGGACAGTGACTGTGGAGGGGAGGGTCAGCGGACCAAGGTGGCCGGGTCATCAATAAACACCTGCTGTGTGCCAGATCCTGTCCCTGCCCCCTGAGAGAGACCAGAAAGCAGCCACCCCAATTCAAAAGGCCATTCCAGATCCTGCCGAGGGTGGGAATCTAAGTGTCGTGGGCAGCCGGGGCCTTGTCCTGGGGGTGAGGGGCCGTGGAAGGCCTTGGGGGACATGCTGAGAGTCTGGGGTAGCCGGGGAGCCGCCGGCGGAGCATCAGCTGGCCGCTGGAAAAGGTTTGGAGGACACTATCCTCCCAAGCACCAATTATGCACCTACTGTTTGCCAGGCATGGTTTCTGGCCTGCATGGTCCAACAGCAGCCAGTGGCCAGTGTGGATATTTAAATGCAGATGATGGCAGACCTTCTTCCTTGGTCCCCGGAGCCCCCTTTCAGGGGCTCAGTCACCCCCTGTCCTCATGGCAGAGAGCCCAACCGGCCACCCTGGGCCAAGGTGTAGGGGAGTAACTCATCTACCTGCCACGACCCCTGGAGGAATGTCCTGCTGACAACACTAGGACACGGGGTCCAGAGAAGGCGGGCCCTGCCTGAGACTGCGCAGCGGCCGCTGACCCCAGGCCCTCTGCCTGGTCCCAGCTGCTGGCCGGTGTAGACTGGCTTCCGAGCGCTCCTGTCCCAGTCCACTTTGGGCTTTGAAATCTAAGTCCCACCTTCCGTGTTGAGAGCGTGCGCCCTTGTTATGGCGGGGGGGCGTGGCCCCCGAGGCTCGTGGGTGAGGCCATGAAGAGGTTTTGAGGAGACCGGGCCCCAGCCCTCACCTGATCCCTGAGTCCATCCCTGGTGGAGTAACGGGGCGGTGGCCGGGGGCGGCTGGGGGCAGCTGTGGGTGTGGGTTTTGTATCTGGAGAGTGGAGGCTCGCCCTCTGCTCCCTGTCAGCCGCCTCCCCCGCCGCCCTCCCTGGACTGAGACCTCCGAAACCGCGAGCCTCAGCAAACCTTCCCTCCTCGAGTACCGTTCTGGGGCGTCCTTTAGGCCACCGGCGGGGGAAAGCCAATGAGCAGGACCCTCCCCACACAGCCTCTGAGTGGGTTCACAGCGTGAGCAGGGCTGCCACTGTCCCCACAGGATGCGGGGGAAGACCCGCCAGGCCCAGGTTCAGGACCCCAGGGGAGAGGGGAGCCGTGAAGAGCCCGCCTCACCCCAAGGGGCCAAGACCTCGCCCGAGAAAGCAGCCCCCACCAGCCACCGCGGGCTGGTGACATGTGTCCTTCTGGGGGACAGGCTACCTGGCACAACACAGGCCAGCTAGCTGTCACTGTGTCCCAGGTCACCCCTGCAAATCCAAGAGCTTAAGACAGCACACTTTCATTGTCTGACCCGCACACGTTTGTGGGTCAGGAGTCCCAGGAGGGCTCAGCCAAATGACTTGGGGCCTCTCAGGTCAGCCAAGGTCTCCTCACCTGCAGGTGCCTGGGGCTGGGACAGCTGCTGCCCAGCTGCCTCCTCCACGCGGCTGTGGGCAGAGGGAGGCTCCACAGTGCTGCTTGGGCTTCCCCATCACATGGCAGCCTTCTCCCCCCACAGTGGGGGGCTCGAGGAGAGGGGATGCCACAGAAACTGAGGGGGGCAGGATGTTTCGCCTGGAGGGGATCAGAGGCCACCAGAGCCACACACCAGGGAGACCTCACCTGGGACAGGAACCTCTGTGAACCCTTGGCTCCTGGGGCACAGGCACTGCTTTGTGGAAGAAGAAAAACATCTGAGTGGTCACCAGGTGGCGGTCACACCTGGGGCAGCGGGGACTTTAACCCTTGGTGTGTCCAGATCCCCTCAGTTTGCCCAGAAGGTCTGTGGAGCAGGGAATGGGAGGGAGGCGGGCAGCGGGCAAGGGCTGGTTCCACCCAGACCCAAGAGCCTCAGGGTGGCCTCGGAATGGCCAGGGCCACAATGGGACCTAGTTCACAGGTGGGGGCGACAAAATGGAGGGCTCAGGCTGCAGAGCTGTCCCGCTGGTCCTCAGGCAGGCCAGAGCGGCGCTAGAGGGCCTCCACCCTGGAGCCCAGCTGCCCCAGCCCGCCACATGCACCAAAGGCACAGCGCTCGCGTCCAGACCAGGCTGTTCCGGGTTCGAGTCCGATTTGACGCTTGGCAGCGGCTTGGACAAGCAGCGAAGTCGTCTGAGCTGTTTCCCTCTGGAAACCGGGTTAACACGAAGCCCTCCCGGGTCTGGACCCGTCCGGCAGAGCCAGGAAACTCCTTCAAAATTCACTCTCCGGACGCTTCGCCCGGACCACCAGCAGGGGGCAGCAGAGACCTACGCGGCGTCCAGAGCGGCCTCGGTGGGTGACTCCGCCTGGTTTCTGTCCCGGGTTCAAAAGGTACCTCGTCCGAACTTGTGTGCGCATCCCCCGAAGCCTGCAGCGCGGGCGCCGCGTGTCCACCCGTTGCGCCCGTCCTCTCCCTCCCCTGGCCAGGAGCCCTTGGCTTCCCCCCTGCGGCTCCCGGATGCTGGACCGGAACAGACCCAGTGGCCTTCCAGGCACAGGGACCACCTGGCCAACAGGTGGGCATTTCCTAGGCCCTGGCTCGCCTTTGGGCTGCACAGAGCCTGGAAGCCGGGCACGCGGGGCCGGAGTAAGAAACAGGGCGGGAGGCCCGGCCCCCAGATCTGCCGAGCGACCTGGCCTTTCTGCCCGTGGACCTTCCTGCCTGGTCCCCGTCTGTAGGACGGGGCTGGTGACAGTGCACGTCCAGAATTAGGGCAGATCACAGGGAACGCCGCGAAAAACAGCCCTAAATATTACAGGGCGAAAATAGGGCCTCCTCGAGTCAGAAGTGAATTCTGGGACATTACTCCTACTGACCTCAAGTGTCAGTACGCATTCATTAACCACCGACTGTGTGTGCTAGGGGCTCTGGTGGGTCCTGCAGGGAACAAACTGTACCAACCCCCTGACCACGCCCCCCGCGCCAGGCCTGCGCGCCCCGCCTCCAGCCCCCTCTCTGCCCCGCCCCGTGTGATCTACATATTCATGAGCCGTCAGCCAATCCACAGTCTGAACCCTTCAGAGCCCAGGTGACGGTGATGCCAGGAGTGACGCCTTAAAGGCGCAGTAACTTCTCAAACAGGAGGCTGGACAGGAGTCTCCGGATTCTCGGTGGCCTCAGCTTGCACAGCGCCAAGAGGCGGGTTGGGGTCCAGGCTCGGAAACCAGCGCAGAGCAATGACGCTTGAACAGTTTTGCCCTCCTGGGTGCGATCCAGGGGTGCGAGTCGAGCCTCGTGGCCCCGTCAGGCACTTTGTCCCAGCCTGGACTTCAGCACCGGGGGTCCCGGACAGCTCCGAGCCCTGGACAGAGGGACCCGTGCGGTGCGGGCCGGGTGGATGGGAGTGGAGGGAGCTTTCCAGTCTGGCTTCCTTTAGAAGCCAGTCCACAGGGGGGCAGGCCTGGTCTTTCTAGGCCCGATGGTCCCCCTTCATCACAGTGTCACAGGAGTTCAGCCGCCAGTCCGCGAACCCACCCGACTTCTCCGAGTAGGTGCTTCTCAGGCCATCAGTGCTCGCAGCCCTGGCCTCCACGTTGGGGCACGCGGCCCCCGGACCCCTCCTCCTCGGTCAGCTCCATCTCTTCACCCTCATTACGGGCGGTCCTGCCCAGCTCACCTGGACAGCCGGCTCCACTGTCCTGCTCTCCACCCGCAGCGGAACCCAGCAGAGGCCTCAGGTGAGCACGACTGTGCGTCCATCCCCCATTGACCCGAGTTCCCCAGGGCAGGAGGGGGGTCTGTTTTGGGTCCTGTTATGTCCCTAGGGCTCAGTGCACAGACTGGCATACAGTAGGTGCTCAGTAAAAGTCTGACAAATAAATGAGTGGGTGAATGAAGGTCACTGCACACAGCGTTGGCTCTGGGACATCTGATGACCCACAAAGTCTGCAAAGGGCACATCGGTGGGGTCCCCTGTGCCGATGGGGAGACAAGACCCAAACGTGGGAGCAACTTGCCCCGCGGAACAAACCCAGCAGACGTCACAGAGCTGAGTCCCTACCAGAGGAGTCTCCAGGGCGGAGGCAGGGCTGCAGAGGGTGGGGGTGGAGGCCAAGGGTCAGAGGAGGCCTTCCACGCAGCAGGCAGGGCCGGAGCCGGGGTGAGGCCTGAGGCCGAGCCCTTGCCCGGGACGGTGCCATGCTGTGACGTGCGAGGGTCCCAACAGCTCGAGGTCCTCACCAGCGCTCGGCATGGCCGGGTCTTAAGTTTGACTTTAGCCATTCAGATGTCGCGCAGTGGACTCGCCTCCCTGCTGGGGACACACTGCCCCTCTCCTGGGAGTTCCCTCTGCTCCCTTGGCCCACCTGGTCGCCTTACCTGGCTCGCTCCTCCCTGGTGAGTCTCGAGTTGTCTGTGCTCGGGATCCGGGCTCTTCGTTAGCTGTGGAGCGAGCGGCTGTCTCCCTCCTCTTTCACAGGGTGGACTTCCTGATCCGCACAGAGCCTGCTCCACCACGTCCTTCTTTCACGGGCTGAGACTTTTCCCCTGTAACGTTCCGTGGTTTGTCTGTCTTTAGGTCTGCGAGGCGAGGTGGTGCGTGGCTGGCCAGGCCTGCGAGTTGAAGCCTCCCGTCCCCCTTGATTCACTGGCCACTGTAGGGGCTTCTGCTGACCGTGCCTGTGCCTGCCTGTTCCCGACTCGGTTCTGTCCCAGGAACTGGTGGGCCCATCCTTTGGTCCCTGCCACACTGTCTAGATTGAGAGCTGACGGAAGCCAGACAGGAAACCTACTGGGCAGGCCACAGCCGCTGGGCCACTCTCCCACTGGGCCCTGAAAGCTGCCGGTGTGGAGAGCAAGTGAACGGCCACGCTGCGTCCCAGTGACACTGTGCTCACAGAGACAGGCAGGGGCCATGTTTGCAGGCCCCCCACTGACCCTGCCCTGGCATGCACAGGGGCCAGGTTCTTGGTCTGCGTTACTGGTGGTCAGTGTGGAATAAGGGAGGGTGACTCTTCCCATTTTGTTCTTTTTTCCTGGTTCTGGGTGGAACCCAGGCCCAACACATGCTGAGCAAGTGCTCTACCGCGGAGCTGAGCCTTTAATCAGAATTGCACTGAATTTATGGGTCAGTTTGGGGAGAAGTTGACAGCTCAGCAGTGTTGATTCCCTCAACCTTGAACCCTGCATCAGCCAGCTTTCTGTTACTGTAACAAGTACCTGAAAAAAAGCAGCTAATAAAGAGAAAAGGTTTATTTTCATTGTGGTCTTGGATATTTCCATCCCGTGGTCAGCCGGCCTGTGGCTTTGGCCTGTGGGGAGGCCGTGCATCCTGGAAGAGCACTCGGGGAGCAGACCAGGACCCAAAAGAGAGGAAGAGACAGGGTCCCCGATCCCCTAAGGGCCTTGCCTCCTGGAGGCTCCATCCCTCCCCAAACCGCCACCTGGGGCCAGTTCACAGGCCTTTGGGGACACTCAAGATCCAAACCCTGGCGCCTGCTGGTCTCGACTCCCTCAGTTCCGTTCCTCAGCCGTTTTCCCGCCTCCCAGGTGTGGGCTCGGGTGGACGCCGCCCGCTCAGCACAGGACCCCCTCCTGCAGCCTCGACTGCAGCTGTGCCTCTGTCCCCCGCACCCCCTGCTGGTTTTGGGGTTTTTAACCCCTCTTCTGCCTTCAAGAACGTCCATCCGGCTGCGGGTGCAGCTGGGTGCTGGGGCCCTGCCCGTTCCCCGCACCCCAGGAGTCATCACGAGTTGCTGCTTCGTGACCGGCACAGGGCACGGCCCTCCCAGCTCCCGGCGCGGGTCAGCCCGGCTCTGGGGCTCCTCGCTCAACACCCCTCCAGGCCACTGTCCCTTCACAGGGAAAGAGGCGGCGGCGGGGGGCTCTGCGCGGTGGGGGCTGAGCAGGCTCCCGCACCTGGCTCTCGGCGGCCGGGTAGACCTTCTCCTGAAGCCCATTTGAGTCCTTTTAACAAATGGCTGGGCTGGAAGGAAAGCGTCCATGATCCGTGGACGCAGATGGACGAGGTGGCGCGGTGGGGACAGCCCAGAGAGGTTGCTGGGGAAACGGAGGCTCGCGAGGACCTGGCCCCTCCGCTCTGGGTATTGGGGGACAGGAAGTGGGGTGGCGTGGGAGCCCCCACCAGCGCCCTGGCCCCGCTGTGGGCAGGTTCGGTCACGGGGCGAGGCCTCGTGGGCCCCTTCCCTGGCGTGGAGAAGTGGCCGAGCTGCCCTCTCCCCCGAGGCCTCCCGCCGCCCGGCTCCAGGGCCACCTCCAGTCCTGCTCCCCCCAAGGCCCGGCCCTGACCCGCCGTCTGAAGGCCTCCCCAGCCGCACATCTGTGGGCAATTGCCTCCTGCGACCACAAGGTACCAGGCAAATTATAGCTACGGGCAGGGCCTCCACGTGGGCGAGCGGAGGCCGCCGGGGCGTGGCCAGCCGAGGCCCCGCCCCGCCCCCGCGCTGACCAGGCCCGTCTGTCTCGGTAGAGAAGGTTTGCAAAACCTCGGCGGCTGCTTCCCTCCTCCTCCCCCCTCAGAGGGTCGCCCCAGGTGCCGGGGGCCGCAGCGACAGACAGAAACCCCCGGCCCACAGCCCGTCCTCCAGGGGAAACCCAGGGGCCTGCTGAGGAGGTGGACACCAGCTCCCCTAGAGCCCGCGCAGCCCTGGGCAGGTCACCTCCCCTCTCTGAGCCTCAGTTCCCTTCTCTGAAATGGGGACAAGGACAGCCCTGACCTCCTCGATCATGGCCGACGTCATGAGGCTAACTCCCAGCCCCGAGCGAGCTCAGAGGGTGGACCCCAGCCGCACGGTGGGCCGCGCCCGGCCCTGGGCTGCTCGTCCTGGCTGTGCCGGGGACGGTGGCCGTGCTGGCTCCGGCGGCTCTGGTCAGGGCTGGCACGCAGTAGGTGCTGCTCTGGCCCGCCCTTCCTCAATGGCCGCTGTGTCCACTGCTGCACGGCACAGCCCTGGGCGTTGCCCCTCGCAGTCCCTGACTCTGGGGGAGGACCCTCAGCCCCCAGTGCCCAGGCTGGGGCAGGGGCTTCCCGGGCTGTCCAGTAGGGCTCAGGGAGAGATCTGGGTGGTGGGCAGTGCCGCTGCGGGTCTCACCTCCTGTCTCTGGGCTTTCCCAGCGGCTGCCCCTCTGTCCCTCGTCTCTGTCCCTCGTCCCTGTCCCTCGTCCCTGCCCCTGATCTGCATCTGTTTCCCCTGGTTCTGTCCACCTCTCTGGGGAGCATGAGGACTGGGTTTTGAAGGGTGCGTAGGAGCTGATGCCAGGACCAGGGCGTCCAGGGCAGGCGGAGGGCTTCCACCAAGGCCTCGAGTCCCAGGGGTGCCCACTGCCACCAGGAAGCCGGGAGCTGGGGAGCCAGCCGCCGGGGGGACCATGAGGGGTGGAGGGAGGAGGCAGGGACAGCGCTGCAGCCTGGAGGCCTCCTGAAGGGCCCAGGGCTGAGCGGAGGGACGAGGCCAGAGTCCCCTGTCCTCAGTGTGCCACCCGCTTTGCCTGCAAATTCCTGGGATGCACCCCGGTCCCCATTGGTGCCCTGTACTTGCCACCCCACACATCTGGTTCTGTCCGTCCACCCCTAAGAAGCCCCAGCACCACATGGACAGGCAGAGGCCAAGGAGGTCCAGCCTGATGCCTTCCCAGCCGCTTCGCAGCCAAGGGGCACTTCCTCCCCAGGGAAGTCCTGCCTGCTGTCTTTCTTTAGTCCTGCCTGCTGTCAGTGTAGGGCCAGGACATCCAGCCCACGCAGATCAGTGACGGGCCCTTTGTCCAGTTTGGACACAGGCTCGGTGTCCACAAATGCACCACAATGACTAAATAATGAACTCAAAGGCCCCTGCCGGTCTCAGAAGTCGGAGAAGAAAACCAGATGAGGGGGGCTCCTCCGTGGGGCCTGCGTCTCTGCCCACCCTTCCCGGGGCTGCTCCTGTGGGGGGGCGGGAGCCCCAAGGAGCCCGGGCACTGACCCAGGCTGGGTCCCTGGGAGGGCTCTGCCCCCGAAACCCGGCCCCCACGGTCCTCCTGCGGGGCAGCGCCTGGGGTGCCCTCTCCAGACTCCCCGCGGTCCCCCATGAACCTGGGGTCCTGCCCTGGCCCAGGAGGCCGCCTGCCCGCTCCCTCCGCCCACCCGGCCCTGTGGTCCTTGGCGGCAGCCGGCCGCGGGGGGGGAGCGCTGGCTGCTTCCGGGGATGGGGGGTCTCCAATCAGCGCCGCGCCTCGTCCACCAGCCCACACTGGGGCCGCCGTGCCAGCTGCGCCCGGGCACGCGCGCCCGCCCTGCTCTGGGCTCCCGGGGCTGTGGGTGGCCACTTGGTGAGACGGGCCTGGGGCCAGCGCCCGCCCTGCCGCTGCCCCCCTGGCCCGGCTCCTCCTCCAGCCTCCTGAGGGGCACATGGAGGCCGGGTGCCCGTCCCTGGGTGCCCGGCGGCCCGCGCAGCCCGCAGCTCTGTCTGAATAAGGGGACGGGGCCGCCCGCCGCCCGCCCAGGATGGAGGTGCCGGGGCCCCCGGGGTCCAGCCGGCCGGGGGACAGCGCGGTCAAGTGGCAGCTGTGCTACGACATGACGGCCAAGATGTGGTGGATGGTGAGTGGCGGCGGCGGCTCGGACCCTGGGTCTCCCGCCTGGGCAGGGGCTCTGGGGGAGACGGGGCTGGGCAGAGTGGCCAGGAGGGGACAGCAGGCAGAGGGAGGCGGTGTCGGCCCCTCAGCCCTGGAAGTGTGTCCCAGCTGCCCTGGCACCTGGGCCCCCCCACCCCCCGCTGGTGTCACCGCGGGCGCCCGGGCAGCCTCCTGCCCACCTGGCCCACCTGCGGGGACTTGGGGGAGACCCCCGCTGTCCTGGGGTGGAGTCCTGTGGCAGCGAGGCCCAGGGAGCCCGGCAGCACCCAGGCTGAGGGCAGGAGGCGAGGGCCAGGGCGCTGTGTGACCCTGGCCAAGACGCGCCCATCTCTGTGTCCTGTGTCCAGAGAGCGGGTGGGGGACGCCTCTCCGTCCGGCCTGGATGGTGGGCAAGGACCAGGGGAAGGCGGCGGGCAGCGGGTGCCTGGTCACTCAGGGAGGGCCAGGCACACCCCACATTTGGCTCCTTCTGGAAGCTTCCGGGGGCAAGGCCACAGGCTCTGAGCGGGCAGGCACCCAGGCGGATGGAGCAGAAGCAATTCCGGGGCGACCCCAGGAGCAAGATGGGACAGGGCCTGGCTGGACGTCCGTGTCTGGGGCCCTGGAAGCCCATGCCGCCTCTGTCCCTGTGTCCATCACTTCATCCAGCGGCGGGGCGCGGGGGGGCGCGGCGGCCATCTGCAGTCTCACACGCGGGCTGGACCCGGCACCCCAGGGCCGCCAGCTCGCTGTGTGCCCTTGGGGCAGCGCCACCCTCTCTGGCCTGCAGGTCCCTCTCCGGGAGGTGCATGGGGCCTGGACAGCTGCGGCCTCCTGGCCCGGGCGCGGGGGGTTCTGGGGAGAGTCGGGCCTCAGAGGGACACGTGGCTCCGCCTGACCTCAGGGACCCCTGGTGGCCGCCGTGTCTCCGAGGGTGACCGGGCCTGTGCCCACGTGTCCAGGGTCTGAGCACAGAGACTCCCGGCCCCAGGAGCGCCACGCCCCGGTTCCGTTTTCTGTTCCTCATGGGTCAACACGGACTGAGTACCGCGTCCCAGGCCCCATTGTCACCAGGACACAGCAGTGACCAAGAGAGATGAGGCCCCGAGCACTGTGCTCTGGGGAGACGGGAAGAGGGTCTTGGTGACGGGGAAGGGCTGGGGTTCTGGGTGATGTGGGATGGCTTCCCTGAGGAGAGGACATCACACTCCAGGCAGAGGGCACGCTGTGCAAAGGCCCTGGGGCAGGACGCGCCTGGCCTGTTGGGGGCACAGCGAGGAGGAGCCTGGGCTGGGACGGGGGCGGGAGGGGGGACAGGGCAGGTCGTGCGGGGCCCTGAGGCTGCAGGGAGGACTTGGCACTGACCCCGAGGGCGCAGGAGCCACGGGCCTTGCTCGTTCTGCAGTCCCTGGGGCTCCTGGGGAGAAGGGGTGGGGGGCTGACGTGGCAGCGGAGCCCGGGCACCGTGGGGTCTGGGGGAAGCCAGCGGTTCCACATGAAGAAGGGCAGGTGGCGGGACTGCTCCAGGTCACACGGCTAGTGAAGGCCGCGTTGGCAGTGGGAGAGAGGACCCGGAGGGCCGAGGAGAGCCGCCTCCCTATTCAGCTCCAAGGTTGTATCAATTGAGGTGGGAGCCCCAGTACCGGGGAGGTGACGGACACTCGGGTCAGCCAATGGCAATGTGTCCAGAGAGGAAAGGGGTGGGAGGGGCTCCGCGGCCTGTGAGGAGGAAGGGAGCCTGGGGAGGGGCGGCTGGCCCCAGGCTCAGCCCCGAGCTCCTGACCCCCAGGAGCCCGGCCCCAGGAGCCCCAGAGACAGGGCTGGGGCGGCCAGGCGGCTGGCCTCCACCCCGTCCCCTGGAGAGGCTGCCCTGGGGCCAAGGAGGCCGAAGGCAGAGCCAGCCTGGGCCCGCACCTCGGTGGCCTTCAGGTGCAGGTGGCCATCCCCTCCTCTGGTGGAGTGGACAGGTGGCCCCAGGCTCCTCGGAGGCAGGACACCATGGTCCCCAGGAGCAGGGTCCGGCTGGTCTGGGGTCTGGGTGGGCGGGAGGCCGGGCCCTGGGAGGCTGCTGTCCGGCCGGGAGGCTGCCGGCCTCAGGAACCTTCTCTTTATTTTCGGTTAAAACCAGAAAAAAAAAATGGCAGAGAGAGATGAGTGCGCGTTGGGGAAGCCGCGGGCTCTGCCCCCCTGGGCACCACGCGCCCCCAGGACCCTCCCGCAGGCCCCTGCACGAGGAAGGGCCGGAGGGCAGGAGGCCCGGCCTGGAGGCCCCTCAGCGGCCTCCCTCCCGTGTTAAGGACGTGCCCGGGCCCCCGTCTGTCTCCTTATCTGTAGAACATGGGAGGCGTGGGCGGGCTGCGGGCACCAGTGGCCACAGAGGTGTCCACAGAGTCGGCCCCTGCCCAGGTCAGGAGCTGTGTAAAGCAGGAAAGATTGTGGTTAGATTCCAGCAGGACTTCCGTGGTTGCTCCATCAATCCACTGAGTGCCTATTACATGTCCGCGGTGAACCCAGGAGACCCGGCCCTGCCCTTCTTGGTCTCGCGGCCCAGCAGGGGAATAGTCAGTGGCAATGAGCCCGGGGACGAGGAGATGGCACAAGGGACGAGGGCGTGAGGAAGTCAGATGGTGGGTGGGACGCGGGGCGCAGGGACCGGGCCTCTGAAGAGGAGGTGGTGCAGAGGGTCAGAGGCCTGCAGCAGAGAGCAGCCGTGCAAAGGCCCTGGGGCGGAGAGCCTGGCCTTCTGAGGCTGGGCAAGGCGCAGGCGAGGCTGGGGCAGAGGAGCCGTGGCCGAGGGGCGGGCCGAGGGGCAGGCAGGTAGGCGGGGCCACGGGAGCCTGGGCCATGGGGGGCTCGGGGCGGGAGGCCCCACTGCGGTCCCCAGGCCTGACTGTGAGTTCCACGCTGCCTCCCGCCCTGCAGGGCGCTGGGCGGCGGGGGTCCCGCCCGTCTCCCTGGCCCCCGCCTGCGCCCGCCAGCCGCCGCCCACTCTGCCCACATCTGAGGCCGAGGAGCCAGGCAGTCTGCTGTGACCACGGAATGCTTCCCCAGCGCCCGGAATGCCGCGGCGGGCAGGGAGGGCGGGCCGCGAGGCGGGGGGCGGGTCAGGGGCGCCCAGGACAGAGTCCCTCACCCTCACCCCCAGACCAGCAGGGAGGCAGGGGCTGGAGCCGCCACCCACCGCAGCTGAGACCAGCCTCACCCACAAGCCGTCACCTGCTCCAGGCTCCCGACACTTTCCTGACCTCTGGAAGTCCCTTCTTGTGTCCCACCTGGGGCTCGCCTCTCCTCTCCGAGGGCTGATAAATGACAAGTCTTCCTGCCCTCCGCTGGCCCCGCAGAAGGACAAAGGCCGGCGGTGCCCGTTCTAGAAGCACCCAGGGACGGGAGCCCAGGCCCAGGCAGGTGCCGCCTTCCCCAGGGTGGGGACACGAGCCCCAGGGACCCCGAGGGGGCAGCCCCTGGTCACCGTGGACTGCGGCTCCCCAGCTGCCTGCGGGGCGGGAGCAGCACCCCGTCTCCAGGTGGGGACCCTGAGGCCTGCAAGGGGCAGCCTCTCGGGAGGTGGCCAGGCTGGCGGGACGTCACCCTCGTCCTCGAGTCAGACTGGCCCAGGGCAGGGGCCCGATGCCCAAGGCAGCAGCTCAGGGCGGGGGCGGAGGCCACAGCCCGCCCAGTCCTGCGGGACAGGAGGCCGGCCCAGGAGGCTCGGAGGAGCAGTGGGGGACTCCCAGGCGTGGCCCAGGTGGCCCAGGCGTGGCCCAGGTGTGGCCCAGGTGGCCCAGTGTGGCCCAGGCATGGCCCAGGTGTGGCCCAGGTGTGACCCAGGTGGCCCAGGTGTGACCCAGGTGGCCCAGTGTGGCCCAGGCATGGCCCAGGTGGCCCAGGTGTGGCCCAGGTGGCGCCGGTGTGGCCCAGGTGGCCCAGGTGGCCAGGTGACCCAGGTGTGGCCCAGGAGTGGCCCAGGTGTGACCCAGGTGACCCAGGCGTGGCCCAGGTGTGGCCCAGGTGATCCAGGAGTGGCCCAGGTGTGGCCAGGTGGCCCAGGTGGCCCTGGTGACCCAGGCGTGGCCCAGGCGTGGCCCAGGTGACCCAGGAGTGGCCCAGGTGGCCCAGGTGGCCCAGGCGTGGCAGAGGTGGTGGAGGTGGCCTCCCTCAGGGCAGCAGGGAGTGGCGGGAGACTGGAGCGGGCAGGACGGGGGGCAGGGGAGGGAGGACCAGGGAGCAGGCCCTTCCCTGGACCCTGAACTCGGGGGCAGGGAGGCAGTGGAGCTGGACCCGAGATGGGGACAGGGCGGAAGAGCAGATGGGTGGACAGATGGGTGGACGGATGGGTGGACAGATGGGTGGACGGATGGGTGGACGGATGGGTGGACGGATGGGTGGACGGACAGATGGGTGGGTGGACGAATGGGTGGACAAATGGATGGATGGGTGGACAGATGGACGACAGAGGGTGGATGGACAGGTGGATGAGTGGATGGATGGGTGGATGGAGGGGTGGACAGATGGATGGACAGATGGGTGGATGGACAGGTGGGTGGATGGCTGGGTGGACAGATGGGTGGACGGATGGGTGGATGGACAGGTGGAGGAGTGGATGGGTGTGGGCGGGTGGAGGGTGGGTGGACGGCCGGGTGGCTGGGTGGGTAGGTGGCGGCTCAGACAGTGGCACCGTCCCACGTCCTTCAAGGCAAGGGGCCCAGCTCAGCCCTGGGGAGGCCCACTCCAGGACCAGGTAGAGGACTTTGAGGAGCTGACCCCTTCCTGCCCCCCCCGCCCAGCCCTGTCCCCTGCCCGCCGCCTGGCACCCGGCCTGGGGACCTGACACCGCCCCTCGGCCCACACAGGCTGAGCCCCGGGACCCACCGCAGACAAATCAGTGGAAAATTAAAGCGGTGCCTGTGCCCTGTGGCCACCGCTGGCTTAATGACCCCTCTCCACGGATTGTTCCCAGCTGGAGGCCGCTGGGGGCCGGGTCGCGCTGAGCCACCCACTCTGGTGGCCCGTCTGGGGACAGGGGCTCCGGGGTGGAGCAAGGTGGTGGCAGTCGGGGAGGGATTGGGCCAGGAGAACAGTGACCGCGGCTCTCGGGAGGGACACTGGGCCCTTGCCCCCGGGGCTGCCGCCCAGGCCCTGGCCATGCAGTCCCCTCCCTGGGCAGCTGTCTCCCCTCAGGGCGCCCGTGGCTCCCGCCAGGCCTCGTCCTCAGGACGCCACCTCCACGGAGCCCTGCCCGGACGGGGCCACCCTCCAGGCGCTCAGCGGCGCCCTGGCTCCCTGCGCGGTCTGCTCACCTGTGGGGGGACAGTGACCCCGCCCCGGAGCCTGTGGCCTGTGGGTGGCTGGTGGTCACCGTGCTGGCCACTGAGACTAGTGCCCCAGGAAGCCATAGCGCTGGCCAGGCGTCCACCCGCTTCAGGGCGGGGTCACCGAGGCCCCAGGAGGGAGAGGAGCTGGCCTGCCACCTGGTCGTGGCCACCTGGATGCTGGCCGCCCGCTGCCTGGTGCCGCCGTCCGCTCCCCTGACCCCCGCATCAGCCGCCAGGGGGCGCCGGTGGGCACCGTCCTCACCCGCGGCCCCAGGTCCCGCCCTCCCCCAGCCCATGGACCCGAGTGACCTGCCGGTCCCCTGCCTGCTCTCCCTCTCCCCTCGCTCGCCTGCTTCAGTCACCCGGGTCCCTCGCTGCGTCCCCCGGGCTCAGTCCTGCCCCAGGTCCTCTGTGGGAGCTGCCCCTCCCCAGTGGCCTGGCACATGGACACCTGTCCAGTCCTGGGGAAGGCCGTCCGCGGCTCTGGTGGCACCGGGCCTGGCTCCCCGACGAGCGGTCCTGCCCTGCCTGTCTGTGCCCGCCTGCTCCTCGTGTGACAGGGACGTGTGACAGTGGCCCCGAGGGGCTGCGACTTCTCTCCTCCTGTGGTCCCCAGCGCTCAGTGTCAGAGGGCGTGGTAGACCCTGGGCGCCAAATAAAGGAGCCCATGGGGGAGGACGGCTGACTCTCGGGGACAGGCGCGTGGCCGTGGCTGGGCGGGACCCGGCTCTCCAGGGCTTGGTGATGGACGCCGGCTCAGGCCCGAGTCTCAGGGCCCCGACCTGGAGAAGAGTCCGGTCCCAGAGAATCCCTGCCGCCGGCCGCGGCCCAGGCGGACCTCTGGGGCGCCTTCCGCTCAGCTGAGATGCAGCGGAACTGACCGGCGGGAGGCTGGGGCAGGAGGACGAGGTCAAAGCCAGCCTCGGCCACCTCGAGGCCCTGAGCAGCTCCGTGAGGCCCTGTCCCTAGTGAAACCTGCAACACGACGGGGGTGGCCAGGCGCCCCCACGTGCAGCCCTAGACGTGTATACCGCCCTGCGTCCCCCGACCGAGGCCCACGGCCCTGGCTGCCACTCACTGAGGTCAACCGGAGCCACGTCAGCCTGGACTCCACCTCGAGCCTTCACTGAGTTTTGTCATGAGTTGAGCTTCTCCACCCGCGTCCCCTTGTGGCCTTGACATCCCCGCGGGCTCCTCTGGGCTGGCCAGCGTCATCCTGGCTCGGCCGGGGACCGGGGTTTGGGAAGAGCACGTGGCGGGGGACGCCCTGCTCCTCACCCTGACCGCGGTGCCTGGCCCCCGGGCGCCCTGGGGACCTCAGGCCCTGCACTGCACCGCGGCTCTCGGCCTCTCTGTCCAGTGGCCCCCGGTCAGCGCAGCCTGGAGGGCAGCATGCGAGCCCCTGACACCCGGGGGGGGGACGTCCCCCAGGGTCATCTGAAACCCCTGCTGAAGGGTCTTTTCCTGCTCTTTCCCGTTCCCTGCCCGCGCGCTACGGTCATGTGGCTCCGTGGACACTGGTGTCACCGTCCCATGCCTCCCTCTGGGCTCTGAGTTCCCAGCCGTGGGTACGAAAGCCCGTCTTCCCCCGTCGGCATCACCAAGGGCGAAGGGGCCAGCAGTGGACACCGTCCAGGGAGCCGAAAGGTCAAACTCCAAGCCCCGGGAGAAAACCCGGGGGTGAGGGTGAGCAGGCCTTGGTAGCCAGCCCGGAGCCCAACAGCCCTAAGACAGGGAGGTTTGACCAGGGAAAGCCGGGCCTGTCCGTGAGGCGGAGGCCGGGACCCCGCGCGGACCTGAGAGGGGATCTGGGACGTACTTGCAGATTTTTTTTCTGGTCAGCAAATATGTAAAGATTGTCTACGAATCAACAAGAAAAGACCAACTGAAACGACTCAAAGGACATGAGCAAACCCTCCCAGAAAAGAAAGAAAAATGGTTGGAGGAACTGAGAAACGGAGCTTGACTTTACCCCAGAAAGAGAAGGTCCGGTTGGAGCTGCGTCCCCGCTGCCAAGGGCCGACGGCCTCTCCTGCACCGTGCTGGGGGCGGAGGCCACTCTAGCAGGATGACCGTGACCGCACAGGGGACACTGGGCGGTGTCCAGGACACTTGGGGTGCTGCGGGTGGGGTGGGGCCAGGGACGCGCTCTCGGTGAGGAAGTCGGCAGGCAGACGGTGGGGACCCTCGTGGGCACCTGGTCTTTCTGAGTGACTTGGTGACGATGGCCGCTCTTTGGCCTCAGCGGCGAGACCTTGGGTCCAGGCTGCGAGTGTGCGGGAGGCTGGCCCAGGCCTGTGGCGCGAGGAACTGGGGAGGAGCAGGACGGCCAGCCCGCGGAGGTGCTCAGGGCCTCGCTGTGGCTGAGGCTGGCTTTGAACTCAGTCCTCCTGCCTCGGCCTCCGGAGCTGCTGGGACAAAGGCGTGGCCACCCGCCTGACTGGAGGGGGCTTTCAGTCGGCCACTGTCCCGTGGTGGCCCACTGCAGCCCCGAGGGCTGGTCGCTGCGGACAGCCGGGCGTGATGCCTGTGGGCCCCACCAGAGGGCAGCACGTGACCGGGAGACGGGCCTCCAGGCCCAGGGCTGCTTTCCCGAGTCACCTGTCACCTGTCCCTGGGCTCCCGGGCCCCTTGGGACCCTCCAGCGTCACGTTGGCTCCTGGAGAATCACTTCTCTGTTCCCGTGCGCGTGGCCAAGAGGGGCGCCGGCTCCCCTCCCAGGTGCGTCCTGGTGCCCGGCGCTGGCTCAGGAGCCCAGAGAACTGTCACCAGCCAGAGCCCTGAGAGCAGCAAGTGACGTCCCCACTTCCCAGCAGCCCCCCAGGCCCCTCGGGCTCCTGCCCAGCCCAGGCCCGTCCCAAGCTCGGCTCGGCTTCCGCTCGGTGCCGGGAGGCAGGCCCCAGGTGCCCAGCTCCGTTCCCTCCAGGCCTGGGAGGCCCCTCGGGCGTGGTGCGAGGCCACGTGGACAGGGGTGGCCGACGATGATGCCCCTCCTGGAGCAGAACCAACGGGGTCCCTGTCGGGGACTGAGCCCATGAGCTCTTAGCCACCGAGCTGCGCCTCTGGGCCCTTTTCATTTTAGGACAGGGTCTCATTAAGTTGCCGAGGCTGGCCTCAAACCTGCATCCTCCTGCCTCAGCCTCCCACCTGGGCCAGAGTGCCTGGGATCCGATGTGGCTGCACCTGGCTGGACTGCGTTCCTCTGGACGCTGCCCAGTGTCCACGCGGCACCTGTGGCTGTGCATTTGTGTCTGGATTTCCCATTGAAGGCCAGGTCCTGTGGGGTCAGGGCCTACCCTAATGACCTTGCTTTAATGTGGTGACCTCTGTGAAGACCCTGCCACGCTCTGAGGTCTCGGGGATTGTTACCCGAACACCGCGTTGCTGGCGCACCACCCACACACCTGCTGCACGTGGAGGTGGCCCTTCTTCCTGGCTGAGTGATATTCCACCCATGAGCCACCTGGGTTTCCGAGTACTCACGGGCGGAGGCCACCAGGTCCCTGGTGTGGGCTCTTAGACAGAGCTGCTGGATGCTCTCGCCGTCTCTCCGTGGGCACAAGTGGCCCGTCCAACCGTGCGAAGCTGTGTGCTTCAGCTGGGTGGCCCAACACTGCTTCCCAGAGGGCCTGCCCAGGCCTGGCTGCCACCAGCAAAGCACATGGCCCTCCGTCCCCTCTGCAGCCTGGGCGTCACTGGTCCTCGGTCCCCTCTGTTGTGTGTGAGGTCACTGGGCTGAGGGCTCCTGTGCTGCTGGCCTGGGGCCCCCCCGGCCGGTGCTGTGGCCTCACATCTGCCGGCCTGGGTGCGGGCCGGGGGCAGGACCCCCGTACTGTGCCCTCTGGGGCCACTTCCCGGTCCTCTGGTGGTTCTGTTGGACTGGACCGGGGATGGCGTCCTCCCTGGGCCGCGGCCAGCCTCTGCCTCCCCCGGCCGGCTCAGGGCCAGCTCCAGCCGCGCAGGCAGCGGCTCCGAGCTCCAGAGGTGTTTGGTGGCCGTGGTCACCCTCCTGCCAGATGCCGTGGGTGAGGCTGGACCCTCCCTCCACTGAGAAGGGAAACTGAGGCCCCCAGGCCACGTGCCACGGGCTGCCCGAGCCAGGCCGGGGCCGGGCCGGGGGCCGGGACGGGGTGGCTGGCCGGTCGCTGGCCGCAGGACTAACGCGTCAGGGGAAGAGGTGGGCATCTGGGTGGCAGGGCCCTGCGCGTCCCGTCCTGGCCATGGAGACGGGGGTGTCCACCCTGCACAGCGCAGCCGCCCACGGCCGGTGGCCAGGGCAGTCTCCGCCCCCGCTGCTCCCCGCCACCCGGGACGGCTGCAGGGGGCCGGAGGGGAGCAGGTGTGGCCACCCTCGGTGGCCTTGTCCCCAGGCTCACAAATGCCAGCGTCAATCCAAGGAGGGCCACCTTCAATCTCAGCTCTGGGGACCCCGGGCCTCGGCCTCCCCGGGGTTTGGGGACAATGAACCCCTCTGGGGGCTGTTTCTCCAAGCAGCGGGGCGCTGTCCCCCGGGCCACTACCCTGCAGGCCACTCTCCCGCAGGTCACTCTCCTGCAGGTCACTCTCCCGTGGGCCACTCTCCCGCGGGCCACTCTCCTGAGGGCCACTCTCACGTCCCCCCCCCCGGGACACGTCCGCGCTCTGGCCATCCTGGGGGTGGAGACCCCGTGGCACCTGTCCCTGCCTTGCCGGGACCCCAGGGAGGGAGACAGGTCATAAAGCAGGGTCACAGGGAGGAGTGGTGGGCACCAGGCGAGCGCTGCCACCCAGCCCCCGCCCAGCCCCTGCTGCCCACGATGGAACCCAGGGCTGCCCACCCCGAGTGGCCCAGCCCTTTCCACTTGAGACAGGATCTCTCTAAGCTGCTGAGGCTGGCCTCCAACTTGCCATCCTCCGACCTCAGCCTCCGGAGCGGCTGGCATCCCAGTGTGGCCACCGTGGCTCGCTGGTCGCTCTTACCATGGGGATGCCCGGGGCTGACACCCCACTGACAGTCTGTGGAGCCCTGATTCCAGCTCCTGCAGCCCAACCACGGCATGCGATTACTTCACACCAACTGTGTACCAGACTCCAAACTCGCAGCCTCACAAACCCATTTCCCGGAGAGAGCCGAGGTCTGGGGCTGGCCTGCGGCGGTTAGCTGCTGGGGGCCGAGGGCACGTCTGCCAGCTGGTCCCAGACTGACCCACCTGCCCCCGCCCAGCGGACGCCCTCTGAGCTGGGTCCAGCTGGGGGTGGGTGCTGAGGCTGACAGGGAGGGGCCTCGGGGACCCAGGGCCCACTCAGGAGGACGCTTGGTCCTGGAAACCACCTCTCCTTGTCCCACCTCTCTGGCCTCACCCCAGCGGTCACTCTGTAGTGGACCCGCCACTGGGACTGGGTGGGGGGCTCCAGAGGATGTGGGGTCTGCGACCAAGCCACCTGCAGCCCGGCCCCCCGTGTGCCCACCAAGCAGGGCCAGGAGCCACGGCTCAGGCCGAGTCCAGCTGCAGGCCGGGCTGACCCGGCTCCTGACCAAGGGACCCGCAGGGCCAGGGAGGCTCCCCCCATGCCCTGGCCCTGAGCCCAGTGTCCTCCTCCCCGAACTGGGGGCCTGGACCCCCCCCAGGTTGTGGGAAACAGCCCGGAGGTGCTGCAGGGCCCCGTGGGTCCCCGGGTGGTCCTGGGTGGCCACATGGTGGTTCCTGGGTGGCCACATGGTGGTTCCTGGGTGGCCCTGGGTGGTCCTGGGTGGTCTCCGGGTGGTCCGGGGTGGCCCTGGGTGGTCCGGGGTGGTCTTGGGTGGTCCTGGGTGGTCCAGGTGGTCCAGGTGGTTCCTGGGGTGGTCCTAGGTGGCCCTGGGTGGCCCTGGGTGGCCCTGGGCGGCACCACAGGGGAGGGCACCCTCTGGCCTGCGCTGCCCCAGCCGCCCGGCGCTGCCCGAGCTCCCAGCTGTGGTGCAGGGAGCCACCCGAGTCCGCCTCGGCCAGCGGCAGGGCCCCTGGTGGCCCAAGGGTGACAACCTCACTGTCACCAGCAGCGCCAGCCACCTGCCTCATCTCCCCACCTGTCAACAGTGTCCCCAAGTCCCAAGGGGGCAGACGCACTGACCCCCACAGAGCGCTGGGGACAGGCCCCGGGGCAGGTCCCCAGACGGTGCAGATGCGCAGGACTGGGCCACGCCCCTGTCCCCTCAGGGGCCGCAGAGGCGGGCGGTGGGGACGGTGGCGTCGGGGAGCGTCTGCTTCCCCGGGACTGGTGTGGCACAGGGTGGCACAGGGTGGCACAGGGCAGACCCTCCCCCACTCCCCCTCGGCTGCCGGAAGCCAGGCCCCGGCTCCACCCGCAGCGGCTTCCTGTGCCGCACCCCAGCGCCCGGCCCTCCTGCCGCCCCGCCCCTGTCCCCAGCCAGGCCCGTCCCCAGGGAGGGCCACCACCCCAGCTGCCCACTGGATGGCCCGGCCGGCGTCCAGCCTGCTCTGCCCGGGTTGGTCCACCTGCTGCGTCCCCGGCTGCCATGCCGTGCCCAGCTGCCTGCTGCTGTCCCCACCAAGGCTGGGGCCACAAGGCGGAGGGGAGGCCAGGAGACCCACTGTGCGCGGAGCCCTCGGCGAGACCCAGGGCACCCTGCGGCAGGCGGGGAGTCACCATGCTGGCTGGGCCACAGGAGCTGGCAGAGGCCCGGGCAGTGCCACGGCCTGGCCCCGGGGGGCCACCAAGGAGGAAGAGCAGCTCGGCCGGGCACCAGGACCACTGACGGTCCCCGCCAACGGGAGGTCCCAGGGGGTCACAGCGCTCCCAGGACAGAGCCCGTCGGGCCCAGAGACGGGCACCGGGTGGGTCCCCTGGTCCCCAGAGTCCAGCCAGCTGCCCTGGCCCAGGATCCCTCCCCGACCCGCCTCCCTCCGCCTTGGTCCCACCTGGTCGGGGCCAGGTCACGCCTGCACGTCCAGGGGGCGTCTCGATGGCCAGCTGCTGAGCACCTGCCGCGTGTGGGCGCCGAGGGCGCGGGTGGACGGCACCCAGGGGCACCGAGAAGCGCAGCCTCCAGCCTAGAGGACAGCCCCTGCCGGCCCTGGGGACAGAGAAGCCTGGTGCGCTGGGGGCTGAGGCAGAGGAGAGGGGACAGGGAGGGGCCTGCGGGGCCTGTGGCCACAGGGAGGGCGTCCGAGGGCAGCAGGAGGCCGGCAGGACAGAGATGTGAGCGGGTGGGAGCCAGCCTCGCCTCCAGAGCCCCGGCCTCCTCAGACGGGCCGTGAGGCCGCCTGGCAGGGGGCCAGGCTGAGGGAGGTGGCCAGGCTTGCCCCTGGTCCAGTCCAGGCGGCCTGCTCGCCTCAGCCCCTCCGCCTGGTCCCCTGCCGTCTGGCCTCCCGCTGCCTGTCCTCCCGCCGCCGCCAGAGGGCGCCTGGGAGCACCCACCAGCCCGGCCTCCCTCCTGCCGCCTCCCTCCGTGGTCCCTCCGTGGTCCCTCCGTGGTCCCTGGGGTCAGAGCCAGGTCCTCCCTGCAGCCCACAGGGCCCTGCCTGACCTGCCCGGCCCCTCGCTCTCCCCCGCTCCAGCCGCGGGCTCCTCGCTGGCCTCTGAGGCCAGGCTCCTCCTGCCCCAGGCCCTGCCTCCCAGAGCCGCGGGCCTCCCTGTCCTCCCTCAGTTCTGGCCACCACCCAGCACTGGGCCTCCACGCCCTGACCCGGCCCCAGTGCCTGGCATGCAGCAGGTGCTCAATAAATGCTGACAAACGGCTTCACAAAAAGTCCCTCTGATTACCGAAGTCCCTGTCCCAGAGCTGCAGCCCGGGCCTCCCCCTCCCCCTCCCCTCCCCCTCCCTGCCCCTCCTGGGAGCCGGGGCGCACCCTCTTGCTGGGCGGGGGGCAGAGGCCGAGCCCCAGAGGGGGAGCCCTGGGGACCCCGTGAGACAGTCGGTGGCACAGACATGTCGGGCCCTGGTCCTCCCCGGCTGGAGGACAGGCCCAGGACAGGGACGGGGAGGGCCCTGTCCCCCTCCCGATGGCTGGGCCTCTCCTGGCACCAGAGCCCAGCAGCCGCCAGGGGGGCGGGCCGAGAGCCGAGCCTCCAGGACCTCCCCGCCCCGGGCCTCCCCACGGGGAAACTGAGGCAAGGCGCCGGGCTGGGCGGCCACGTCAGGCCGCGTCAGGCCACGTCTGGCCACGTCAGCTTGGCAGGGGCCGCGGGGCGAGGGCGGGACGTGGGCCGCTGCCAGGCGATTCCTCCCGGGGCGGGGGAGGGGGTTCCCCAGGGAGTCCAGCCCTGGCAGGGACAGCTGGGGGCAGGAAGGGGGCTGTGCGGCCTGGGCGGGGAGGGGAGGCCGGGAGGCCGGCCCCTGGACCCAGCCCTGTGCTCCTAGAAGAGAGGGGCAGCCTCTTCCCTCGGAGGCCTGTGTGGAGGCCCAGCCTCAGCCTCGGGCCTCCACAGCTCCCCACCCAGTCAGGAGCCCCCGGGACCAGGCTGTGGTCCCAGAGCTGAGGCCGAAGGTGCCCAGCCACCTGAGCCCGTCCTTGTTGAAACGTGGGTTTTCTGGGTGACTCTCCAGAGGCCGTGTGAAGAGGCCTGCCCTCCCGAGCCGGTGGGCGCAGTGCCCGTCCAGCCTGGGCGAGGCCCTGGTTCCACCCCCAGCCACAAGACAACCACGAGTCAACAGTCTCGCCTCCCGAGGAGGCTGAGGCAGGAGGACGGCAAGGTCGAGGCCAGCCTGGGCCACCGAGGGAGACCCTGTGTCAAAGTGAGAAAGACTGGCGGTGCCACCCAGCGGGAGCAGCCTGGCCGCGTGCAGGAGGCCTACACATGATGACGATGACAGGACTTCCCCCAAGGGGAGCTCCAAGGGCACCCTCCCTGCGGGTTCCGGATCCGCTTGTGCCAGCCCCATGCCAGGCGAGGCTGGCCCATGCCCTGAGGAGACCGACCCCAGCCAGGCCAGAGCAGAGGCGGGAGCAAGGACGTGCCGCTGGCCGAGCTCGGGAACCCCACCCTCCTCCACTGGCTCCGGAAGCTTCTGCTCCAACGGGGAAAGGCCTGCTGTTGGGCTCAGACCACTGGGGCCTCCAGCTCCTCTTCTGTGACACGGACACGGGGACGCTACTGCTGGCCTCCCAGGACCGGGACGGGTGGGCAGTCACCAGGAAGCACCAGGTTGGTGGCAGTGGCTGGAGGACCCCCTGCCCCCATCCATCACGGTCGCTCCCGACAGAGGCCGGGAGGAGCAGAGCAGGAGAGCCACGTGCCAGCACCTGCGTGTCCTCGTGTCCTCGCTCCCACCCTTGTTTCCTCCCTGCCTCTTCCCTGGAGGTGGGACTGGAAGGTGAGGCCTCTGGGTTCAGAGACGAGCTCTGAGAGCCGACTCGCCCAGACCCAGGTCCCCGGCTGACCACCTCCTGTGTGGCACCGGGCAAGTGTCTCAACCTCTCTGGGCCTCATCTTCCCCGTCTGTCTAGCACCTTCCCCAGGAGCCAGTGTCAGGCTCCGGCGCAGGATCTGGCCCCGCCCTCCTGGTCTTCACCCAAGGGAGGCCACAGCTCGTGGCCCAGGAGGCTCCTACCAGACGCACTGGCCTCTCCGTGCCCCAGGCTCCCAGAGGACAGTCCCCCAGGCAAGTGTGCCAAGGCTGGGCCTCCCGGCCTCCCGGAGGACAGCCCGGGAGGGTTGAGAACCGGGGCGCCCACCATCCTTGGAGGGTGAAGGACTCCGGCCGCAGACCCGCAGCCTGGACGTGACCGGCACCGAGGGGACAAGTTCTGGGGCCTGGCGCCACAGGCTCCCAAGAGAAGAAGTGACCGAGCATCAGGGCACATGGCCCTCCCGCCGCTCCGCGTGGACCTGGCAGCCTGCACTGACCCACAGGGCCAGCAGCACACAGGACGGTCAGCAAGTGACCAGCAAGTGACCAGGGCTGTGGGGCCGTGGGGGCCGCCTCTGCAGAGAGGCCCAGCGCCTCCTGCCGGAGCGCCCGGGGCGGCTCGCCGGGTCCCTCTGGGCCAACGTCAGACTCGGCCTTTGGGGTCCTCGCTCCTCCACGGCAGTGGCCACGGGAGCTGCCCGGGGAGCACTTGTGTGGGACCCTTTAAAGGCAAAGGCGTCCATCGAAGGCCACCACGTCTCCGTGCTTGGTCCCCAGGGTCCGGCGTCCACGCCCAGGACACGGGCCAGGCCACATCCCCGTGCCTCTCCCTGGAAGTGAGGCTGGGGCCTGCGGCTGGGCACCGGAGTGAGGCCCTGGGCTCCATCCTCCCGGCCGTGGCTGCTGTGGCCTGGCTCCTGGGCAGTTCTTACTGAGCACCTACTGTGTGCCCCAGAAAACCTGCTGGACGCCGCCCGCGGCCCTCTGCGGGGATCCCACCTGCTGCCTGCGGGACCCCAGCAGGACCCCTGCCCCGGGGGCAGCTGCGCAGGAGCAAGACGCACCGTCCCCCGCCACGGCCACCAGGCTGGACGTCACCTAGGGACGGGGCTCGAGGTGCTGGGCCGGTGGCCCTGTGAGCAGACCTGGAAATGCGCTATGGGGCGATCGGGGCACCCGACCCCACCAGGTGGGCACCCCGAGTGCTGCTCCGATCGTGGCTCTCCCTGAGTGGCCAGCCCGGCTCGTCCTCTCGGTGGCCCCGGCTGGTGAGCTTCCCACAGTGCACTTCTCCCTCCCTCCAGATGGGCTCCGGTCAGCTTCCGGGGCAGTGAGGAGAGGCTGGGTCCCGAGGCCTGGGTCCCGAGGCCCGTGACTGGCCAGTGCTGGGGTCGTCGTCCGTTTTTCCAAGTGGCCGTGTGTGGAAGTCCTTTGGGCACCCACGGCTCCACCCTGACATCGGGGGACACATGGGGCCAGTGAGAGGGGAGCAAGTGGAGGCCCCGCCGGGATCTCGTTGCCCATCTTCTCGGCCTCTGGTGAGGCTGGGCCCCTCACGTTCCTGCTGACCGCCCGCTCTGCCTTTTGTGATGAGCCTTTTCACATTTTGATGTCGTCTGCCCTCTCCTTATCGGACCTGCGCTGGTTTCTAAGGCTGTGACGACCCCGCACCACCCCGTGACCACAGCTCAGAGCTCTCTTCACAGGGTCAAAACTGACTCTTGGAGGTTTTAAAAAAAAGTCCCTCTTAAGGCACAAAACACAGAGAGGGACATGGAGTGTCAACAGGAACACTGCGTCCGCGGCCCAGGTCTTCATAAGGCGTGGTCAGGTGACTGAAACAGCGCAGAGGGACCATTTTTCAGACAGAGAACGCGGATTCATTTCAATTTCTGAGAGTATATGACAAGGAACATCTTTAGGGCATCCTTGCCTTTTCCGAGTTTAGGGAAGACTCTTGGGAGCTGGACAGTGCCGCCTGGGCCTGCCTTCGCCTGTGCCACGCAAGTCAAATGGCTCTGCCAGCCCATGCCCACACTTACCTCTAAGCAGTTTTGGAAATGCCGGTTTCACCACATCCTCACCAGCATGGGGTTTTATCAGTTTAAACATCTTTGCTGACTTTGATGAGTGCCAGAGCACTGTGCGTTCTGAATCCTGTCCCTCTTTCTCCGGCTCTTGTAAGGCTGGACCTTACACGTCGGCTGGTCATTTTGCCTCCTGGGAATATCCCAGGGTGGAAGAAGCGCGAACCCAGTGTAAGGACGAGGGGACTCCTCCCATGAACGGACCCTGGGCATCTTCTGGGAACTGGCTCCCGTCCTCTTGCCCCTGGACGCCCAAGCTGGAGATGGCCCTGTCCCCTGAGCACAGAGCTGCGGTATTTGCAACCTGCTCACTCCTCCCACTGCCGGGCTGTCCCTGGGCTTGCCGGGGGCCCAACAGACCGTACACGGCACCCTGTACTGTCCCGTCGGGTGGCGAGGGAAAGATGCTTGGAACAGACGCGGTTCTTGTCAAATGTTTTCGATCCGTGGTAGGTTGGGCCCGCAGAGATGGGGGTCAGCTGCAGGGGCACAAGCGCAGCTGGCTGTGTCCCTCACCATGTGAGACAGAGCTGGTGACCAACCAGCTTGGACACTCACGTCCAAGGGTTGAAGGGGCAGCCTGGTTTCCTCCTCTGTCTCATGGAAGGTGGGTCCTGAGACAGGCAGGGAGACACAGGGGGTCAGTGGGAGGCAATGCCCCACGTTTTCTGGATCTCTGGTGAGGCTGGGCCTCTCTCGTGGGCGCGCTGACCATCTGGCCAGGCGCAGTGACCACGCCTGTCATCCGGGCGGCTGGGGAGGCGGAGGCAGGAGGATGATGGAGAGGTGCTAAGCAGCTCAGCGAGGCCCTGTCTCTAAGTACAAAACAGGGCTGGGCGGGGCGCGGCCGGCCGTCAGGCCCCAGGTTCCATCCCCAGTGCAAACAACAAAAAAGGAAGAGGGAGAAACCAGGGCCTGATTTTGGGGGTGGAGGTGCAGATTCTGAGCCTATTCAGGTCCCAGAGACGCCCCACCTGGTGCCCTCCGGCCACCACTTCCTGCTAGCTGACCTCGGGCGACAGCCTGACCTCTCTGAGAGCCGGTCTCTGTGTCCCTGAGATGGGCACAGGGCGCTGAGCTGCCCAGGGGCTGAGGGCGCGAACTCACAGCAAGCACCCAGACGCTTGTCAGGCCCAAGGGTGACCTCATGGAGAAGGCGAGGGGACAGTCAGTGGAGGCCTGGGACCGCGGCTCTGTGTCCCCGCGACTGCCCCATGGACCCGGAGCCCTGCCCCTGACGATTCGTCTTCCCTCCCCTTGGTCCGCTCTCCTCTTCCAGGTACCAAGTTTCACAGGCCAGACAGGGGGGCAGCGGAGGCCCACTGGGGACAGCAGCGGGAGGGGTCTCCAGTGAGCAGCCCTGCCCCCGCCAGCCAGAAACCAGGAGAAAGGTCAGGGCGAGGGTCCTCAGGTTCCTGGCGTTGGGGTGGCCCCCGGGATGCGAGTTCACCTCTCAAGCCTCAGACATGCTTCCTGGAAAGGGGCAGGATGTCCAGGCACCACGAGGACACCTCAGCGTCTCAAGAGCCGTCGTGGCCAGGGCTTCCTGGTGGATGGCTACTGACCACGTGGCCGATACTTATTGAGCAACTACTGGGTATGCAGAGCTGCTGTCTGTCGGCGCAGTGGCCGGGCAGTCCCCAGCCCCCGAGCTGCCCTGCAGCCCCCGCTGCACCTAGGATCAACTTCCAGGAGTCCCCGGCTGTCGCCAGGCCATCCGGGCCTGGTTCTCCTCCCGCCCCCCACCCTAGAGTCCCGCCAGGAGAGCAGGGAACTGCTTCCACAAAGGGTCCCCCGAAACCGGAGCCCCAGGGGGGAACGGCTGGGGTCGTGGGTGGGCAGGGAAAGCCAGACCCGAGGGCGACCACGGCAGCCGCCTGTCCAACTCTCGGCGGGAGCTGGACCCCACGCACCTCGCTCACTGCGCCAGACGCAGAGCTGGGGGAGGGGGCGGCGCCTGCTCTGCGGCTGCCCGAGGAGGGGGGGCTGCGGGAGAGCGCTGGGGGGGCGCTGCGGCAGCGCTTCCCGGCCCGCGGCGGCCCGCGCGGCAGGGGCGGGGTGCTGACCCGCCTCGGCCCGGCCCCGCCCCCGCTGCGGAGGCTTCGCCATTAATCCTGACCCGGGAGGGGGCGCCCGCACCCCCACACCCACAGGGCCACGGCGCTCGCCCCCCGCCCCCGCCTGGAGCCCCTGCGGGACCCCCAGGGGACCCCCGCCTCCAGGTCTGTCGCCCTTGGTGTCCAAGTCTGTCTTGTCCCCGTCTGTCCCCGCCGTGCCTGTGTGTAACTGTGTATCCGGGACACCTGCGCTCCAGGGCCCGGGCAGCTGGGGGAGGGGTCTGGGGTCGGTGCGGGGGTCAAGTCTAGGTCTGAGTGTCTCTGTGACTGTCAGTCTGTGAGTCCCTAGGTGACAACCCGCAGCCTGAGGGCGTGCGTCTGTGTTCGCGGAATCCTGTAGGAGGTGCGTGTCCGCGACATCCCGCGGGCTGTGAGCCCGGTCCCGGTGTCTGGGTGACACCCTGGGCTGTGTATGTAACACGCTTCAGGCACCGAGTGCGCGGTGTGTGTCCGTGTCGGAGTCGCGGAGGCCAGCCGCGTGTGTCCCCGTCCCCCGCGAGTGTGTGTGTGTGTGTGTGTGTGTGTGTGTGTGTGAGCGAGCGCGCGCGCGCCGCGCGAAGGTGGATCCTCTCTCCGCAGCGAACCGGGCCGGGGCCCCACGACCCGCCGCGGCGGCCGCTCGCTGGGCCTCCCTCGGCGCTGGCCGGGCCGGGCCCGGGATGCAGCCGCAGCACCAGCCGCCACAGCCGGAGCCGGCGCGGGGAGCAGCCTGAGCGCGGGCGGCGCGCGGGACCGGGGGGAGGGCGGGCCGAGGGGAGGGTCCTGCGGGCGGGGGGGGGCGGGCGCGGCGCACCCCCTCCCTCGCGCGCTCGCGCCCTCCCCCGCGCGCCCTCCCTCGCCGCCTCCTCCCGCCGCCTCCGGCCCCCCCTCGCCGGGGACCGAGCGCGCTCGCTCCGGCGCCGGCCTCGCCTCCTCGCAGCAGCGCCATGGTACGTCGCCGCCCCCACTTTCGTTTTCGCCCGGGGACTTTTTGGGGTGGTGCGTGGGCTCCGGGCGAAAGTTGCAAGGTCTGGGGGGGCAGGAGGCAGGGGCCTCCCGGAGGAGCGGCTCGATGCGGGGACCCCCTCTCCGCTTGCCCGTCGCCGCCAGACCCCCACCCGCCGATTCCCCCGCAGGGGGCGGAGCTGGCGCGCGGGGAGCAGCGGGGGACCCCAAGTGGGGGGCCCTTCGCGGGCGCCGCGGAGTTGGCGGGGAGGGCGGGGCTCCGGGGAGAAGCCCCCCCCCCGCCGGCCCCCCGCCCCCTCCCGGGCCAGACCCGAGGCGGAGGGCGCGGCCCTGGTGCACGACCCTCCAGTGCGTAACCCGGGGGTAGCCGGAGCAGAGGAGGGGGGGCGGGTCCCGGCCGTGCGGGCCGGGGGTCGCGGCGGCCTCAGCGGGGTGCCCCGGCCCGGGCGAGCGCGGCGCGCCAGCTAGCGGAAAATGGCCGCTGCGGAGAGGGGCGGAGAGCGCGCCGCGGCCGCTGCCGGGCGCCTTGAACTTGGAGCCGGGCGGGCGGCCGTGCTCGGCGCCGCGCTGGGCCAGCCGCTGGGCCTGCCCTTGCGCCGCCCGGACCCCGCCTCCTGCTGACCCGGGTCCCGCTGCGACGCGCGTGGGGTCCCAGCCCCGGGGGATCCCTAGGTCCCTGGCAAGCGCACCCCAGGCCGGGAGCGGCAGAGACTGCACTTGGGGATCCCGGTGTCCTGTCCGCGGGCTCCGTAGCGTTGCATCTCGAGGGGTGCCTGGGGGGCTCCTGGGCTTCTGAACCCGCCAGCCCGAGAATCCGTGGGAGCGTCCGCGGTCTGTGCGGCTGAGTGGTCCGGTACCTGTCCGTGGGTCCGCGGGTCGCGACGCGTCCTCTGTTTTATGCATCCATGTGTGCGTATCCACGTGTGTTTTGTGTTGCCTGTGTGTGTCAGAGCTTTGTGTGGCTATGGGACAGCCTGTGCGTCTGGGTAACTAGGCGGCTGTGCTGGGCGTCCCAGCGGGATGGTCTCGTGAAACTGTGTGTGTCCCTGGGGCCATGTGTCCCCGGGTGACCGTGCGTGGTGTGTCCGTGTGTGTGTGTGTGTGTGGCGGTTGTGGGATGGGAATATTGTTGGTGAGTGGGAAACTGTCGTGTGGCTGCGTCCCAGGAGGCTGTAGGGTGTCGCTGTGTGCGTGTGACTCGGGCGCTGAGTGTCCCTGGGGATGGCCCCCCTTCCCCAGTTCCTTTTTTCCTGGAGCCGGGGCTGCTGGGGGCGGGGCAGGCCCTTCCTCTGCCTTTGCAGAGTGCTGTCCCTCATCTCACCCCTTTATGACCCCTTAACCTCCCCCAGCCTCAGGGTCCCCCATCCGCTGGGCCCAAGGTGGTCCTGGCTTGAGGTTCCGGCGCGAGGTGGCGCCGGGACGCGATCACCCAGGGGCTGCGCGTGCGCGGGGACCTGCCCCGAGGGGGCGGGGCGGCGGGGTTTCCTCCCTCCCTCTGCGGCTGTGGAGGTCCCTGGGGGAGGGCGGTTGCCGAGGTGTGGGGCTAGGACAGGCCCCGGGGGTGAGAGCCCTGAGACCCCTGTGCTGGGGAGACCCGAGTGGCGCGGGGCCGCCCCCAGGCCTGCCTGCACGCTGGCCCCGGGTGGACCAGAAGCAGAGCGGTCGCCGAGTTCTTCCCCGCCCGGGGGAATCCGCGCTGCCCCCACCCCGCACCGGCGCGTTTTTATATAATTTTCTAAATATAAAAGCCTCAAGGCCAGGCCAGAGTCTCAGCTTTTTTTCTTTGAAACCCCATCCCATATGAGGATGGGTTTGGGAAGGGGAGAAAACTAGCCCTGCCATGGCACACTGAGACACACACACACACACACACACACCCCAGGGTCCCAGGACAATTCCCTGCACTCAGGGTCGCCCCCCAGGGACTCCCGCAGAGCCAGACACACCCAGGCTGCACCCCTCTCGTGCCGTGTGTGTGTGTGTGTGTGTGTGTGTGTGTGTGTGTGTGTGTCACATTCAGAGCCCAGGTATCCCCCCCCGTGTGCACACACAGAGCTGCACACACGCAGGTACACACAGACTCCCGCTCACACCTGGAGATGGATGCACACAGGCGCAGCACCCACACTTGTCCCCACCCTCCACCCCTCCCCTGCCCCTGGGTGTCCCTGCAAGGCCCAGGGGGAGGAGGTGGCTGTCATCCTGGGGGGGGCAGAGGTGTGTGCTGGTGAGGGTGTGACCTGCCACTGCCTGTGTGACACCACGGGGGTCCACGGTGGGGTGTGTGTGCTCACAGGAGTGTGTGGTCCTGTGGACTGTGACTGTGGTGTGTGTCCGTGGCTGCTGGTGTGGTTGGGGGCAGTTCTGTCCCCCTGTGGTTGAGAAGAGCTGTGCTGTGGGGCGCTGTGAGGCCATGGTGTGCCTGTGTCCTGCGGGGACCTGGGGGGGGCCTGTGGGGCTCTGCTCTGGGTGGGGTCTGAGGCCAGGTCTGGAGACCTTGCTCCCAGTGGGGGGTCTGTTCCTCCTTGAGTCTGTGTCTCCGCCTGACTGTGTCAGGTTGGGTCTCCTGCCTCTCTCTGAGCCTGTGACGTGTGTGTGTCTGTGGTGTGCCTGTGTGTGTCGGCCCAGTGTCACGTCCCACCTGGACCTCTCATTCCTCCTCTGAAAGACGCAACTCCCATGGACCCTTGCGAGGGGGGGAGGGGGTCAGCAGGTGCATACCTGGCAGGGTGGGCCCCGTGGAACCGCTGTGAGGGTCCCCAGGTCTCTGGCTGCCCTGAGTGGCCCTCAGTGTGTGTTTCTTTATTACACGAGCCCCTGGAGTCGTCTGAAGAGGATGCCAAGAATCCAAAGTCAAGCTGGAGGTCTTTGTGTTAATGTCCCCAGGTTCAGACCCACCTGCCACACCTCTGGGTGTGAGCAGTTGCCAGAGAGCAGGCTCAGGTCTCAGGAAGACCCCTGTGAGGCTTGGGTGCTGGAGGGGAGCCCTAACCTAGAGCCAGGCCAGGTTCCGCCAGCTCGGCGTGGAGCCCAAGCCCACGCGTGTGCATTCCTATAAATGGCACACGCATGTTCACTTCAAGGACACACCTGCATCCTCAGTGAAGGGTGTGTGCACGTTCGTGTAGGGGCCCTGGCATCTGCAGAAGGGACACACTCGTGTTGTCATAAAGGACCCTGTGCATTTGGTGGGCGTGTGTAGAGAAGAAAAAAAGATTCTCACTGAGCTTTGTGAGCTTCTTGCTGAGCCTGTAGCCGGCATGTCTCTGCCCAAGAGTGCACTTGACAACGTCTGGGGTCGGTTCTGGTGGTCCATCTGGGGAAGGGATGCTCCTGGCCGGGGCAGTGGCCAGGGATACTGCTCCATGCCCTGTGGCACCCAGAATGGCCCCCCACCAATGCCCGCAGTGCTGGGGACGTGAGGCTTTGGGCTGCTTCTTGGCCGGGCCCTGAGTGGCCCACAGAGGAGCCCTGCTCCCCACCGCTGCGTCCTGCCGCGGCCTCAGTGCCTCGGCAGAATCTCCAGAGACGGGCGTGGAGGCCGAGCCTGAAGCTGGCTACGAGCACTACTGTTGGGGGTGACCTTCTCTGTGGGACAGTTACGGGAGAGTGCAGGGGTGGGGAGGGGGAGACGGCATTTTCATTTTTCAACAGATGAGCTTTACATTCTGGTATCTCCTGTGCCCACTCCGGTCCCTCCACCGAGGTCCAGATCAGCGAGTTGCTTTCTTAGGAAACCACCACAGGCTGGGCACTGGCTGGTTTATCCCTAGCCCAGAGGGGCAGGAACGGTCATCACCCCATTACACAGAGGGGGCAACTGAGGCAGGGAACAGTTAAGCCGCTGGCCAGAGGAGACACTCACCAGGCACTCGAGTGAGCGAGTGGGCGAGTGAGCGAGTGGGCGAGTGAGGAGGTGGGCAGCTGTGGAGGGCAGCTGTGGAGCGTCTCCCACCTGCAGCTGCCCCCAGCCTCCGGGCAGGAGTATTAACACGTCTGCAGCAGTCCAGTCTGAGGTGTGTCCTGAGATGAGGAAGCTGAGGCTTCCCGAGGGCCATCTGTGTACCCCAAACTTTACCTTCAAAAGGAGCCCTCCTGCAGGAGGGGGGCCAGGCTGCAGGGCAGCTGGGGGACTTCAGCTTCTGGGTGCCTTGGAGGGTTTACCTTGTATGTGCTCGCGGCACGTCTTAATAAAATAGGCCTTAGGTTGGCATTTGGATCCCCAGACACCCGTCCCCATCGTCCTGGGGTTTTAAGTGCCACCCCCCTCCCCAGCTGCACAGTGAATTTTAAAAGAAAAGCATCTATGGAGTGCAGGATGGTTTGGGTAGTAGTCACCCCATGCAGTGGGGAGTCTCGGGGGGCCAGGGAAGAGGGGCTGTGGGGTCCTGCTACCTCCTGGCTCACAACCCTGAGCAGGTGCTGGTGTTCCCCGGGTTCCCCTGCCACAGGGAAGTGTTGCAGGCACCTGGCCCTGAGCTTGGGCAGCTGCCCCAGGCTGGGGAGAAGGGCCCGTCCAGCTCAGAATGCTGAGCCAAATGGGCAGGCTTTCCAGGGGGGTCTGAGTGGGCTTCTGAGAAGGTCCGGGCTGTCATGCTGTTTGTTCTTGTGCACAGACCCCTCTGCCAGGAGGACACCTGAGGTGGGGATGAGGGATGCAGCAGCCTCTAGACGGGCTGGGAGAGTGTGAGCCTGGGGAGGGCCCAGCTGGCCTTACACACCCTGGGGGCCTCCACTCTGGGGACTTGGCCTGTGCCTCTCTTGCAGAGTGAGAGCTGCAGCGCTCTAAGAATGTGGATTCTGGGGCCAGGTGGCCTGGTTCCAAGTCCACATTCCCTGTGCCTCGTTTTCCCAGGCTGCAAAATGGGCTGTCCTTTTGGGCTGGACCTGGGGAATGGGGCCTTGAGGGTTCATCTGGCAAGCCAGCCTCCTGCTTGGCCACCGTCATCCTGGGTCTGGGGAGAAATATGGGCGAGGCCAATTGCCCCCACCCCTTTGGCACTGGCTGAGCCCGAACAGATTTCTGGAGGCCCCTCCATTAGTGGAAGCTCTTCTGTCCAAAGGAGGGGGCGTCGTTTCCAAGCCTCTCCAGCGCCGGAACTGCAGTCCCTGTCTGGATCTGGGGGCCGGAGGGAGAGAGGGTGTCCTGGGACGCCCCCCCTGCCGTGCGCCCTGCGGTGCGTCCTGTCAGTCGTACATCTTTAAGGCGAAAGACGTGCGCTCCCGCCGGCCTCTGCGCACGTCACTTCTTCATTCTTTCCCTCCCCCCTTGGCTCGTTCCTGCAACTTCCCGGCCAGCTCGGGGCGGGGGGGAGTGGGGGGGCGCTTGGACCTTCACCTCTGACACTCGGGGTCCACCACCAGCCCGGCCCCGACCTTCCCAGTTGACCCCGGTGGGCAGCCCCAGGGGACCCGCTGCGGTCGGGTCCGTGGGTCCCGGGCAGCGGTCCCAGACCCGGGGTGGGGACGGGTAATTCTAGCAACGCTGGGGGCTCGCGGGACGTGGGGGGGTCTTTCCTCGCTCGCGCTCTTTTTTCCCTCGTTTCTTTGAAAGTTGGATGTTGAGAAGTGGGAGGTTCGCGGTGGGAGGAGAGAGAAATTGGGGGGAGGGAGAGGACAGGCTGCCAGAGGGAGGGACAGAGACAGGGAGACAGGGGGGGCAGGAAAGGAAGAGACGCGGACAGAGACGGGGAACCGAGGGAGGCGGCGCTGGAGAGAGGGAGCGAGCGAGGGAGGGAGGAGCGGCGGCCGCGGGAGGCGGCGAGCCGAGCGCGCCGCGCGGGGGGGGGGGGGGGGGGGGGGGCTGGAAAAATGACTCAGTAAGTTCCGCGCGCCCGCTCCGGCCGCCCTGCGCCTCCCGCCGCGCCCGGGATGTATTCGTCCCCGCTCTGCCTGACCCAGGTACGCGCCCCCCAGCCCGCGCCCCCGGCCCCGCGCCCCCGCGGCCCGGCCCGGGAGTTTGGAAGCTGGCGGCGGCGGGTCGAAAAAGGCGCGCGTCCCTCCCGCCACCCGGGCCGGTGCCCCCTCCTCGGGGCCCAGGTCCGGTGGAGGATCGGAGGATCCATTAGGCCGAGACCCCCACCCTGGACCCCAACTCGAGACCCCGGCCTCGCCCACCGCCCCCCGGGACCCCTCGCGCTCCTGGCGCGGGTTTGGGGCTGCAGCCGCGTCCTCCCTGCACTCCACTCGGGGCGCGATGCCCCCGGCGCTCGGGAAGGTCGGGAGGGGGAGCCCCCGGCGCGGCGGAGGCTGGGCTGTGCGCGAGGCGCCTGCCGCCTCCAGGAAGGAACCCAGGGGTCCCGGCTGGACGCTGGGCCTCCCCAGCTGTGCTGAGAAGAGCATCCCTCTGCGTGGTCCCCACCTCCCCCGGCCCAAGTGGTGACCCGCCACCGCAGCCCTCGGGCGCCTTTCCCCCCATTATTGGCCCACGTGTGCGTGGAGGGGGAGGGGGCGCTCGAAGTTGGAGCGCGGGGGCGGGGAGGGTGCTCTGACGTCCGGCTGCCCCGCCGCCCCACCCCCAGCACCCTCCCGGTATTTTCGCCGCATCGATTCTGAATTATTGAGCTGCCAGAGCGGAGCGGCCAGAGCAGCGGGGAGGCCGGAGGCCGGGCGCGGGGTCTGGCCTGGCACTGCGGAGCTGCGCGCCCTCGCCAGCCCGGCACCTGCCCCTGCCCCCTCCCGCAGCAGCTTGTCACCCCTGGCCGCACTCCCAGACTGCCCCGGGCTGAGCCTTCTGCAGTGACCCAGGGGGTGTGTGGGGAGGGGGTGGCTGCCCTGTCCCAGGCCACTCCCCAGGGGACTCCTGGCCCCCACTGCCTCCCCAGGCCCCCAGGACCACGTGGTTTCCAGCTGGGCACCCCCCTCCAATTTTGCTGTGCGATTTTAGGCCAGTGGGGTGCCAGCCTCAGTTTCCCCAGGTGTCAGGAGACTGAGGCAGGTGCAGCAGAGAGCCAGCGCAGGCTGCAGGGGTCCCTGGAGGGAGCCTGGCTGCTCTCAGGTCCCTGCCCAGGTCCCCCAGGCATGAGCCTGGAGTCCCCATTCAGGGTGGTTCTCACTGGCCCTCCAGCTGCCACTCAGGTGTCCCCGCAGTGAAGGGGGGAGCTGGGCCGGGGGTGTCAGGCCTCCTGTGATCCCTGGTGACCTTGGTGAGCCCCTGCCCCTTTTCCTTTCTGAGCAGCTTTGGGGAGGAGGGCTGCCAGGGCAGGTGTCCCCTTGAAGCCCCCCGAGGAGGGCCTGCTGTGTGGCCTTGGGCAGGCTTTGAAGCCTCTGCTCCTAGTAGTGGCAGTGGTGCCCGTCCTCACCCTCTGCCTCCCCTCCCTGGCTCCCTGCTGGGCTGGCTGCAGGGCCACCTGGGAGGCTGGTCCAGGGCCTGCTGCTGTGGAATTCCCCGACAGGCTGGTCCAGGGACAGGCCTGCGTCCACGCTGCCTTGGGGGAGGGGACAGCCTAGCCTTGCCCCAAAGAACTTGCTGTGTGGACGGTGCCTCAGTTTCCCCAGGAGCAGGGTGGGGTCAGCCAGGGGGCAGCTGAGGGGCTCGAAAGATCCAGGTCTGAGTGAAGGCCCCGAGACGGGGCAGAGATGGGGACACAGGCGAGAGAGAGCCCGGGCCGGGGGTCTCCACTTCAGGGGCTCCCCGAGACCCCCCCCTGGTCACCCTGTCCTGCACAGGAGCCTGGGACCCCCCTGGGTCCTCTGTGGTCCAGGTGCAGCCCTGCAGCGGGCTCCCTGCGGGTGGCGCAAACTGAGCCCCTCTGGCCCCACGGGGGACCCCGCTTCCTCTCCTGTCCCTCACAGTGGTCCCTCCCTGCCTCTGTCCCTCCTCCCTGTCCCCCTCTTCCCCCCTGTCCTCTCTGGGTCTCCCACATGGCTAATTTCACAACCTGAGACCAACCTAAAATAGCTCCCTTTTAGCTGATCCGGCCCGGATCCTTCTGGGGAGCCCAGGCCTGGGGGGGGGCAGTGCCTGGTGCCAGCCCGCACTGTGCCACCGGCCGGCCTGGGGGGGGGGGAGTGGGGCTGCAGCGGCCGCCCTGGAGGATTCTGGGAGCCTGTCCCGGTCGGTCGGCGGTGACTCAAGTGCCTTTTCACTTTTACTCTTAAGAGGAACTGCGGAGCCGTTATTTCCATAAATCCTGCTGGCGGGGAGGTGGCCTCCCGCCCGTCCGCCCGCCCGCCGCCACCGCCACGTTAGTTATTCCGGGTTTGGGGCCAAATCCCTGTTGGCTGCCCGGCCCAGCAAGAGGATTCCCTGGCCCCGCTGGGCCTGGGCCACCTCGGCCGCCGTCCCTCCCTCACTCATTCACCCTCCCTCACCCGTTTGGCCCCCACCTTTTGACGGCCATGTCTCAGCGTGGACACTGAGGCTGGGGGAGAGCGCCCGGCCTGTTGGGTTGCCAAGCCTTCCTTACAGGCCCCTGCTGAGTGCCAGGGGAGATGGGGAGGCAGGAGGCCTGCGTCCAGCCCGGGGTGGGCTCTGGAGGGGCATCAGGGGTCATGCAGGACCAGGGAGCCCCAGCACCTCGCAGCTGGGAGAGGGGCCAAGACTCAGAGAGGGTCAGGGCCCGCCTAGGGTGGCACAGCACGGCGGTGGGGCCAGGATCTGGGGCTGCTGCCCATCTGGCTGTTTGGCCTGGGCAGGTGGGGCTCACAGAGGCCAGCTCCCCCTGACCCCCCTCCTCCTGTGTCCCCCTGTCTCTGCGCCTCCCCGCCTCCCCTCCCCTCTCTGCGGCGGGCGAGGTGCCTCTTGGAGCCAGGGCCGGCTCCCTGTAAATCACCGAGCTGGATTCTGGCGAGTCAGCGTTCTCCCTGCTCGCTCCCTCTTCCTGCCAGAGCCGCCTCCCTCCCTGTCGCGCACTAAATGGATGGGAAACACCGCTGTGTCCGCCGGCTGGAGGCCGCAGGCCCCGCGGGCTGCCCCCCACCCGGGCGCCCCGACCCGGCGCCTCCCCCAGCCGCACGCCCGCCGCAGCCTGCGCAGCCCTGGTGCAGGACGCAGCCCTGGTGGGGGCGCGGGGCAGACCCGGCGTGTCCTTCAGATGCGTGTGAAGGTCTTGCTCAGGATGCTGGGAATCCACTTGTCCTTGTCCCCAGTTTTGCAACTCTGGGGATGTGACCTCGGGCCCCACCTGCCCCGGACTGTGTCACCCGCTGCCTCCACCGCAGGGCAGCCTGCAGGGACACTGGAGGTGTCTGGTGCAGGGTCTGGCACACAGTCGGTGTTCAATAAATGCCTCTCGCATGAATGACAGATTCTGCCCGCTGGGGGCGGGTCTGGCCTTCTGGGGCCTGGGCACCCACTTCGAGTGGGACATGAGTCTCTCCCAGGTCTTCCCAGGGCAGTGCTGGCATACAGCAGGTGCCACACGAGAGCTGCAGCCCTGTCCTCCCCCCTCAGCACTGTCCGCCGCTCTGCTGTGCCGTGTGTGCACTCTGTCACTCTGCCCGCGCTACCCCAGCTTTGGGCCCTGGGAGAGGGTCAGGGTGGCCTAGGAGGCCCAGCACGGTTGTGGGGCCTCTGGCCTCTCTGTCAGACCCCCAGATGGACACAGCCGTGCACTGGGCATGCAGAGGAGAGACAGGCAGACGATGGCGTGGGGTTCAGAGAGGACGGGGGCAGCCCGGGTGGCCGGAGCCGCGGCCGAGGGGCCGTGCGGTGTGCTCAGGGGCTCAGGGGTGAGGCTGGCGGTCCAGCCGGGCAGCCTGTGGCTGTGGGATGCTGGGCGGAGACTTCAGCTCTGACACCCAGCCTCCTCTGGACAGTAGAGGCAAGCTTGTCCCCAGAGCTGACACCGCAGAGACTCCGCCTCCCTGAGCCTCGGCCCAGCCTCAGACTTCTCCAGGGACACTGAGGGGTGTGTCGGGGGAGATCCAGGGCCACTTTGGCAGGGGTCTCCACTCTCTGGACTCACTCAGATTCTCCCCGGTTGCTCCCGGGACCCTACACCACCCCCGCCCCATCCCCCCCACCTCCCTCCTCCCCCTACTGTGCCTCTGGGCTCAGTTGTGCCCCAGGGACTTTGCACAGCTTCCTCCACCTCAAAACCCCTCCCCCACTGCCATCCCTCAGGTCCCCATTCAAGTGTCCTCTTCTGCAAGAGGCCTCCAGGCTCCTCAGCTCACCCTCCCCCGATGCCCTCCTCCAGATGCCCTCAGAGCGCTCTGCTCGGCCGGACACTGTCACCCACCTGCTCAGCATCCACCCTGCCCCACGTCCGGATCCCAGTGAGCGGGGTCACAGCCGTGCCCAGCACCATAACCGCAGCCCCATGCCTCCCTCCCTCGCGGGGCCCAGCTGCGCTGAGCCGGGGGAAGGGCTTGTCCAAGGCTGCAGATACGCAGACTGCCACTCGCCAGTGGCCTGCCCTTGAGCTGGCCGTCCACCTGGAGAAGAGGACATTGGAACTCGGGCTTTGACGGATGCGTAGGAGTGCGGGATACGGGCTCAGCAGGCGTGGAGACAGGACACGAAGCCTCACGTCCTAGTTTGCTGCCAGGGAATATGGGGGCGCTCAGCAAGGCCTGGACCCCAGTGTCCCCCTCCCAGCATCTGTTCTCTGGCCAGCAAGTTCCAGCCAAATTGGGGTTTCTGGGAACAGTCCACCGCTGTCCCTCCGCTGCCTGGCATCTCTGTTTCCAGAGCAGGCGGGCGCCCACGCCCCGCCACGTCCCTGGCCTCTAGTTGTACAGAAGGAGAGACAGGCCCCTGTGGGTGGCCGTTTGCTCCTGGGTCACACGGACAGGAGATGGAGCCAGCACCACCCCGCCTCCCTCCCTGCCGGTGGGCGCCTTAGCCTGGGGACCCGGGGTTGGGGAGGGGGTGACAGGCTGGGCTGAGTCCCCGCCCGTGGGGTCCCGCGTGAGTGGAGGAGGCCTGGGGACGGCGGCCAGGGCTGGTGGAGCGCAGAGCCCCTCTGCTGCTGGCCCTGCTGTCTCCCTGCCCGGTGGCCTGTGGGCATCGGCGGTGCTGGGGACCAGACCCCTGGCGTGGTAGGTCGTGTGGGGCCGGGAGAGTGCCTGGCCCTGCTGCTCACCTGGTCTGACTCCCACAGAGGCCGAGGGAGGACCGGGCGGCGGTCCCTGACCCAGTTACAGCGTGTTTGTCTTCCTGACTCCATGGCCAGCTGGGGTCACCTGTGACGTGGGCCCCACCCCTGCCCTCCTCCCTGGCACCTCTCCCAGGAAGGTGGGGGGCTTCGACAGGGAGGGCAGCGCTGGACCTCAGGGAGGGGCTCAGGGGGAGAGGCTCCAGAGGGAAGGTCCAGGGGCGGAACACGGACCCCTACCCCAGCCACCGGCCAGCGCGGCCCAGCAGGGCTCCCGTGAGCACCGGGCTGGGGCAGAAGCCACTGCCTCAGGGATGCTGCTGCCCGGGCCTCCTGCCCTCCTGGGCCTTCCTGGCCAGTGACCGGGCCCCAGTCTCCCGCCTCTTCTCTGGCTAGGTGGCCTGGGCTCTGGTCCAGCTGTGTGCCCCTGACAAAGAGCTCCCCGTCTCTGGTCTCCGATGTCTCCCGCATCCAGACACGGGAAACCCTGGGGGGCGGATGGGGACAGGGTGGGTGGCCTCAGCTGGTCAGGTTGGGGGAGGAGAGGCAGTGGGAAAGGGCCTTGAGGTCCAGCCCCGGCCACAGCTGTCACGGTGACTCACACTTTAGGGGACATTGGAGGGGAGCTGAGCTGGTACCGGCTGGACCCATCCTGCCCCGCCCTGGCCTCGGCTATTTTGGGAGACTCGGTGATAGGCAAGATCCCATGTCCCCTCCCTCTAGCACCCGTGGCCAGAGGCAGTCCCAGGGGAGATGGAGCAGGCCGCAGGTGGACAGGGCCCAGCCAGCCCAGCTGGCCAAAAGCCTGGGGCCCAGAGGCTGTGACCGCTCCTGTCTCCAGCCCTCGGGCCTCGGTCCCATCGGCTCTGGGCAGGAGAGCCGGCCTTCCCCCCCCCCTGAGGTCAGGCCGCGGGAACGCCACGGCAATGCGCCCTCCGAGCAGCAAGATCACAGTGGCCAGCATGGAGGGGGTGCTCAGTGGCCCAGGGGGACGGTGGGATCGGTGCCCCAGAGAGGCGCCAGGAGGCAGTTCCCAGCTCCCCTCGGGTCCCCCTGCAAGGCCAGGGCCCAGCGGGGGCACTCCCTGCGCTCAGTGTTTCTCTCTGAACAATGGGGAGTGGGCCCCTTCCACCAGCAGGGGTCAGTCCTGGAGGGCCACTGGGGCTGGGGCTATTTGCCCGGAAGGTCACAGGGCTGCAGGTGCCAGGCCCCGGTGGCGGGGCCCTGCTCAGCCACCCGTCCAGATGGGGGGACAGGGCAACAGAGCACAAACACAGCTTCGGTGCAGGTCCCGGTGCCTCCTGGCCTCTGTTCCCCGTGGGCACGTGGGTGTGTGGGGCGGGCTGGGGGACGGTCAAGGCCTGCCCGGGGTCTCCCCTTCTGTGTGTGACCTCTGTGGTCCTGGGCTGACCTGGCCCCTGGCGTGGGGCTGTACAGGAACCTGCACCCTTCCACGGCCCCTTGGCCCGTGCCTCTGCCAGGCTCTCAGTCCTCAGTGCTCTTGTTGATGTCACAACTGGCAGAGGCGGTCCCCACGGGGCCTGCCCAGCAGGGGTCTGGGAGGCCAGGCGGAGCCTGGTTCCCTGCACCATTGAGCACCCGCTTTGCTTGGTCCTGCTCTGGGCAGTCTGGGGCAGGGGCTTGCAGACCAGAGCCCAGGACAAAGGCCCGGTGTCCACTTTTGTCAATGAAGTCCCACTGGACCACAGCCAGGCCCCTCGCCTAGATCTCACGTGTGGCTAATTTTGCGCAAAAATGCAGAGCGATGGCCGCAGAGTCGGGGGCCTGGGCTGCGTTCCGGTGAGGCCTTTACCATCGGGGCTGCAGCCCGGGTTGAGCCGAGGGAGGTCCGTCCGGGGAGGCCTGGCTCCGGCCTCGGCCCCCTCGGGCCGTGGGTTCCGTGGCCCTGAGCAGGCGCGGCCCGCTGACCGGTGGCCTCTCCCGCAGGATGAGTTCCACCCGTTCATCGAGGCGCTGCTGCCCCACGTGCGCGCCTTCGCCTACACCTGGTTCAACCTGCAGGCGCGGAAGCGCAAGTACTTCAAGAAGCACGAGAAGCGCATGTCCAAGGACGAGGAGCGCGCGGTGAAGGACGAGCTGCTGGGCGAGAAGGCCGAGGTGAAGCAGAAGTGGGCGTCGCGGCTGCTGGCCAAGCTGCGCAAGGACATCCGGCCCGAGTGCCGCGAGGACTTCGTGCTGGCCATCACCGGCAAGAAGGCGCCGGGCTGCGTGCTCTCCAACCCCGACCAGAAGGGCAAGATGCGGCGCATCGACTGCCTGCGCCAGGCCGACAAGGTGTGGCGGCTGGACCTGGTCATGGTGATCCTGTTCAAGGGCATCCCGCTGGAGAGCACGGACGGCGAGCGCCTGGTGAAGGCGGCGCAGTGCGGCCACCCGGTGCTCTGCGTGCAGCCGCACCACATCGGCGTGGCCGTCAAGGAGCTGGACCTCTACCTGGCCTACTTCGTGCGCGAGCGAGGTGAGCCTGCGGCTCGGGGGTGGGCGGGGTGGGGGGCGCCGGGGTCCAGGGGCGGGGTCCAGGGGCGGCGCCCGGATGGGGGGCGCCGAGGTCCAAGGGCGAGGTCCAGGGCGGCGCCGGGGGTCCAGGGGCGGGGCTTAGGGGGGGCTGGAGTGGGGGGGGCGCTGGGGTCAGGGCAACAGTGGCAGGGGTCCCAGCAGGAGGCGGCCTGCAGAGAGCATGGCCAGTGCCCTGGAGACCTGGGGGAGAGGTGGAGCAGGAGAGTCCGAGGGGTTGGCCGGGCGCTGCGGAGGGGGCTGCGGATCTCAGCCTGAGGTAGGCAGCGGTGGTGGCCGCAAGGTCTCTGATGACTGTGTCCTGGAGGGTCAGGGGCAGGTGTGCAGGAGGAGAGGCCACCTGGGGCCTCCGGAGAAGGCGGGGCATCCTGGGCCTGTCTTGGCCCCTGTTGTCCACTCAGGTGGCCCACAGCAGCCCTGGGGTCACCATCCCCGATGGGAGTGGGCAGCTGGGTGCCATGGCGCTGGCTGTGTGGCACTGTGTGGCCGGTGCCTCCCGGCTCCACCAGCGGAGTCTGCGAGACAGGGAGACGGTGGCCGCTTCCGGAGGAAGAGGTGTGGCTGAGCCGGGGCTGTGGGGTGGCCAGGCCCAGTGGACGCCGGGCGCCACGGTGGGCAGGCAGCCTGGGCAGAGGTGTGAGGGCGGGTGCAGGCCCGTCCCCAAGGGGCTGGGTCCCGCTGCTGCTGACTGTCCTCGTGTGGGGCTGGGTGGGCCAGGGCAGGCTGCGTGCCCCGGCGGTGAGCAGGGGCACAGGGACCCCGCCTGGGCCTGCGGTGCCATGGCCTCCCTGCGTTGGCCTGCCCCATCCCCGCCTTCCCCTCCCCGACAGCAGGACACCCAGCTGTGTGGAGGCAGGGGGTGGACCAGGGGTCCTGCAGTGGACAGACCAGGTCAGGGCTCCCCAGGGGTGACCTTGACCCCAGCCCCTGCCCAGCCCCCCCACTGATCCGCCAGGAATTCCCTGGGGCCGGAAGTGAAGTGGGGTGGGGGCCGAGAGCCGCTCGAGGCGGCCAGCTGTGGAGGGCCGGCGGGCGGCCTTGGCGGCCGCTCATGGCCATGGGGTCCTGTCCCCCCACTCCCCCGCGGCCCGCCCCTCCTCCTCTGCGCTGAGCTGATAAAATGTCGAAGCCAGTTTTCTGCCGCGTCAGCACAATCTGGGCGCCTCCCCCGCGGCCCCCACCGGCAGCCAGCGGAGCCGGGCTCCAGACACCTGGTCCAGCGGCCACGCCTTGGCCGCCGTCTGGTCAGCCTCCCTCCCCTGAGGCTGCGGAAGGTCAAGGCTGTGCCCTCCCTGGTTCCCAGCCCGTCCCCCAGGGGAATCCCTGCCCAGTGGCCCAGCCTGCGCCTGGCTCCGGGGGTGAGAGGGGCCGGATTCTCCGGCTCAGCCGCCTGCAGGCTGCGTGACCTGGGGCCAGTCACCCTCCCTCTCTGGGCCTCATCTCCGTGGACAGAGGGGGCCGAGACAGACAGAGGCAGCGGGTACCAGGGTGGCCACTCAGCGAGACCCTCACGTGGCTGAGGACGGGCCGCAGGCTGTGCCACTGGCCTCGGTCCCAGTGCCCTTTGCCACCTGGGCATCATGGTCTCCAGTCCTGTCCCTTGGCAGTCCCTCTGCCTGCGGAGCCCTCCCCGTACAGAGCCTCTGGGTCAACGTCCAGGCCCTGGGTCCAGCTGCAGGTCCGGGGGTTTGACCAGGGAGCGCCTGGGCTCCCTGCCCCCCGGAGTCACCCTGGGCCCATTTTACAGAGAAGCGTGAGAGGCCCAAAGAAAGGGCCGTGTCCCGCGGCCATGGGCCAGGAGGGCGGCGCGGGCAGCCCCGCCTGTGCTGCCCACTCCGTGTGCCTCACCCTCCACGGGGTGGCGTGGACGCTGGAGGGGGCATCTGGCCAGCGTGGCATGGCCCCTCCTGGCTGGGCTGTGCCCTGCAGGACCCACGCTGACCCAGCTCTCCACCTCTGTGCCAGGACCCCGTCCTCTGCCGGGCCAGCTTCAGTGACCATCCGTCTGATGACAGGGGACAGCCACCGCCTCCCTGCCCCAGGGCTGGGGGGTCCCGCCTGGGCCAGAGCGTGGCGCCTGGCTCCTGTCAGTCCTGCGGTGGCCCTGGCCGGGGGGTGGGGGTGGGCGGCTCTGGTCAGCCGCAGGCGGGAAAGTGGACCAGGGCCTAGGAGCCGCAGAGTGAGCGAGGACAGACAGACAGACAGGGAGACTCGGTGACGAGGCGCTCTGGGGTTACTGAGCGCGGGGAGGTGGGCGGCCATGGGAAGCCCCTGGGCCCGATTCCCAGGTGGACGTGTGGGCCCAGGGCGGCCTGAGCAGCTCTGGGGACTCTGCTGGGGCCATGAGAGAGGCACATGGGCCAAGGGTGCCCTGAGGGGGCGGGGCGGCTGGGCCAGAAGCCAGCAACCTGATGGGCAAGAGGAAGAGAAGGTGGCATTGGGCAAGGGCAGAACAGGGCAGGGAGGCTGTGGCCAGGCCACTCTGCCTGGGGAGGGCCTCCCAGGAGAGGTCACTCCTAACACGCGGCCTGTAGGAAGTGAGGGAGCCAGCAGGAGGAGAGGGAGCCGGCGCAGCCCGTGCAAAGGCCCTGGGGCTGGGCCCGCCTGAGGCTGTGGCAGGGCCAGGACCTGCCCTGCCTGTGGGAGTCTGAGGAACCAGGACACAGAGGGAAGCCGCTGCCCAGGGCCCGCCGCCCAGCAGGGCCTCCCCGCCCCCTCTGGCAGCCCGAGAAACCCGAAGCGCGGGCGGGCACCGTGCCAGGGCGGGGGAGGGGCTGCCAGGCCCGCCCGCCCCGGCAGCTGCCAGCCCAGATGGTGCCCATCTGCTGACGCCGCCGTGGGCCGGCCTCCCGTTCCCGCCTCACACGGTGCCAAGCTCCTGCAGCCGGGCCGCAGTGGCGCTGTGGGCTGGCCAGGAAGCCCGGGCCGCTGGGGGGGGCTGGGGCGCCCAGAGCGCGGGAGACGTGGGGAGGCCCGGCCCCACCGGGCAGGAGCGCCAGGCGCGGGGACGTGCCCTCTGCGTGCCAGGCCGGGCCCAACACACCCTCCTCCTCCCTTCCTTTCCGTTCCTTGCCGTGTGGGGGCCCGGAGCTCCGCGATGCCAGGCGGGCGCTGCCGCTGGGCCACCCCCGGCCTCCCTGCCTGGCTGGGCTCCTCAAGTCCCTCCACCGTCCTGGCAGGAAGGGACTCTGACCTCCTCCTGTGTTCAGATACGAGGCAGCGGCCCAGAGAGGGGCAGCCACTTGCCCGAGGTCACACAGCTTCTAAGGGCAGAGCTGCCCGGAGACCCCCGAGTCCTCTGGGGAGGGAGCGAAGCCCCTGGTTAAACACTCCCGAGGTCGTCCAGGGAGAGCCCCCCCCCCGTGGACGGGAGGTGGATACGTCGAGGACACGGCCTGGACAGGGCCTGCCGAGTGCCTCGTGACCAGCATCAGGGACAGCGCTGGGGGGGTGCAGGAGGAAGGGCCTCAGGAGGGACTAGGGGTCCCGGTCGCCCCCCGCCCCCCACGGCCTGCTCTGCCCCGGGAGCCTCCGTCTGCCGCCTGTGCAGTGGGCACTGGGAGCCAGGGGCCCTGAGAAGCAACCAGAGGTGCTCAATAAGTGCTCGCTCCTCTGACCCTCTCCCTGGCCCCCGGAGCCGGGGAAGCCCAGCTCTGCACTGAGCCCAGGGAGGAAGCGGACTCAGGTGACTGCGGGCGGCCGTCACTGGCAGCCAGGTGTCCGGTGGCGGGGGCAGGGGCTCTGGCACCCTCCGGGCCCCGCAGCCAGGTGGACGGCCACCCGCCTGCGCGGGGTGGTGGCTGCCGGCGCAGGGTCCAGACGCCAGCTGTGGGCGTATTTTAGGGACCGTGGGAGACCTGGGCTCCTGTCCTGGTGCAGGGCGGACGGTGGGCGCGCTGGGCGGCGAGTGGGCTGGGCCCCGGCTGCCCGCCCGAGGGGCCACTGACCCAGCCGTGCCCGAGGCCAGGGAGTGGGGAGCCGGACAGTGCTGCCCAGTGCCCAGGACTGCCCACGCCCACGTGTCCCGGCCGGTGTGGCAGCGGCGAGCCCCTGCCTGGCGAGCAGGCGCCACACACACCAGGAACAGGCCACGCCGAGGGCCACACCTCACAGCCACACTCCACCACCATTTTGCCAATCAAGTTGCAAACAGTGATAGATAGTGACGTCCACGTGACGGTGACCACGTGTGTGCTGTGCTGGCGGGACAGCAGGAAGGACTGTCCGTGGCGGCAGCAGGATGGTCACTCACTCCTGCAGCACAGCCCCCAGCCCGCTGCCGCTCGGCTGTGCAGCGTCAGGAAGCGAGTGCACATCTCTGATCTCCACTTCCTCATCAGTGACCTCCGGGGGGAGGGACCCCTGTGCGCAGAGCAGGGCCGCCCTGGGGAGCAGCGTCCACCCAGGCGCTGGGCGGGGTGCTCTGCACCTGTGGCTGCCCCCAGCGTGGCGGGCTGCAGTTGCCACCCTGGCCCTGTGCCCGGGTGCCGGGGTGGGGGAGGCTGAGGGCAGCTGGGGACAGCTCTGTCCCCCTCTGCCTCCTGCTGGGTCACAATGGGTGAGGGGCAGAGGAGCGGGCAGTCGGGGACAGGCTGTGGCCCAGGGTGGCCACTGGGTCCTGGCGGCTCCCCAGACTTGGAGGGGTGCCAGGGCACAGGGAGAGGGACAGGGACCGGCCTTCCCAGGCGGGAGCCCTGGAGTCCTCAGGGTGACCCCAGGTCCTGTGGGGTGAACCCCGAGTCCTGGGCCGGTCCTGGGACCCCCTTGGCCCGGCCCTGACGGTGGCAGTTCCAGAACTCTCCAGCTGGCCCAGGGCAGCCGGTGCCCGCGGCCGTCCAGCGTGCAGACCTCGGTGTCTGGGCGCTGCTGTCCCCGGCTCGCGGTGTCCCTGGCCTTCGCAGCGCGGGTCTCACGCGCATCTCCATTGCATGGGCCGCGCTCGAGGTGCCCAGAGCCGCAGGTGGCCCCTCGGCTGCGCTGGGCAGCGTGGAGCAGGGCGCGGGGGCCCAGGTGGGCTCTGGGCAGCGCCAGGGCAGATGTGGCCGCCGCGCCCGGCCGCGTTCTCAGCTCCCGAGGTCCTGCCTGGGGCTGGGCGGGGCCGAGTGGGGCCAGGGCACCCTGCGCTGGGGGGGGCAGGGAACGTGTGGCGAGCTGGGCGCCCAGCATGGTCCTGCCTGTGGCGCGGGGACGCGGAGGGGCGTCTCCCGTTTCCAGGCCACGCGGTCGTGGCGCTCAGCCCCTCTTGGCCTGTGATCTTGGGTGCTGGGCTTCCTCCTGGTGGGCAGATCTGTGGGAGGACTTCCCACGAGGCCCCCGGGTCTCCTAGCCCTTCCCCTGGAAGGCAGAGGTGGTGATCGGGGGTGACGCCCCGGGGCGGTCCGCGTGTGCCCGGGGTGGGGTGCCCACCGGTGTGGGGCGCCCACTGGGGAGACCCGGCAGTCTGGGCCCCCAGGGCGGGCCTGGGTCGCCTGAGCCCATCCCTGAGCCTGGGTCGTCACGAGCGGCACTTACAGAGGGGGAAACTGAGGCCCAGAGAGGCACGGTCAGGGGCCCAGGTGGCCCAGCTGAGGGGAAGTCAGGATTGGGGTCCAGCGGTCAGGCAGACTCCGGGCCCGCTCTGCCCCATGGCCAGGGGAGCCTGGGGGACGGAGGACCTCCCAGAGTGCCCGGGTTCCCTCCCGCCCGCGGGCCTTGAGGCTTTGGTGCAGGTGACGGGCAGCAGGTCCAGCTGGATCCAGGGGCACTGGGGGCCGCAGCCCCCGCTGACCTGCCCGGCCCCTGCGCTGGCCGCCCTCCTCCTCCGCGCCCCGCGCCCCGCGGCCCTGGCCTTGCCAGCCGCCCTCCCCCATCCCGCCCGTGGGCTGCCCGGAGGTGGCATGGGCAGCTGAATGGGCCCCTTGTTCCTGGCCACACCCTCTCCTTGGGGTCACCCTGGGACAGGCCAAAGTGGTGCTGCCTTAAAGGGCCAGCGCCCCAGAGAAGGGAGGAGGGCCACCGTCCCCACAGCCACCCCCAGGGCAGCAGCTGGCCTGGGAGGAGCCTCGCGGGCGAGGGGTGGACCGTCGGGGGCGGCCTGGGGGCGGGACGGCCTGGGCCTGGGTTCTGCCCAGGACAGTCCCGCTGCCTGTGCCTCGGTTTCCCCGACTAGAGCAGGGTCCCTCCCCGGGTGGTGGCGGGCGGCTCCCGGGCGGGGACGTGGTTCCCAGTCGCCTTCCTCCCGGGCCCACTGTGCAGGGACGGCACCTCCTGCTGCCGCGTCCTCGGGCTGCCCAGGTCCAGCCCTCAGAGGGCAGAGGGGCAGCAGGCCTGGGCTGCAGCCGGGGCCCCCCAGCAGCGGCGTTTATTGAGCACTGGCTGCATACCAGGCCCTGCCAGGAAGGGCCCCTGGAGGCGCCCTGTGCAGAGGGGCAGCGAGAGGCCCGGGGCCAGTCCAGCGGCTGTGCAGCTCCAGCTGCCCACCTGCCCTCTCTGGGCCACCTTCAGAGCAACCGGACCGTCCGCCGCCCCCGCGGGCTGGGCCCCTTCTCCCGCCTGCGGAGCCCCCAGACCGAGGCCTCCCCGAGCAGGAGCCGGCGCAGAGGGCCGGAGCCCAGCGGCACGGGCCGCTCCACGAGGCGGCTCCCAGGCCCAGGCTGGCCACAGACAGCCTGGGACAGGTTGCTGCCGGTGGACAAGCCTGTCCTCGTCCTCGCCTCCTTATGTAACCGGGTCACCCGAGGGCAGCGGCCCACTTACATAAGGGAGGCGGGCCAGCGCCAGCTGGGCAGGGGGAGGCTCTTAAAGGGGCCGCGTCCTGCACCTCCCGGGCCTGGAGCGGCCTCTGCTCCCACTGCGGCCGTGGGCGTGGCCGGCGTGGCCGCAGGACAGTGGGTCGGCCTGGCGGCCCAGAGCCCTGTGCTGGCCAGGGGCCTGGCTGTGATGCCAACCCATGAGGCGCTCGGCCAGCCTTGGCTCCCTGAGCCTCAAGGTCCCCTTGTAGGCAGTGGACATCAGGGCCTGCCCTTGCTGCCAGTTCACGTGTGACCTCAGGCAGGTGACCTGCCGTCTGGGCCTCCATCCCACCTGTGAGAGGCCCCTGCCTCGGGTCCAGCACTCGCTGGAGCCCTGAGAGGAGGAGGGACCAGCACCCAGGATCCACGCTGCGCCAGACAGGCAGAGAGCCCAGCTGTGCAAAGGCCCTGGGGCAGGCCAGGCCTGTGTGTTGGAGGCTCAGCCAGGAGCCATGTGGCTGGAGCAAGGGAGAGCAGGAGGAGTCGGGAAGGGGACGGGGAGGGGATGGGGCAGCTGGTGTGTGGCCTTGAGGGCTGCAGGTTTGGGGTTCTGGGGTGGTGGGCGCCACGGGGAGCCGTGGGAAGAGGAGGGGGTCTGTGCTCAGCGTCCGCAGGAGACCGTGTGCAGGGGAGCTGGGCCCCGGGGGTGAACCTGGGTACAGCCAGGACCAGGGCAGCGGATGGACTCGGGGCGCGGAGGCCACCAGTCCTGCCCCGTCCTGGGCACACGCAGGGCAGCAAGGGCGAGGCAGCAGCCGGAACCCCCCTGGTCAGGGCCTGGTGGGGGTCAGCAGATGGCTGGAGGCCAGAGGCCCAGGGCTCCCACCAGCCTGTGCCCCAGCTGCAGGCCGCTCACGGCCGAGCCGCCACCTTCCACCCGCAGAGTGCTGACCTCTCCTGCGCCGTGGCCTGGTGGACGTGGGTAGGTGGCCGTCAGCACTCGGCAGGCCCCAGGCTCAGGACTGGAGGCTGAGGCAGGAGGCCCCGAGCCCCGGCACCACCTGTGCCCACGAGTCCCACGCTCGCGCCCAGGTGGCCCCGCGCCGGCCTCTCAGCCGCACCCAGCTCTGTGCTCGAGACGGGGTCACGGTCACCGGCAGCAGTGGCAGGTGACGGCGTTGGGGCTGAGGGCGTCACATCTGACCACGGGGAACCGAGGCCCGGGGGCCACCAGCCTGTGGCGCAGTAGGACCTCAGCGAAGGGAGGGCGCGAGGACGGTGACGTGGCCGAGCCCGGGGCCCTGCGCTCACCTCCAGGCCCCTCCTCAGGAAGCGCCCAGCCCAGGCAGGGCCAGTGCCTCCCGGGTCCCTCCTGCCACAGCCCTGGGGTGCGCAGGGCGGGGGCCGCGCTGTCCACAGACGTGGCCTCTGTGGGGCCTGGAGGAGCCGCGTGTCCCCCGCCCCGTGGCCCGGCCTGCCAGTGCGCACGGCCCCCTCTGCCCGGGGTCCTGCAGCCTCAGCTTGTCCCCAAGCGTCTGTGAGTGCCACGGGGCGGGCACTTGGTGAGCAGCTCTGCAGGGCCCCGGGCACAGGGCTGCCCTGCTCCCCAGCTGCCGCAGCCCCACTCCGCCCCCTGCAGCCGGGACACCGAGGCGCGTCCCCTGGCCGCCGTGGGGGGACAGGCCGAGGGGCAGCCGAAGATGGAGCTGGGGTGGCGTCACCGCCTGTGTCCCCAGCTCCCGTCCGGCCTGACCACGTGGCCACAGGAGCTTCAGCCCAGCCCCTCCCCCCGACACACTGACATTGAGGGACGGGGCCTGGCCAGGCGCCCGTGGGTATATTTAACCCTCGGTGTCACCTCCCAGGGCCACCCTGAGTTTGGTTGTGCAAGTGGCACCATGGCGCTGTGCTGGCACTGGGGCAGGTGACGAGGACGGCAGCCCCGTGTCACCTGCTCAGCCCCGGGAGCCGCAGGGACTGGCAGGGGAGGCCGTGGGGCCTGGAGCCTGGCGGGCCACCCCCGCCGTGTCCTGCCTGGCCGGGGAGGGGAGCCCACGCCCCGGCCCCTCCTAGGTGCACAAGATGGCCGCCCAGCCGGAGAAGCATCTGGAACAAAATGGCCGCTGGGCGGTGATGTCACGAGGAGGCCTGGCTCGGAGGCTCGGGTTGGGACGAGCCCCGGCCTGTCGCCTGGAGCAGGCTGCAGCCCCAGGTGGCCCCACACGCAGCTCTGGGGTCCCTGGGCAGCGACGCCAACCCCAGGCCTCCAGGGACTGGGGCGGGCCCGGGGCCAGGCGGGCGGTGGTGGCCTCTACCCTGACCCGCCAGCCTGAGGTGTCCAGGGTCGCCGCAGGCCCGCGGCCAGCCCGGAGGGAGGGAGCGGAGCCAGGCCGGGGGCAGGGAGGCTGTGAGAGTGATTCCCCAGCAGGTTGGCGGCGGCCCAGGCGCCGGGCGGAGGGAGATGGAAACTGCGGTGCAGACTCCAGGAATCGCGGAGGCCGAGCCGGGAGGCTGGGCCGAGGCCCGTGTCAGGGAGGACACCTGCCAGGTCCTGTCCAGGCCCCGCACTGTCCCTGGGGACCCTGGGTGCTGTGGACGACTGTGCCTGAGGAGGCTGGGCAGGGGCGCTGCCTCCTCTCTCTGCTAGGACAGGAAGGCCTTTGGGGACATGTGGCCCAGAGCCTGTGGGAGGCCGTGTCTAGGGACTCCTTGAGGCCACAGCAATTTGGGCCTGGTCCTGTCACATTACCAGGGAAGTTGACTTCCGTCTAGCTGCAGCCTCCCCCGTGGCTCCATCCCTGGCCCCAGGATGTGACCTCGGGGTGGCATTAGCTTCTGCTTTGTTGTCTGCTGTGACACAGCGCCTGGGACCGGGTAGACAGCAGGCACTCAAGGGGCGCTGAACCAAAGAATCCCGGGTTCTTACACGCCAGCTTGTGAAGGGAGGGGGGCCCAGGGACTGCCCAGCAGGGGGCAGGGAGCTGGCCCTGGAGGGGCCCCAAGAGGCCGGGCCTGGTGGGCGATGGGGGACACGGAGCCATGACAGGGACTCGAGTCGCGTCGGGGAGCAGCGGGGTGTGAGGGGAGGGCGCTGCTGTGCCCAGGCCCTGGGGCGGAGAGCCCGTTGGCTGGAGCCGTGGGGGCAGCAGGCGGGGAGGGCCCCGTGGCCACGGCGGGGACTCGCTCCGACCCGAGGCGGTGGGCAGAGGCTCTCCCCGGGAGGCTGCTGTTTATAGATGCCGACTCCCCGGGTGGTGGGACCAGGAGGGGCCAGGGCCAGGGCCAGGGCGCGGGCAACACTGCCACCGGGACTCCAGGGCCTGGCTCTGCCTCAGGGGGACGTGGCCGGGCAAGGCCAGCCGCCGAGGGACGCGGTGGAGGTTGGAGAACGGACGGGGCGGCTCGCCCGGCAGCCCAGGTCAGCAGACCAGCTGCGTGTCCACTCCCAGGCCACCCCCTGGCCAGGGGCCACCCCTGGGCCGGCTGCCCGTGGCTCCTCTGCGTCCTGCCCTGGGCGGTCGGGGTTCCCTGGGCAGCGGGCAGGAGGAGGACCCTCAGTGGGGTGGAGCCAGTGTCCGTGGCCCAGGGCGGGCTCAGGGCCCAGGCTCCGCAGTGGCCGCCACCTCGTGTGCCTGCCCTCCCAGCCCCATGCCACCCTGCTGTCCCTCCGGGGCTCTGACTTCGGGGGCTCTGGGGTGGCCCTGCCGCGTGTCCTGCTACGCCTGGCTCAGGTCCTGGCACTGGGTCCCCAGGTCCATGCACACGCATGTCCCCTCGCTCCTCCTCGTGGCCGAGTGACCTCCAGGTGTGGGTGGCCCACACCGGGTGTCCCCCTGTACTGGGGCTGTTGTGCACGTGTCCCTGCCTCATGTCAGGTCCCAGGGGCCCCTGCGCCGAGGGACAGGTGGGTCAGAGGCTGACGCTCAGCTGTCCGTCTCCGGCAGGGGTCGCCCCGTCCAGGCCCGAGCGCTGCTCCTGCCTCCTGCCCCCAGGCCCTCTGGCCGCAGGGTCTCCTCCTGCCCCAGGGCCTTGGGCCCTGCCTGACCCCTCGCCCAGGGAAGCCGTCTCTGCTCAGAGCCCTTCCCTCGCCGTGCCTGGCCGGTGGCAGGTGGTGACCATCCCTCGGGTGGAAGCTGGGGCTGCCCACTGGCCGCCCAGCTGCCGGGAGCGGAAGCGCCGTCTCCGACACTCAGGGTGTTGTCCCCGCAGAGGAAGGGCAGGGCCGCGGCCACCGGCAGCCCTTTGTCCTGAGCTGGGACTCGCCAAATTTGGGCTCAGGGCCATGGACAGGAAAGGACAGCCTGTACCCTCCGCGGAGGGCGTTGACTCTGCCGTCCCGCGGTCACGTGCTTGTTTGAGCAAGGCTGCGGGGGGTGGTGACGTCCCTGGCTGCACACAGAGGCCACATGGACCTGGGCAGCAAGAGTGGCCCCCAGCCAGCAGAGGGTGTTGCTGAGGCAGCTGCTGCGCACACGAGGGTCTCGCGGCACGAGGAGCCGAGCGTGGTCAGCCACGCGCCAGGCGTGGTCTCCGCGAGGTCTGAGGATGGGGGACTTGTGCAGGAAAAGTGTCCCAGGCAGAGGGCACGCTGTGCAAAGGCCCTGGGGCAGGAGGAGCCCCTGGGGCGGAGCGGAGGGGACGGGAGGGTGGACAGGGCAGGGCGGGCAGGTCCTGCGGAGGACTGTGGCCCAAGGAGGTGGGCCCTGGAGGCTGGGCAGGGCCGGGACCTGCTCCTGTGACCCTGGGATGTGACAGTGCGTCAGGGGTGGCTGCGGGTGCTGGTGGCCGGCCCGCGCCTCCCTGGGCCCCTCTGAGGCCACAGAGGACCTGAAGCAGGTCAGTGGCCAACGCCCACCTGCGGGCGGGGACACGGGAGCTGGGGGTGGCCAGGGCTGCGGTGCTCACCCAGGGCTCGGCCTCGTTTCCGCAGAGGGGCCTGCCCTGGACAGTGGGGGCCTGCGCCTTCCAAGTCCCCGGGGTGGCCTGTGGGCGGTGGGAGCCAGGCCGTGTGCCCGGTCCATCCCGGGCACCACCAGAAGAGTCCCAGTGCGTTTTAAGGGCTCCGAGAAGTCCCGCCATCACCCCGAGCCGCGCACGGACCCGGACGCTGGACGAGCCGAGTCCACCCGGGCAGCCCCGGCCGGCCTCTCCCGCTGCGGTCGCAGGACAGGGGTGTGTTGTGGTGTGACCCAGGACAGTGCAGCTGGGAGTGGTGGCAGGTGCCCGTGACGCAGCTCCCCCTGGTGCCAGGACTTCAGGGCAGGCTGGGTGGCAGAGCCGGACCCCGGCCCGAAAACCGACAGGCACAGGGCAGAGCGTGTCCCGAGCCCCGGACGGCACCCGCTGCCAGGCGGCCGGCCCCCTGCGGCCCTCAGAGGTGCTCCCGGGACTGGGCTCCAGAGGGGCAGAAGCGGGTGCTGTCCCCTGCCACCCCTGCGGAGTGGCCTGGGGTAACTGACGTGCCTGAGTCTCCAGGGGTGGCCCGTCCACCAAGGACCTGCGTGGGGCCCGAGATGGGCCAGCGCCCAGTGACAGCTGGGCATCTGGAGCCTGGGGAGCCCCGGGTGACCGTCACCGCCCTCCCCCAGTGGCTGAGGCTGCAGCTCTGAGAGCCCCCGTGCCCCCGCCCGCCCTGGTCCCCAGCGCCACCGTCAGCCGTGTGGACGCGGGAGGAGCTCCGGAGGTGGGCCCCCGCTGGGGACTCTATCAACTGACCAGAGAAGGGATCCAAGGGCCAGGAGTCGCCCCACACCCCACACTGCGTCCTGGGGAGGGGCCGAGACCCCACAGGCCCCGCCCCTGCCCGAGCTCAGGGAGGGGCTGCGGGGGAAGGGCTGGGTGCAGACCCGGCCGCTGGCCCTCTGCGTGCTGGACCCTGTTCTGCCCGTCTTGTGCCTCAGTCTCCCCACCGAGGTGTCCCCTAGAGGGACTCAGAGACCCGTGAGTCCATGGCGGTGACACTGCAGCTCCACCTGGCCAGAGGCTCTCTGGCTAAGCACAGGGCAGCTCTGTCCAGCCCTCCCGGGGCCGGGCTGGCCCTCACCTGCAGGACTGCTGCTCATGCCCCCAGTGCAGGGCCCTCCAGACCCAGAGCAGTGTCCATCTGTTGTGGTCACTGCTGTCCCCCCAGGGTGGCTCCAGGAAGCCCTCAGTGATCCGTGCTGGCAGTCCCCGGAAAGAGCTAACGTTTCTCAGCCCCAGTTTATGAATGAGAGCAAGGCTCAGAGACGTCAAACTACTTGCCCAAGGACACACAGCCAGAAGTCAGCAAGCCTTTTCAGGGAAGGCCCCACGGTGGACGTTGCAGCTCTGACCAGGTGGCTTGTGGCCTCTGCCGCTTGGTCCTTCTTTCTGTGCCACCTTTGAGTTCATGGGCTGCAAAGTAGGTGACCCCACACTGTGAGCCGTGGTGGGCTGACCTGACCTGAGCCCCACATCCCGATTCCAGAGCTGCCTGGTCCCCTCAGCCCCTCCTGCCCCAACCCCGTGAAGCCAGCTCTCGACGCTGCTGCCCACCTCCCGGTTCCGGCCACACTGAGTCGGCTTCTTGCCCCTGCCCACATTCCATCCATGAAGCTCAGAGATGGGCAGCATTCCCCTGAGACCACACAGCAAGAGGGGAGCAGGCAGGTGGGAACCAGCCCACTGCCCCCAGCAAACCTGCACGTAAAGTCCTCAAAACAGACCACGGGAACCCACCCGGGCTGGCCAACAGACCTGGGGAACCCACCCGGGCTGGCGAACAGACCTCGGGAACCCACCCGGGCTGGCCAACAGACCACGGGAACCCACCCGGGCTGGCCAACAGACCACGGGAACCCGCCCGGGCTGGCCAACAGACCTGGGGAACCCGCCCGGGCTGGCGAACAGACCTGGGGAACCCACCCGGGCTGGCCAACAGACCTGGGGAACCCACCCGGGCTGGCCAACAGACCACGGGAACCCACCCGGGCTGGCCAACAGACCTGGGGAACCCACCCGGGCTGGCCAACAGACCTGGGGAACCCGCCCGGGCTGGCCAACAGACCTGGGGAACCCGCCCGGGCTGGCCAACAGACCTGGGGAACCCGCCCGGGCTGGCCAACAGACCTGGGGAACCCGCCCGGGCTGGCCAACAGACCTGGGGAACCCGCCCGGGCTGGCCAACAGACCTGGGGAACCCGCCCGGGCTGGCCAACAGACCACGGGAACCCATCCGGCCGGCCACGGTGGCCCAGCACGTGCGGGGCCCTGGGGTCAGAAAATAAATGAGGGATCAAGGTGTCAACTACCACAAACAAACAAAGAGGACCCAGGCCCTCCAGGCGGGGCGGCCCTGCTGGCCCTGGGCAGCGCCTCTGAGCCGTGCTGAGTGCCTGCTGTATACTGGCGCAGGGCTGGGTGCCCCCCAGCCTTCTCCCCAGGACCGCCCCAAAGACCCCTTGCAAGCCTTTCGCGCCCCAGTGGGGGGCACAGGCGTGCCACCCGCCCCTCCCCCCCGCCGAGCCAGCTCAGCCACCCTCCCGCCTCCAGAGCTGGCCTCACCTCCACCCAGGTGGACGCAGCAGCCCGGGCCGGGTCCTTGTCCCCTGGGGCGCTAGGCACCGTGGGGCGCTGGGCACCCGCCGTGATGCCACGCGTGCCCTGACGCGGCCCCCGCAACAGCTTCCGCGGGCGGACCAGTGGCCGTGACCCTGGGCGGCGCCCTCTGCCCTGGGCTGGGCTCCACCCTGGAGCGGTGGCTGGGGTCGGTGATGCGCGGGGCCTCGTCCAGTTCAGCCAGGACAGGGACGTGGGGCTGCCCGTGCGGGGCTCAGGCACCCGGGGGGACACTAGCCGGACCTGCACTGCCACTGGGCATCTGTGGCGGCCAGGGAGGCCCCGCACCCGTGTCTGAGGGTGGGCGCGTCTGGGCCTCCTGGTGACCTTGGGTCGCCTGCCACAGCGGCCTGGACGCATGGGTCCCGCTGACGACCTGGACATTTCCCTGTTTGTTAAAGTCCGTTCCTGGTCGTGGGTGGACAGTCCTCATCCTGTTTGTCCCCCTGTACATGCTGCTGGGGACGGAGCGGGGCCTCCCGCCTGCGAGGTGAGCCTGGCCCTGAACCCCGACTTCACGTCGGTTTAACTTACATTTGAGGGGTCACTGCGGCCAGGGGCGCCCGGGGTGGACAGGTCTGCACGTGGGACTCTCAGGAGCCCAGCAACGGACTGCGGTCAGCAAGTGGCCGAGTGCCTCCCGTGCTTCCCAGAGGGTCAAGGGTGGGAGGGCAGAAGATGAGGGGCACTCTGACCCGGCTGCAGGGGACGGGCCTGAGGACACAGTGCTCAGTGACACCGGAAGACACAGGGACACGCGTGGTCCGTGCCAGGAGTCTCTGGAGTCTCGGCCACCGAGAGGGAGGCAGCCTGTGGGACTGGCCGGGCTGGGAGTCTGTGGAGGGGACAGGCTTCGTCCTGGGGACGCGAGAGTCCTGGAGCCGGGTGGGGAGGCCCGTGCCACCCGCATGTGCCCCGGGCCCTGGGCGGGGCGCTCAGGTTTCAAACGGTAAAAGGGGGACACGAGAAGGAGCGGCCGGGCCGGCACCAGGTCCCCAACCCGCGTTTAAAAACAAACCTCAGGGACGACTGACAAACAAGTCACCGTGGCCTCCCCAGGGCCAGGCGCAGCGGCCACCCTCACGCGGCCCTCAGGAGCAGGCGCAGGCCGCCGGGCAGCGTAGGGCCTGTCACGCGGCCAAGGAAGAGGGGCTGGGCACTCAATGCACAGCGGCCTGGGTCCCCGTCCCCACCACCTAGACACCGGGGAAGCCAGAGCACAGCCACCGCCACACTGCCACCGCGCGTCCCTCCGCAGGCCCAAGCAGCGCTGCAGCGCAGGGACGCTCCGAGCCTGGATGCTGGCCGGGGCAGGTCTGCAGGACGCAGGCCGCTGGCCTCAGGACGGGCTGCGGAGGGGACACCTCTGGCCCAGGTCAGGGGTCACTTGGTGGAGGTCCACGTGGAGTGGCCGAGTGCTGTACTCTCAGGACACAGCCATGGCCACGCAGGGCCCCAGGGCAGCGTGCCTGAGCGCGTGGTCACAGGGGCCTTCTGTCCCCTGGGAGGGCGGGGGGGAGCCTGTGGCCTGCGCCCTGCACCATGGGGTCTGGCGTGGGCGGGGCCCAGCTTGGCGCCCGGTGGGTCCGAGGAATGGCCCCCTTCCTGGGAGCACGGCCGGGTGTGGACGGACCCGCCTGGGAGGGGCTCGGCTCCGCCGGACTGGGCCCTTCCCTGCAGCGTGGCCACCTGTGCCGGCCTCCAGGCAGTCCAAGCAGGACTGGCCAGCTCCAAGGGCCGCTGGCTGCCCAGCCTGGGAGCTCTGGGCACACGCTGCCGGCCTCCAGGCAGTCCAAGCAGGACTGGCCAGCTCCAAGGGCCGCTGGCTGCCCAGCCTGGGAGCTCTGGGCACACGCTGCCGGGCACTGGGCGCTCCTGGGCCGGGGCGGCGTGGGCCCTGACCAGAGCCCACGGGTGTCGCTTCCCACCTTCACCACGGGCCCTGGGACAGTGCCCACGTGATCCTGAGGCCACCAGAGGCCCGTGCCCCACGCACTGCCCACGACCACGCCCCAGTGCAGGGACACTGCGTCCTTGCCCCTGGCAGCCGCTCGCCCAGGGGAAGCAGGACCGAGGCTCGGCCTCCCTGGGCCACACAGCCGGAGTCCTCCGTCCGTCCCGTCCGTGTCCGGGCCCACCGGCCTCCGGCCTCCCAGTGCCTCCCGCCACCCTCTTGGCCTGGGGAGGTGGGGCCCCCTCCCTCCATCCCGCTGCCAGCCGATGGCGCTGAGCTCAGCGTCGGCGTGGCCGTCACCCTCCCTCATCTGCCAGGGGGCCACTGATTTCAGATAAGCCGGAGAAGCCAGCGGAGGGCCCCCAAGCCAGGTGGGCAGGTGGGGCATGGCACCACAGAGGGCACCCTCAGCCCTGTGGGTCCAGAACCACCGGGCTCGAGGACTCGCCCCGTGGCCCTCAGCTTCCCTGTCTGTAAAACGGGTAGGACGACGGGGCAGGCTTGGGAGTTTTCATATCACAGGTGAGGTTCAGAGAGGGCAGGAGACTTGCCCAGGGGCACACAGTATGGAAGGGCAGAGCGGGGAGTCCAGCCCTCGACGGAGCCAGCCCTGCAGACGGGCCTCACTCCTGCTTGTGCACACTGGGCCTGGGGCTGGGCTGGGGGCTGCAGGGCTCCTGGCCACACGTCATGATCCTCCAGGGCCAATGAGAGGGACCCAGCACGTTCTGGACCAGCCCAGCCTCAGACGGCACCGAGGTGGGCACTGCGGGTCCCGACGCCACCAACCCCTCCCCTCCTCTCTTTGCAGACGCGGAGCAGAGCAGCAGCCCCCGGGCAGGGATGGGGTCCGACCAGGAGGACAGCAAGCCCATCACGTTGGGTGAGTCGGGCGCCGTGGGCAGGCGGGGCCACCCAGCCCTGTCCTTCCTCCGGGGGCCGTGTGGTCCTCCAGCAGGGGCCAGGCAGCGCGCTGCCGCTCCACTTCACACCTGGGCCCGCGGGCTGGGCGAGCGAGGGCCCTGGCACCGTCAGCCCGCCCTGAGGGGTCCAGGGCTGCGCGGGGGGACGGAGAGGCTAGGAGCAGGAAGGGGCCCTCCTGCCCCTCGGCCTGTCCCACAGCAGCCAGGGGCACCTCTGCCCACAGCCCTCCAGGGCCCCCTCGGCCTCCTGCCCACCAGCGCCTTCGCACAGCCTGTCCCTCCGCCTGGTCAGCTGACTGCTCTCCGGGCCCCCAGGTCCCCTGTCAGGGAAGTCTTCCTGAGCCCTTCAGCCCTGCTAGCCCGGGCTGCTCCTGGCCACAGCCCTGTGCCTTCTCTCCTTCCTGCTGACCCCTCGCCTCGGGAGCTGGGGACAGAGCCAGGGCCTGCAGGTCCAGGCGAGTGCTGCACACGGAGCCCCAGCGGCCCTGGAGGTTGTGTCTGAGCCGGGCCTTGCTCGGTCCCCAGCTGGGCTGGAACCCGCCGTCCTCCTGCCTGGGCCCCCTGAGGCGCTGGGCTCACGGGCACGGCCAGGTGTCCCCCGCTCTCCCCTGCCTCGAGCGTACTCGGGCCGCAGTGTCCAGAACAGGACCTGGCACACAGTGGGTCTCAGTAAGTGTCGGGGAGGAGGAGTGACAGAGGGGAAGGACACAGGACAGCTACGGGGAGGGGCCTGGTGGACGTGGACGGCAGGAAGCGGCCAGGGCCTCCCGGCGGCAGAGGACGGCTGGTGGGTCCAGGAAGCCTCAGGCCCGGCTGCTCCTCCCGGCAGCCTCAACCTCCTGGGCCTCCCTGCAGGCCAGATGCTGCAGGAGGCGGAGGCCACGGCGCTGGCCTGCTCCCGGGGGGACCCTGGGCGTCTGGGGAGGAAACCTTGTCCTCCCGGCCTGCCAGGGAGTCCCTGCGCCACAGCTGCGCGGCGCTGCACAAACAGGAAGCCGGGATGGGAGGGCGGGGGCACTGACACGGCGGCCAGCTGGGTCGGCAGGAAACGGCTGCGGCCGCTTCCCCTGGACACCACTCAGCGGCCACCACCCGTCCTCCCGGAGACGTGTCCCTGAGACTCCCAGCAGGGCACCAGGCACACAGTACCCGCTCCACGAATGGCAGGCAGGAACGTCACGCCAGGGGCCGGGGTCCTGGCCGCCAGGGCTGGGTCCTGGACACGCTGGGTGCTGGGCACCGGCATGCGCTCCCTGCAGCCCTGCTGCCCCCTGGGGGCTGGGAGAGGAAGTGCCACCACCTCCAGGGCTGAGGGCCCCTCCCTGGCTCCTCCTGCCCCGCGCTGCTGGGGCCCTCGTGCCCAGGGTGTGCCAACTGGGCGCCCTGCACGGGCTGCTCCTGCTGCCTGGGACACGGCGGCCCTCGGGGAGGTGGCCAGGCACCGTGCGGAATCGTCCTGACCCTGGTAATTTGGCTCCGAGGGTGTCACCGGGCATGTTCCTGGCACCTGGCAAATCTTAACAGAACCCCTCTCGCCCCCCACGGGGAGGTCCGTACCCAACTCTGCACCCGGGGGTTGGCTCCAAGCGCCAGCCTCCACCTGCCCGGCCTCCGCACCCCTGCCAGGCAGCCCTCCTACCTCACGGCCTTTCAGAGTGGAGTCGGTTCACTGAGCACGTCCACAGTGCTGTGCCACCGGCACCCCAACCCCTTCCAGAACCTTCTCCTCACCCCAGACAGCCCCGGCCCTCCCCAGCCCTGCCCCTCGTCCTCGTCCCGTCTCTGCTCTCCTGGACTCTCCTGTCACTGGGTCACACACTGTGGTCTGTGTGTCTGGCTCTTGCTGAGCACGAGGTCCTCAGGTCTCTCCATGCTGCCACTGTGTCACCTCGCTCCCGCCCTGGCTGAGGACGCTGCGGGTGAATGGGCCACTGTGTCCACGCACCCACTCACGGACGCTGGGTGGTTTTCCGGTTTTGGCCACTGAGAGCCCTGGGACATCGAGTCCCATGTGGCCTGCCACTCCCGCCTCTCTTGTCCACACTTGGGCACCCCTTCCACACGGACAGCGTGGCCAGGGGCGGTGGGCGGGGCTGGCCCAGGGCTGACCCTGGCTTTCCTGTGACCACGTCAGAGTGCTCACCCCTCCGTCTCTGAGAACAGAGGACCTGGAACTCTGGGGTTGGGGTGTGACGCCCCTGGTCACCCACCAGGGAGCCGGGCCTCGCTGACCAGGGCAGCCTGAGCCACGCCCGGGCTCCCCACCCGCTGCAGGGGCCCTGGCTCAGGCCAGCCATGGAGGGTAGCAGACAGGCCTGCTTGGCCCACCGCCTACTGACCCCACCATCTCCCTGTTCCAGACACAACTGACTTCCAGGAGAGCTTTGTCACCTCCGGCGTGTTCAGTGTCACCGAGCTCATCCAAGTGTCCCGGAGTGAGTGTCCCCGTGGGCCCTGAGATGGGACCTGGAGAGGGAAGGGGGCATCAGAGAAGAGCCCACCACCCTCCTCTGCTCCCTGTCACCAACCTAAGACTGCCAGGACAGGAGGTGGCTGTGCCCTTCCCAGAGCCCAAGGTCCTGGTGACAGGCCCCCTCCCCAGAAGCCAGAACCGGAAGGCCAGGCAGAGGATCTGGAGAAACTCTAGGCAGGAGGCCCCAGAGACCCAGCCCTGTCCCCTGCCTTCCCTGTGGGCCTGCTGGACACCCCCATTTTGATCTTAGCGCTGGCCAGTGCCCCCCCACCAGATCCACAGAGCCTGGCCTCCAGCCCTGGCTACTCCTCTGCCTCCCAGGCGGCCTTGGCCTCCGCCCATGGCCTCGGTTTGCTGGTGCACAGAAGGCAGACTCTGGCCGAGCTGATGGCCAAGCCAATTGAGGAAGGCGTCCCCCTGGGGCTGGCCACTGGGTGGTGCCCGCCCTGCAGGGCAAACGGTTCCCTCCCTCCCTCCCTCACTCTCCTCTGTTGCCCTGGGCAGCACCTGTGGTGACCGGGACAGGACCCAACTTCTCTCTGGGAGAGCTGCAGGGGCACCTGGCCTACGACCTGAATCCCGCCAGCACGGGCATGAGAAGGACGCTGCCCAGCACCTCGTCCAGCGGGTGAGCGCCCAGGCCCTCCCCTGCGGGGTTCCCGGGCCCGCAGCGGCGGCCCCCACTCTCCGCTGGAACACACAAACTCCTACTCATCCCTCAAAACCCCGCCTGGGGCCCCAGATGGGACGTGCCCCATCTGCAAAGTGGGGCTGGGTACGACGGGGCGGGCTGCCTGCCAGGAGGAGCCGAGCCGAGCCGCCCCGTCGCCCCAGGTGGCCCCGTCACTCGCAGGCAGGTCGCAACAGGTGTCCCTGGCGCCCGGCGCAGGCCGGCTCCTGTGAAGTCTCGCGATAGCACCTCCCGCGCCCCGCCCCTTCAAGCCGGAAAGAGCCGTCTGCCCAGCCTCCCTGCGTCTCCATGGTAACTGGCCTCCCTTTCCCTCGCTCGTTAGGAGTAAGCGACACAAGTCGGGCTCGATGGAGGAGGACGTAGACACGAGCCCCGGCGGCGACTACTACACTTCACCCAGCTCTCCTACGAGTAGCAGCCGCAACTGGACGGAGGACATGGAAGGAGGTAGGGCTGGAGACGGGGACCGAGCCGGCCTTCCGGTCGGGTGACAGCGGCCAGGACTACGTATCCCGGCAGGCACTGCGCGCGCGCCGGGTCAGGAAGTCGACCCGGGGCCGCGGAGCCTCCTGGGAGTTGTGGTCGCGCCGGCAGCGTGCTTCGGAAGTAAATCCGGGTTCACGAGTTCCCGCAGCTGTGCGGTTCCCTGCTATCCCGGAAGGACCGGCAGTGCCGCCCTGTGGGCTCCCCTGTGGTGCAGAGATCCCTGCGCCCTGGGGTCCTCCGCGGGACTCGGGCCGTCGGGGCTGTCGTCCTGCACGGGCCTCCGTTCCCGTGGCGTCCCTTCCCGAAGCGAGCCCTGTGGGCGGGGGCCTCCTAGGGCCCTCCTCAGTCCACGTGTCTCCTGGGACTGGGCAGCGGCTCCTCGGGGTCACTTGGCTGCCTCCGAGGTCCCCTTCTGGGTCCCTGCCCCCGCAGCCCTCGTCCAGAGGCCCGTTGCTGGAAGGTTCCCTCGTGGGCTGGCCTCTGGCGCCCCAGACCCTCAGCTGACCCACCCCACGGTGGTCTCGGGCCGGAGCTCCAGGTCCTCCCGGTGTGGGAGGGACCCGGGGGGGACCCCCGGCCTGCCACCGCCCGGCCTCAGTGCCGCCCCCCCGGGGTGGGCCTGCGGAGAGCGGGAGGAGGTGGGCGAGGTGCCCTGCGCTGGCTGGTGTCTTGCTGGGATCAGCCCAGGGTCTGGACCTGTGGGTCTGGCCCTCCTGTCACCGTGTGGACGACCGCAGCCCTGCAGCCCCGGGGAGCCCTGTCTCTCTGGTCCTAGGGTTGGTTCAGCGTCTGGGTCCCTGTGTGTCAGGCTGGGTTCTAGAAAGGCCCTTTAATAAGCTTAGGTTTGCTTGGAAGAGAGAGCAAACCCAAAGGACAGTCCCTTTCTCTCTCAGGTAAATGTCCAGCTGTTGGCATACCCGGGCAAGAGTGACAAGGGACTCGGGCTCCTGCCTGGGATTCTACTCAGCATAGTTTTCATTTCCACCTCATGGTCCAAGATCACTACTGGAGCTCCAGCCATCAGGAGTGCACTCCAGCTAGGTGTGGTAGTGCAGGCCTATGATCCCAGTGACTCAGGAGGCTGAGACAGGAGGATCACAAGTGTGAAGCCAGCCTCAGCAACTTGGCAAGGCCCTGTCAAAAAATAAAAGAGGCTGGGCGCATAGGTCAAGGGAGAGGCTTGATCCCCGATACCAAAAAAAAAAAGAGAAAAAGCTGCTCTTTTCAGAAGTGGCCTTGAGCCTCTTCCTGCTGTCCCTGTGCCCAGGAGGCATTCAGGCGCCATTCCTAGCTTCCAGGGGAGCCAGGGAGGCTTGCTGTGGGCATCCTGTGCCGCAGGCTTCTCACAGGGGACACCGGAGGCAGACCTCGGCGAGCACTGTCGCTGCCCACTGGCTCCCTTTCACTGGCCACGCCCCTCACATCCCTGCCTGAAACCCCCTGTGAGGTGGTGCTGGCCGGGCCCAGGAGTCCCCATGGTGGGGGGCCGAGGTCCTGCCCCCGGGCCTCTCAGTCGACGTGCCTGGGGCCGTGGACAGGAGCCTGCTCTGTGCCGTCTTCAGGCTCCTGTGGTCACCTCTTCCGGATCGGGACCTTAAACGGAGCCTGCCCCAGGTCACACCCCCCAGGTCAGAGCAGGGGTGGGGGTGCAGCTTCCCTGGGCCCCCCACTTCCAGCTCAGGCGGGCCGTGCAGAGGAAGGGGAGCCTGCCCGCTGCCCCCGTGTCCCTCGTCCCTCAGGGAGGCCCAGAGCGAGCACCAGCCAGAGGGCAATCGGAGGAGGGGAGCCCCCGTCACCCCCCACAGGGGAAGGGGGGGAGCCGCCACCAGAAGGGCCACCTGGGTGACACTGTCCCCAGGGGCCTGGCCATGTCTGGGGACATGTTGGCAGCAGTTGGAGAGTGCCTGGCCTGGGGACCCTGCCCAGCACCTACAGTGCCCGGGTGCCCCCGAGAACCGCCCAGTGCCAGGCCCGGGGGCCACGCTGGGCGGGGTCCGAGCCCTGCCAGGAGTGGGACGCTGGCCCCCTGCAGCAGGGCCAGGTGCCGTCCGGTTGCCGTGCGTCACCCACGTCCCTGCCTGCCTGGTCCTGGGCCTGTGTGGACCCACAGGCCCGGCAGCAAGCAGACCGGCCTGCCACGGGGCAGACAGGTGGGGCCTCTTTAGTAAAGGAACCCAGTGGCATCCCATGGGGACGCTGGTACACGAACTCCCATTACACCCTGGGGCCCGTGGCGGCATGTCCACCCAGAGCGTCTGGGCCAAGGGGTGCGGTGGGGTCTGTTGGACAGCCGGTGCTGCCCAGGCTGCGGGGCACGCAGTGGCTTGGTGAGCGAGCCCTGCCAGCCTGTGGGTCCCGGGGCAGCTGCCGGGATAGGGCGCCCGACGCGTGTTGGGCAGGCGGGGACGCCGGGCAGTGCCGTCACCCTCTGGAGGCCACGGGGCAGGGCCGTCCACACCTCCGTCCATGCCCTGTCGTCCTGCAGGCCCCTGCCCATGCCCTCTGGGCCCCCCGGGCACTCCTGGCCCTGGGTGAGCCCAGGCCCTGCTCCTAGCCGCCCTCGGCTAGTATCCCTTGTGGTGTCCAGGTGGGCAGAGGGCCTCTTGGGTGGTCCATCCTGCGGGCGTCCATTGCTGGGCCTCCTAGGAGCCTCCATTGAGGCCATGGCCCCCCTGCCCCACAGGCGCGGACTCCACCAGTCCCCCGGCTCTGCCACCCACCCCCAGGCTCACAGCAGTATCGCGGCCACCAGGGGCAGCCGTGCTGTGGCCGTGGGAGCAGAGACCAGGAGGCGCCCTGGCCAGCGGGTGCCCTGAGCCTGGAGCCCGCCTGTCAGACCCTCCCCTGTCTCTGCTTTGCCCCCTGGTGAGACCCCGGGTGGGGGTCCTGCGCTCCTCTGCCCACCCGCCCCGCCCGCTGCTCCCGTGTCCGCCACACCCGGTCACTCTGGTGTGAGCGGGCTCCGCTGTGCACAGTTAGTGGCTGCAGAGTGTCCCCCGCTGGCTCGGGGGTGGTGCTGGGCTCCACCTGTGGGCATCCAGCTGCCCGCCCACTGCCTCAGACCCTGGGGCCTCCTACCCTGCTCCGAGCCTCGCTGCTCCGACAGGAAGTGGGCTTCCTGGCCCCAGGACAGGAAGTGGCGTGACACGCTGAGCTTGTGGGCGCTGGTGCTCGGGAGGTCTGGGGTCCTGGGAGCATGACCCCTGGACCTGTCATCCCTGTCCCTACAGGCATCTCGTCCCCGGTGAAGAAGACAGAGATGGACAAGTCGCCCTTCAACAGCCCGTCCCCCCAGGACTCACCCCGACTGTCCAGCTTCACCCAGCACCACCGGCCTGTCATCGCCGTGCACAGCGGTGAGTGTCTTGGGCCCCGGCAGGGAGGGGTGCTGGGCCCTCTGCTCAGAGCCATCCCCCCCGGGGAAGTCCCACGAGACGTCTGACCAGGAGCCACATTGCTGTGGCCTTCCAGCCTGGAGAACACAGAGGTAGTGAACAGTGCGCAGGGCTGAGTTCCCGCTCTGCCAAGAGGACTCAGCCTGGGGCTCGCCCCACTGTGTCCCCGGGCCCTGCATGGTCCTATCCCTGTGTCCCCCAGACACGCTGGCTCACCAGGCAGAAGCTGCCACCAGGCCAGAGTGCTATGGAGCGGGCTGCGTGCGGCCTTCTCAGGGACTTGAGAGGGAGGCCAAGGCCAGGCCGGGCCCTGCCTGGGCACACCGTCCCCCCAGGAGAGGGGTCACAGAAGGACGTGCACTGCAGCGGCACAGGCCAGCAGCTGGTCACCCTGCCGGCCCACTCCCTTGCGCACTGGTCGGGGGATCAGTGGCCACACGGCTTGTCCCCGCAGGAGCCTGGAACAGGCTCAGGGCTCCCCCAGCACCAGTCCCTGCCACACACCTGGCCAGGCGGCCACGGGCCACCTCAGGAGGCAGACACAGGGCAGGACCCGCGTGCTGGGGCCAGGAGTTGGCCAGGGAGGCCCCGGCCGACCACTCCTGTCCGTGACATGTGGTGGGCATGTGGCCTGGACCCCTCGCCCTGGGGCTGGGAGCAGGGCAGCCGGGGACACACAGGAAAGCCACTCTATGGGGCGGGTGACAGCGGCACAGCAGGTGCTCAGGGCACGGAGCTGTGTAGGGACGCGCACCCGGAGGTCCTCGGCCCCATCTGCAGGAGCGAGGTGGCAGCTGCAGCTCAGTGAGAGCCAGACACCCAGGCCACCAGATGTGACCCAGTGACAGGAGAGTCCAGGACAGCAGAGTCCAGAGATGGGACGTGGACCCGCAGGGGCAGGATTAGGAGGGCCAGGGCTTCCTTAGGGGTGACGGAATGTTCTAGAATCCGTGGTGACGTTTGCAGTTTCTCGAGGGCACCGAACAGCACTCAATTGCAGGCTGTTCCAGGGGACAGGGGACTTCACGGTGCCCTCGGGGGACTGTTTCTCAGACCTCAGAGAGCCAGAGCCCACGGGTGCCCTGTCCCCCGTGGGGAGGGTGGTGCAGAGCCTGCTCGGCCTCCATGGACCTCGGGGGTCTCCAGGCGTGAGCGCACTGTGGGGCCGGCTCGTCCTGCGTGGAGACGGGCCTTGCCCGGGTTCCCCCTCCAGGGCCAGCCGAGGGACAGAGCCCCCGGCCCCAGGCTGTACTGTTAGCTGCAGGTGGACGCGGGGCCTTTGCCTTGGGAGCGAGGACAGCACCCAGGGCCCCTCGTGGGTGCAGGGAGCCCCGGCCCCGGCTCCGCGTCAGTCCTAACAAGATCTATCCTCTGGCCCTTTTGGAAAGGCCCTGCCGAGGCCCACGTCAGGTGGACAAGGGACCAGGTGGCCTGGGCTCCAACCCCGGGGTGGCCACCTGCTTGCTGGTGGTCACAGGCAGGTGACCCGTCTTCCAGGTCACGCTGACACCCTCTGTTTGGAGCATTGGGAGCCGGGCGCCGGAGCCGCTGGTCATCCCGGCTGCTCAGGAGCCGAGGCGGGAGGACAGCGGCTCCAGGGCAGACTCAGCAATCAGTGGCGTTCCGCCCCCAAATAAAAGGGCGCAGCGGGTGGCGGGGGACTCGCAGACGTGCGCGGGGCTTGGGTCCCATCTCAGCCCTGCAAAAAAAAATAAGTTGGGGACAAGACAAGACGCCTCTGGGCTCCCAGGGGCCGTGAACTTGAGGATGCAGCTGGGTGGCCCGGGCGGGTGCTGCCTGGCCCTGTGGTATCGCGGCCTGTCATCGAGCACCAGGAAGCAGGTGGGGCCCATGCCCTCAGCCCAGCAGCCCTGCCCGTGACCCCTGCCTCCTGCTGTCTCCACAGGGATCGCCCGGAGTCCCCACCCGTCCTCGGCCCTGCACTTCCCCACCACGTCCATCCTGCCGCAGACGGCCTCCACCTACTTCCCCCACACGGCCATCCGCTACCCGCCTCATCTCAACCCCCAGGACCCCCTCAAAGATCTCGTCTCGCTGGCCTGCGACCCAGCCAGCCAGCAGCCTGGACCGGTGAGTGGTGGGCGTGGCTTCGGGGTGGCCACCGGCGACCCTGGCGCCTGGCGGCGCAGCACCTCCACTTCCATCGGCTTTACCAACGCAAGTGTGGCCTTCCCCGCGTCCGTCGGGCTGGGCCGAGTGGGTGGTCTGCGGGCACCGCCAGGCACCGCCGGGCCCCACTGGGCCCACAGCACCGCCAGCCCAGTGCGCGGGGAACTGCAGTTGGGCAGCGGCCGGCGGTCCGGCGCGGGCAGTGCAGAGACTCCACAGACCTTGGCCCTGGGAGTCGGTGGGTCCTCATGGTAAGGTCACTCTATGGGTCGTGTCTGGAACAAGTTAGGAGAGCGCCGGCCGCATCTGGCATGAGGTGACAAGGCTCAGAAGGGGAGTGAGGGTCTGCGGGTGGCACACGGAGGAGGCCACACGGGTACCCAGCGCGTCCGGGCTCAGGCGCTGTTGAGCGCTGTCCCCGGGGCTCTCCCTGGGCTGCTCTCAGACCCACCGCCCACCACCCCACCTGGCCGTGGACCGGGCGGGGCTCAGCTCCAGCATGGCCCGGCCGCAGGGACACCCGTCCCCTGTCCCCCAGTTAAACGAAGTGGCCAAGCTGCGGCTGCGGCCCTCCCACACAGGTGCTGCTGCCCCGGCCGCCCCCCACCTCCGCCGCGCCCCGTGCCTGTCCTAGCGAGTGCCCGGGGCTGGCTGTCCAGGGCCCTGGCCCCCGCCTGCCCAGCAGAGCTCAGCTGATGGCCTGCGTGGGCCAGAGTGGCACCCAGGGCGGCAGCAGTGAGCCACGGCCCGGGCCACAGTTCAAGGTCCACTTACCGCACCACGTGGCCTGGGGGACCTGCGAGCCCATCTGGGGCTCAGAAGCCCTGCTGTGCCCGGGGCTCCTAGCAACAGACATGCTGTCACTCGGGCGTCCCAGGGCCACCCGGCCCACGTCTTCTGTGGAAAGTAGACACCACGGCTGCCGTCGGAAGCCAGGGCTTCACCTGAAACCCCAGAGCCGGCCGCCAGCAGCGGGGCTGGACACAGGGCCCTGTTCCACACCTAGCGACGACCGTCCCCACCTGCCAGGCCACCCAAGCACATCCTCTGGCCCTTCTTGAGCGCTGGAGTACAGCCGGCCACTCCTGTCCCTGTCCTGAGCTCACGGTGGCCCCCATGGGGCCTCCCCTGCCACAACAGCCCCTGCCAGGGCCGTGCACCCCCTCTGGGCTGCAGGCCCCCCTTAGGCCCAGGCCCTAGTGCCCGGTCTCCATCAAGGCCAAGTGCAACCCTGGGGCCGTCCTGCCCACCAGCCGCCCGCCCTGTCTGCGCTTTCTGTCCCCAGCCTGTGGGTGTTCTGTATAAGGAGGGTCTCACGGGGTCACTGAGGCCAGCTTTGAACTCGTGTCCTCAGCCTCAGCCTCCTGCGCTGCTGGGGCCACAGGCCTGGCCCCTGCCCACTGCCTGTCCTGCCTTTCAGGCACTCGTCCTTCCCTCCCCGGGCGAGGCTCCTCACGGTGGGGGCCGGCTCACCCCAGCCCATCGCCACCCCTGCCCCCCAGGGTGGGCCGTGGGGCCCGGCCTTCTCTGAGCCCAGGCTGCGTGTCAGAGCTGCCCTTCTAGCTCGCGCCCGTGTGACCTCAGGGACGCCACTGGGCGTGGCCTCAGTCCGCTCAGCCACACGGGTTGGTCACGGTGCTAACTGGGGGACTGCGGGGAGCAGGCTGTGACGTGGGTCAGAAGGACGCTCGGTGTGGTGGCGGGAGTGGGGTCGCCCCTGCGCCCCGCAGTTCTGGCCGCCTGTCCGTCAGAGGGTGGGCATGGCGTTTGCTGGGGACTGCACTGGGCGGGGCGTACCTCAGTGAGGGTGTGGTCAGCAGCACGAGCCCTGGGTCCACCCCAGCACTGCAGAAAGGGGCAAAAGCTGGACCACCCTGGGCCCCTGCAGCCACCGCGTCACAGATGGGGACCACAGGGCCCTCCCTCCCCGCCTCCCACTGTGCACCCCGCCTTCCCCACCTCCCTCCACGAGGGAGGCCGCCCTGGACCTCCCAGGTCCGGCCTCAGCGCGCCGCCTGGCCCACAGCCGTCGGGCCGAGTCCTTTGTGCAGTGACAGAACCCACCAGGGAGTTAGGATAGACCCGGGAGCCGGCCGCCCACCGCGCCCTCCAGCGCGGAGTGGTACTCTCGCGTCCTCAGTCACTCATGGCACAGGCTGCGCCCGAGAGGGACACCGAGTAACTCACAGCCTCCCTCTGCCCCGCTCGTCCCTCGGCCGGGACCCTGGCCCTTGAGTCAGGACTCCCGGCTCTCCAGGATCCGGATCAGCCAGGGGCCAGCGGCTCGGAGCCCCGGGAGCCGGGTACACAGACACCCTCTCTGCCACCCGCGCCCCCTCGCTAACGGGCTCTCGGTCTCTCTCCTCCCTGCAGCCTACTCTACGCCCGACACGTCCCCTGCAAACCGTTCCTTTGTGGGATTAGGACCAAGGGATCCGCGGGCGTGTATCAGGCACAGGTAGGGGCCGAAGGCCGGCGGGGGGCGGGGGGCTCAGGGAGAGGCCGCCTGCTGGGCCTGCACCTTCACTGTGGCGCAGGGCCGGCCTCCCGCAGCCCACCAGGGCCTTGAGCCCGCTACTGGCTTCTTGGGACACCAGGCAAGGCTGGACTTCCCGCCTCGGCCTCCGAGGGCACACCACACCCAGGGATGTGAAGCAGCCCTGAACTGCCCACCGCTTCCCAGTGGCATCTCCTGCCCCAGAGACAGAGACTAGGGTCCATTTGTCTAGAGGGGAAACCAAAGCCCAGAGAGGCAGGCCATTTGCCCGAGGTCACACAGCTCAACACCAGAGCCTTCACCCCAGCCTTCATCCCTCTCATGCTCTGGCCAGGGAGAGGCAGGGAGTTGGCTGCCAGGGCATTCCATGATGGGTGGGTGGACCTTCCCGAACAGCCACCCGGCCCTACCAGTCCAGCAGGTGGTGGAGCAGGTGCGGGCTCTGAGGAGGGGACTCCTTGCAGGTCAGCAGGACCGGGGACAGGGTCAGGCAGGACACAGTTGTCCTTCCAGGTGGAGTGTGTGCCAGGCGGTCGGCAGGGAGCAGGACGGTGAGGAGCAAGTGCCCTGGCGAGGCCTCAGCCCCAGGCCCAAGCACCCTGCACCTGCCCTCCGCTTGGGGCCTGCTCTGCTGCTGGTGCAGGCTGGACCCAGAGGCCCGCTGCCTGGCCTGAGGAGGCCACAGGATTTGTGGCTAAGAGCAGTGGTGGCCACAGCCCGGCCTCGCAGGCCTGGCCACAGAGAGCCAGCTCAGGGCAGCGCAGCTCTGCAGAGCTGGTCGTGTGCAGACCCCGTGCCCAGACCCCCAGCCACCCGAGCCCCCAGCTGGGAGAGGAGCGTCCCTCTACCCTGGTCGCCTGGGCCCTGTGTGACTCCAGCTGTGCCCCTGGGGCCTCCCCAGCCTCCACCCAGCCTCTCTCCCAGGGAACCAGCAGAGGGGGAGGCACGCAGCTGAGGGCGGCAGGCGGCTCGTAGGAGCTGAGGGGTCCTGGGGACCGCAGTCTCTTCCTCTGGCCTTAAGCACCTCCCAGAGAGCCGTTGAGGGACAAAGAGCAGGACTTCCCTACACTCCCTCCAGCCCGATAGCGAGTCGCCCCTGCGCCCAGTGCCGACGGAGCCTGGCATCCCCTGGCTGTGCCACCTAGCGCCCTGCCCCCAGGAGCCCGGGGATGTCCCCCTGCTTCAGAAATGAAAGCTGATGAGGAGCGGGCGGCTCGGCCTCCACGGTCAGCCTCTGCCTTCCACGAAGCTTTCTGACCGACTGCCTCTGGGCAGCGCCACCTGCAGCCTCACCGCCTGAGCCCTGAGCCGGGAAGGAGGCCGAGGCGGCCAGATGGTGCCTGGGCTCTCCCCTGTCCATCCTCTCCTGCCGGCTGGACCCTGGGAGGACCTGGAGAGGGCGGGACAGGGCTGGCAGTCCCCGGGGTGGCTGGCAGCGGAGGCCAGGGGAGGTGGCAGCACGGGTTCGGGAGACGCCGTGAACGAGGGGCGGCCGGGGCCGAGCTGGCCTGAGGCAGCGTGGGCTTCACCTGGGGCGTGGGAGCCCTGGAGGACGCTAGTGGGCGGCCAGCCGGGTCAGGGTCGGAGGAAGGTGGCGGGCACTGAGGGGAAGCCGCGTGGCTGGGAGACCTTGGGGGGCAGAGGGCCCCTCGTGTCCTGGGAGCAGCGCTGCCCTAGCTGGCCAGTCCCCAGGGGAGCAGCCTGGAGCCAGACCTGGGGGTGGGCGTGGGGAGGGCCGTGGTGCAGGGTCAGCGCCTCCCCTGCTGGCCACTCCAGGAGGCTGCGCCCTCCACCCCTCCCGCAGGCCTGGCCCTCGCTCACCGCCCCTCCTCCACCCCAGACTGCAGAGCCCCTCGGGCTCCCCACACCCGGCTCTGCGGAGGAGCAGCTGGGGTCAGAGGGCCAACCACAGTGGCCGCCACAGCCAGGCTGCAGTGGGAGGGGCAGAGGCGAGGTCACCCCGTCCTGTCCAGAGCTGGAGCCAGGCAGAGCCAGAGGGGTGGGAGGAGGGAGGGAGGGTCACGCCCAGAGCCTGTCTGGTTGCCAACGGAAACCAGACATGAGGTAATGGCCGAGATGAACTTGAACTTGGCTGGAGGTGGGGGCCAGAGCCATGGTGCGGGTTCAGGAGAGGCCGGCCGCCTGCTGGAGGGGCTGGGACTCCCTGGGGCACCCGCCCAGCCTCAGAGGGAAGGAGGGAGGGGCCGGGCCCTGAGGGAGAGCTGCCCACATGGGGCAGAGCCTGTTCCTGGGCAGGGGTCTGTGGGGACGGGGGGCTGTCTGCAGTGCCCACCGCCCCGGGCGGTGCAGGGGGCTCCTCAGGCAAGCTGCCAAGGGAGGGGACCTGGGGCCTCTGTCCAGGACAGTGAGCCCAGACCCAGGGCCCTGCAGCCTGAGTCCCCTGCCCAGCCACCTCACGTGGTCACCTGGGCAGGACAGCTGATTCCTGGGCCCCACTCTGTGGACGGGCAGGGAAGAGCCCTGTGCCTGGAGGTCTCGGGGTCACTGAATGGGAAACACAGTCCGCAGCGTGGACGGCCTCCGTCCCGGGGCCTGGGCCGGCCGCTCCTCTGCGATGGAGGGTGGGGGCCAGGAGGAGCCCCGTCCCTTCCTGCTGCTCCAGGCTGAGGTCACGGGAGCAAGCAATCAGAGCGCAGGGCAGCTTGGACCCGGGTGACAGGGCCCTGGGGACACTCTCGCTCCGCCCCACGTGCCCGGGCTGTGCTGGCGCTGTCCCCGTGATCGTGAGTCCGCCTTGGCTGGAACCGTCTCTGGCAGCTGGTGCAGGGGCCGGGGGCAGGCGTGGACGGGCAGGCCAGGCCAGGAGGACCTGACCCTCTCTCTCTCTCTCCCCGCGCTGCCCAGTCCTGGTACCTGGGATAACAGAGGTCTCTTCCCGCCTCTCCTCCATCGTCCTGGGGACCCGGGGCACCGGCCCCCACCCGCGTTCTCGGTGGAAAATCAGAGCGAGCAAGACCGCCCCTGCCGACTCCCAGCTTGGCCGAAAGACGGCACCGACGGGCGCAGGAGGACGAGGGAGGAGGACGAGAGACACACCGTGCCCTCCCGACGCCCCGCGGCCCGCGGGAGGCCGCAACAGGGTCTCCCTAAGTTATTCATCTCCTTCCTCGGCCACCCGCTGCCCCGTGGCACCAGCGCTGCCCAGAGACCAGGTGAGCACAACCTGGCGCCTGTGGCCAGGGCCAACGGACGGGCAACGCCCAGCAAGGCCACCTCCCCCTGGGCCTGCGCCACCGCCACCAGCGAGGGGACCCCGGCCAGTCCCCCTCTGTGGATGGTGATTGCCAAAGAGGGGAGGCAGGTGCTGGCGGGAAGGGGTCAGCAAGGACCCCAGCCTCGGGCAGCAGAGACCTTGACGGAGGGTGCGGTGGGCGGACGAGTGGGAAGGGCTGCAGAGCAAAGTGGGGAGGCCCTGGATGTGGCAGGGGTCCATCGCTGGCACTCACCAAGGAAGGACGCCAGGCGGGCACTGGGGGAGCCCAGGCGGGCCCTGAGGCTGGCCACGCCCTCCCAGACCCCCCGAGGACCTGCCTGGCCCTGCTGTGCTGGGGACTTGCCTTCGGCCCTCGGGAGGAGAAGTCTCTATGCAATTAGACCCTAGCCCGCCCGGCCCGGCGCTGCCCGCCGCCCGCCCGGCACCCAGGGAGGAGTCCGCGCACAGCAGGAGACGCACTTTCTGAGGACGGGGTGGGCCAGGCTGAGTGGAGGGGCCGCAGGGCCTCCCTGTCCCCAGGCGGAGGCCAGAGAGTGGTTTAAGTGCCTGATCCCCACCGGCCGCCCCATGTCCAGCTGGGACAGTGTGGCCGGGCTCCCACCCCCGCTCCCAGCCGCCTCCACTCACAGGCCCCTCATTGCTGTGTCCCCAGAGCTAGAGAGATGGGACCCCAGGGCTGCGCTGGGCGTGCCCCAGGCACCCCGGGCTGGGCTCTGGGCAGGCCCCGCCTCCTCGCCAGTGCCTTACACCTGGAGCAGCCCGTGCCTGCGCCCCCAGGGACCCCGTGCACTTTCACGTCCCACAAGGGGAGGTGCAGAGCCACCTGGAAGGGGAGCAGGCCTGGGCGGAGGGCTCTGGGGACAGGCCTGGGCTTCCACCTGCAGCCCAAGGACCTCTCATCCGCTATGCGTTTCCGTTGAGCTGCTCCAAAACACTAAGCTGGGCGCTGGGGAACCTGACCCCGGCCCAGCCGTCCCACCGTCCCCTCCTAGGATTGCTGTCGTGGGGCCTCGATGGCGGTGCTGTGTGTTTGGGGGCCACTGAGCCCCAGCGCAAGGACCCCTTCTGGCCCACACATCCCAACTGACATCCTTCATGCCTGGCGCTGGGGACAACCCCAAGACCCGCCCCGCCCCGGGCCAAAGCCATCATGCAGGACGGCCTCCAGGCCCGTCCACCCCACACTGCCCCGACCGTCTCCCCCACCCCAGCTTCCAGACTCTCCTCCCAAATTGGCCCCGGGGCCTTGGCCAACCTGCTGGTCACTTGGAGAAAGACCCTTCTGCTGACCCCCCCCCTTTTGCCCAGAGGGTCCTGCCATCCTCAGCCTCGAACCCTTGGTCCCTCTGTCTGTCCGTCCGTCCATCCTCAGGGCCCCTCCACTGGGTGACCGTTTGGGGACCAAAGCGTGGGCCACTCTCGGGGAAAGCAGAGGCATCTGGAAGCGTCTCAGCCAGGGTGGGGGTGGGGAGGGGCCGCTCAGGCGACCTGGGGTCGGGGCGCACAGAACCAGCTCTTTACCTACTTTGCATGGTGCTTAGGACCCCGCGGCCCGGCTCCGGCGTCGCCCACGGTGGCGCCTGCATGGCAGATATACCTGGCTCTGTCCCTCCGCCTCCCGGCCCCCTCTTGAAAAAATCAAAAAACCCTTTAAAAAGTTCCATGTTTCCTAATTTGCACGAAGTTTCTACCACATGATGTGCCTTGCCTCGGAGAATAAGTATTACTCTACAGTCTCGGCTCTCAGCTGCATGTGTGCACGCGTAGTCAGGCCACGGGACGGATACAGTCCACGGGGTGTACTTCTATTTGTAAAAAAAAAACAAAAAAAAAAAAACAAAAAAAAAATAATAAGAAGATTTTTTTAAAGAAGAGAAGCTCTGAGCAGGCCCGCGGCTGTCCCTCGGTCTGCGCCCTGCCCGCCTGGCCGGCTCCTCGGCTCCGCTGCACCGGGGCTCCCTGGTGCTCACCTCTGCCACCCCAGCCCAGGCCCAGGGTCCACAAGGGTCATCTGAGTCCCTGCCCTGGCCCAGGGAGGACTTCCCACGCCGGGCACAGGCCAGCCACGCCTGCAGCCTGCAGGTGGACCCTCCCGCCCCCGATGCACACCTGGCCAGGGTCGGACTGCTGCCCCACCCAGGGCACCTCCTCTTCCCCACCTGCACCCCACCTTCTCACCAAAGGACCAGCCTCGGGGGCTCTGCCCAGCTCCGTCTTCCAGCTGTGAGCAGGAGGGTGCCGGCCGCAGCGCACAGAAAGGCAACTCTATGCAACACCCGTCCCCGGTCAGCTGGCCCGGCCAGGGCCGCAGGGCACTGCAGCCACCAGGGCACCGAGTCACGAGCCTCAATTGGCCCCGGTGGTCACCAGGCTGTCGCTTGTCCCTGACCTGCGTTCTCTGTCCTCTTTCTCTCCCCTCCCCTCTCCCCTCCCTCCCCCCCCTCATTTACAGTTCCTTTTGCTCTTTCTTGACCAAAGTTAAGACAGTAGCCAGGTGGTCAGTGGGCAGCCACATGGGCAGGAGTCTCCGACCTGGGCCCCCCACTCCCCCCCAGGCATCCCACACAGGTCACCAGGCGGAGGGTCCCGAGGGTCCTGCCTTCAGGCCCCAGGACTGGCCTCGAGCACTGCATGACTCATCCTGTTCCCTCCAGAAAGCCACCTGTGCTCCAGGACACAGCCCGACTGGCCTGGCTGCCCCTAGGGACCATCCTAGGCCTGGGCTCACGGTTGACCTTGCTGTCTCTGGCTTTTCATTGTGCTGCTCCTGAGTGTCACCTGGGGGCAGGGGCAGCCGGAGTGGGGGGCATGGTCCCCGGGACCGTCTTGCCCTCCGCTGCCTCGTGCCTCAGCACACCCCTCAGGAAGACAGCCGCGGGCACCGCCCGGGCCCCAGCCACAGACGGCTCTCAGGCCCTCACGAGGGTGGCAGGAGGGTCCATGCCAGGCAGCGCACTGTCCTGGGGCCACCAGGTTCTCAGACTGCCCTGCTTCTCAGAAAAGCCACAGTGGCTGGCCCCCGCACACTGAGAGCCAGTGTCCCTGCTGGCCTGTGGCGGGCACAGGGTGGGTGTCTTTGTCCTGTGGGGGCTGGGGGGTGGTTTGTCTTTCCTGCATGAGACTGGCATCTCCCAGGCAGGTCCTCTCCCCAGCCCACTGTCCCCTCACAGCCACAGCCAGGCCAGGCCCCTCAGGCGGCCCTTGGGGCCCACTCAGACCAGTTGCCCCCCCTTTCCCCAGGTGGAGCCCTCGCTACCCGGCTGGCCAGGCCACAAGGGGGTGGCCTGGTCCCATGGGTCTGGGGGAGAGGCATGCAGGGGCCCATTGCCCAGGTTGGGTCCAGAGCCACACACAGGCTGGACAATCAGATCCCAAAGGAATGCCCAAAGGAACAGGGAGGACCTGGGGCCGAAGGACCGCCACCTTGGGTGATAGCTCCCCGGCAGGTGGTGGCAGCCTCTGCCACCACACTGTTCCCGGCGCGGGACCTGTGCACATCCCCACCACACCATGGCCACTGCACACTGTCTCCCCAAGGTCTGGGGGACAGCATGCCAGCCCTCCCCGCTCCGGCCTCTCAGGCGCCTGAGGTCCTCGGACCCAGTGCAGACTGTGGGCTGCAGGGGGCACCGGGTCCTCTGCCCGGCTGCCCGCTCGTGCTGGGAGTGAGATCCATCCTGGATCCAGCTCCTCCTCTCCCTGGGATGCCCTGAGTCCCCTCTAAGGTACCCTGTCCCCAAGAGAGCGAGCGTGGGAAGCGGGGCGCGGTGGGCGGCCGGGGCAGGCGGAGGCAGCCCCAAAGCTGCGCCAGCAGAACCCCTTGCCCTCGATACCAAACCAGACTCCGCGCAGTGCCTCACGGTCTGCTGCCGCGGCTTTGGGCCCCTCCCCGCCCGGCGTCCCCCAGCCCGGCCCCGGGGCTGGGAAGGAGGGCAGGCTGGAGAGGGGGCCGCCTCCCTCCACCTGGACCCGGCCCCCCTCCACCCCACCTGCGGCCTGGGCAGGGCCCCTCCCACAGGAGCCCCAAAGCCCACTCCCCAAATGCACGTGAGCCCCCTTCTTCCACCCTGAGCCCAGCCAGAAGCCAAAGCCCCTCAAGAGCAGGGGGCCCAGCCCACCCCTGTCCCCTGCCTGCCCCTCACCTGGCCAAGAGCGCGCTGGGGGACAGGACAGGGGCAGGGAGAGGGTCAGTTCCCTCTGGGCCCTTCTCCTCCTCTGTCCCTCCCCCCCCACTGCGTCTCTCTGTCTCTCCTTTTCTCTCCCCATCTCTGTCTCTGCCTGTCTCTCGCTCGCTCTCTGTCCCTGTCTCTCTCCGTCTCTCCCTCCCTCTCCCCCCCCCCCGTCCCTCTCTATCTCCCCCTCTCTCTCTCTCTCTCTGTCCCCCTCCTTTGTCCCTGTAGTTTGGGATGGGGATTCTGGGGACCCTCTCCCTCTTTGCCTCGGAGGTTTTCTGAGTTTTCGGGTTGGTTTTGGATCTGCTCACAGCAGGACAGTAGTCTGTCCCTTGCTTTCTGCTTGTGGCACACCCGAGGACACGCTCACACCCCTGCTCGGAACCACGCGGACGCTTCCGGCTAGCCTGTGGCCACTGCCGCCCAGTCCCTCCCCGGCCGGGGAGCGAGGGACAGAGCGCCCCGCGGGCTGACTCGTGCCCCGCCGTGGCCTGGTACCGGTTCTGGTTTGCGGACGCGCCGCCCGTTTGCGGGAGGTGACTCTGGCTGTTGTACTCTGTTGTTTCCCTATGCAAAAAAAAAGAAAATGGGGGGCCACAAGGTTCAATAAAAGGCAAAAAAAAGAAAAAAGTGTATAAAGATTAAACAAGCTCTGCTTCCGCTCGGCTGCCTGAGCCTCTTTCCGCGCCCAGCAGGGCACAGCGAGGGGGGTGGCTCAAGTGTTCCCCAGGGCATGAGGTCTGGGGCACTGGTGACTGTCACAGCTGGGGTGTCCCTGGGCAGCACCCTGCAGGGCCCCTGATGCCACCAGAGGGTGGCCTGGCCCTGTGTCCCCAGCACCCCCGGAGCCCTGCCCTGGCAGTGGCCACTGGGCCTTCCTGCAGCGGCCTGCTCTCTGGGCCTGGCTCCGCCTTCACAGTCCTGGCCTGAGCTCCTGAGGGCCGCCCGCCCGCCCGGGGCTCAGCCTCTTCCAAGCCAGGAGCGAGGGGGTGCAGAGGCGAGGGGGGCAGGACGGCCTGGCGGGCTGTGGCTCAGGGAGAGCCCGCAGGCTGCAGCGGAGAGCGAGGAGGAGGGAGGCAGGGGGAGACGGGCCACAGGGAGGACCTGGGCTTTGACCAGAGGGAGGTGGGAGCCATGAGCTGTGGACAGAGGAGGGGCCTGGCTCAGCCCCACCACTTCCACCTCCAGGGAGCGGCCCGTCCGCCCGCAGACCCCTGCCGCGTAGCAGCCTCCCTGCCTCAGCAGCCCTCCCTAGGCCTGGCCCCAGGTTGACCGTGTCTGTGCCCTGGCCTTCCAGTCTGGCGCCCTCGAGGCTGGGGCCAGGGAGGTGGGGGCCACACGTTTCCTGGGGGCCTGGGTGCTGCACCCCGCCCCTGTCCCAAGCACTCCAGGACCCCACGGAGCCCAGGGTGGGTGAGCTAAGCCTCCCTGCCGCCCAGGGCTCCTTCCCACAGAGGCAGCTGGGCACAGCAGGGCGGCGAGGCGTGGAGGCCCGTGCTCGGGTCCACCTGGCCCTCGGCTCACAGCCCTGTCCACCTCCCGAGCCTCCTCTTCTGCCCTTCCCACTGCCAGAGAAGGAGGACCCGGGGAACAGGCTGCAGGGGCCCGGCCTCGGCAGGCTCCACGGGGCCTGGGCACTCTGCGCCCCAGGGCCCTCTCCCCCCAAGGGAGGTGGGAGCCCAGGCCTGAGCTGCAGGAGCCGGGCCTCCGGGTCCTCCTGCTCGGCTTCCTGAGCTCAGGATGGTGTGGGCGCGTGGGCAGCCAGGCCCTGAGGGGATGGGGGGCAGGGGATGGGTGGGAGTGGGGGGGGAGGGGGCCAGTGGAGGATGCAGGGTGGCTACAGGGCTGCCCAGGAGGAGGAAGGAGGAAGGGAGAGGTCTCGGGATGGGGTGGACAACCAGGATGAGTGTCTGGGGCGGGGCGGGTGGTGAAGATGCTACTGTGCTGATTGAGTCCCACATGAGGACAGGTGGCGCTGTGAAGCCCTGCGGTGGCCTTGCTCCTCCAGCTGCCCAGCTCCCCCTGTAGGCCAGGGCTCTGGGAGGTGGGGCCCACCTGTGGTGGCCTCATGCACTAAGTGGGTGACCCCCAGATGGGCAGGCAGCAGCAGGCCACATCGCAGGCATGGAGGACCCACATCCTCCCACCCTCCCTCCTGCCGAGGACCCGATGAGCAGGGAGCATCAGCTGAGGCCCTGCGGGAGCAGCCCGGGCCCAGGAGGCTGCAGGTGCAGCTGGGCAGGAGGAGGGCGGCCCCAGGGCGGGGTGGGGCTGGAGTCCCTGGAGGTGGAGGGAGCAACCTAGGGAGGGGCTGGGAGGGGCCCCAGCCACCCAGCACCCTGGCTCCCTGAGGCCGCCGATCCCCACGCCCCAGGGCAGCAGAGGCGGGTCCTGATTCCTGGGCAGCAGGCCTTTGGATGGCTCCTTCAACCTGGTGACCTCTCTCAGGTCCCACAGAGTTTCCAGACTGGGGTGATCAGAACTCCCTCCCATCTCCCATGTTGTAGAACAGGAGCCAACTACAGGTTCAGAGAGGCTGGGCCACCTCCCTAGGGCTGCGCAGCACTCCAGTGGAACAGAAAAGGACGCCCACTCACAGCTCCGTCCTCAGAGGAGAACCTCTGGGCTTGACCTTGGGGAACCTGCAGCCACCCGCATCCCTGGGGCAGCCAGGGCTCCAGCTCTGCCACCACCAGAGGGAGGCCTATCCTGGGAACTCCCGCCTTCCTTCAGCATTGGGCTGCAGAACAGCAGGAGGCTCCCGTGCTGGGCCCACATCAGTCATCCTGGGGTCCTCTGCCCCCTGGCGGGCCATCCTGGGGGTGTCCCAGACAGAAGTGGAGCCACCTGGCTGAACAGGCCTGTGTACCCACAACCCCACCCAGAACGGCGTCTCAAACGCTGGCCTTTACCGAGCTCCTCATGAGGAACAGCTGAAGCCACCAGGCATGGGGCCATGCCTGTCACCCAGCCATCTGGGATCTGAGCAAGAGGATCACAATTTCCAGGCCAGCCTGGGCAACTTATGGAGGCTTGTCTTAGAATAAAAGGGTTGGCTGCCGATGTGGCTTCTGGTAGAGCTTTGCCTACACTCTGCCAGGCCCTGAGTTCCATCCCCTTGCCAGAGAAGAAAGAGCAGGAGGAGGAAGAAGGAGGAGGAGGAGGAGGAGGAGGAGGAAGAGGAGAAGGAGGAGAAGCAGGAAGAGAAGCAGAAGGAGAAGGAGGAGAGGAAGAGGAGAAGGAGGAGGAGAAGCAGGAAGAGAAGCAGGAGGAGGAGGAGAAGGAGAAAGAGGAAGAGAAGCAGGAGGAGGAGGAGGAGGAGGAGGAAGAGGAGAAGGAGGAGGAGAAGGAGGAGGAGGAGGAAGAGGAGGAGGAGGAGGAGAAGCAGGAGGAGAAGGAGAAGGAGAAAGAGGAAGAGAAGCAGGAGGAGAAGGAGAAGGAGAAAGAGGAAGAGAAGCAGGAGGAGAAGGAGGAGGAGGAAGAGGAGAAGGAGGAGGAGAAGCAGGAGGAGAAGGAGAAGGAGAAAGAGGAGGAGAAGCAAGAGGAGAAGGAGAAGGAGGAGGAGGAAGAGGAGAAGGAGGAGGAGAAGCAGGAGGAGAAGGAGAAGGAGAAAGAAGAGGAGAAGCAGGAGGAGAAGGAGAAGGAGAAAGAGGAAGAGAAGCAGGAGGAGAAGGAGAAGGAGGAGGAGGAAGAGGAGAAGGAGGAGGAGAAGCAGGAAGAGAAGCAGAAGGAGAAAGAGGAGGAGAAGAGGGAGGAGGAGAAGCAGGAGGAGGGGGAGGAGGAGGATAAGGAGGACGAAGAGAAGCAGGAAGAGGAGAAGCAGGAGAAGGAGGAGGAGGAGAAGGAAGAGGAGAAGCAGGAGAAGAAGGAGGAGGAGAAGGAGGAAGAGGAGAGGCAGGAGGAGGAGGAACAGGAGGAGAAGGAGAAGCAGGAGGAGGAGCAGGAGAAGGAAGAGGTGGAGGAGGAGAAGGAGGAAGAGAAGCTAGAGGAGAAGGAAGAGAGGAGGAGCAGGAGGTAGAGGAGGAGGAGAAGCAGGAGGAGGGGGAGGAGGAGGATGAGGAGGACAAGAGAAGCAGGAAGAGGAGAAGCAGGAGAAGGAGGAGGAGAAGGAAGAGGAGAAGCAGGAGAAGAAGGAGGAGGAGAAGGAGGAAGAGGAGAAGCAGGAGGAGGAGGAACAGGAGGAGAAGGAGAAGCAGGAGGAGGAGCAGGAGAAGGAAGAGGTGGAGGAGGAGAAGGAGGAAGAGAAGCTAGAGGAGAAGGAAGAGAGGAGGAGCAGGAGGCAGAGGAGGAGGAGAAACAGGAGGAGGAGGAAGAGAGGAGGAGCAGGAGGCAGAGGAGGAGGAGAAGCAGGAGGAGGAGGAAGAGAGGAGGAGCAGGAGGCAGAGGAGGAGGAGAAGGAGGCAGAGGAGGAGGAGAAGGAGGAAGAGGAGGAGGAGGAGGAGGAGAAGGAGGAAGAGAAGCAGAAGGAGGAGGAGGAGGAGAAGGAGGAGGAAGAGGAGGAGGAAGAGAAGCAGGAGGAGGAAGAGGAGAACAAGGAGGAGGAGGAAGAGAAGAAGGAGGAGAAGGAAGAGGAGGAGGACGAGGAGGACGAGCAGGAGGTAGAGAAGGAAGAGGAGAAGCAGGAGGAGCAGAAGGTCCAGGAGGAGAAGCAGGAGGAGGAGGAGGAGCAGAAGGTCCAGGAGGAGAAGCAGGAGGAGGAGGAGGAGCAGAAGGTCCAGGAGGAGAAGCAGGAGGAGGAGGAGGAGGAGGATCATGAGGAGGAGGAGGAGGAGGAACAAGATGTAGAGGAGGAGGAGGAAGAGAAGCAGGAGGAGGAGGAGGAACAGCAGGAGGAGGAGGAGGAGGAGCAGGAGGAGGAGGAGAAGCAGGAGCAGGAGGAGGAGAAGCAGGAGCAGGAGGAGGAGAAGCAGGAGGAGAAGGAGGAGGAGAAGGAGGAGAAGGAGCGGGAGGAGGGGGAGGAGGAGGAGCAGGAGGAGGAGGAGGAGCAGGAGGAGGAGGTGGAGGAGCAGGAGGAGGAGGAGCAGGAGGAGGAGGAGGAGCAGGAGGAGGAGGAGGAGCAGGAGGAAGAGGTGGAGGAGCAGGAGGTAGAGGAGGAGGAGGAGGTGGAGGAGCAGGAGGTAGAGGAGGAGGAGGAGGAGCAGGAGGAGGAGGAGGAGCAGGAGGAGGAGGAGGAGCAGGAGGAGGAGGTGGAGGAGCAGGAGGAGGAGGAGCAGGAGGAGGAGGTGGAGGAGGAGGAGCAGGAGGAGGAGGTGGAGGAGCAGGAGGAGGAGGTGGAGGAGCAGGAGGAGGAGGAGGCCACATGGGCGGTGGCAGAGGGGTCAAAGTCCAGAGCAGAGAGAGTGGAAAGGGAGAAGAGGGGAATGGGTGGTGGGGCGGAGACAGAAGGTGCTCAGCCCTTCCCAAGATACGGCAAGGCCCTGGGGCCCTCCACACGGGTGACCAGCTCTCGGAAACCATCATGTGCCCCACAACACAGGGTGGGCAGGGAGCGAGGACTTCCCAGGAGACGCTGTGGGGGCTCAAAGTCCAGGGCTCAGGGCGCAACACCAAGACGGCACAGAGTGCTTAATGCCCTGGCACCTGGCCCGGCCACAGCGCCTCACACCCACCAGGGCTGCCCCAGGCGGCCGCGTCCCTAGGGGAGCCGAGACTGGAGAGGCCTTTGAAGGTCCTGCAGGTGGTTTATTGGAGCCCTTGGAGGAAACCTGGGACCCTGCCCCATGCCTCTGGGGAGGCACGTCTGGCCCAACAGCGGGCGGAGGGGAAGGAAGTAGGCAGTGGTAGGAACAGGTGGCGCATGAGACTGTGGGGACTTGGAAGTCTCTCCCTGGCCAGGGCGCATGGAGGAGGAGGAGTCACAGGGCAGGACCCAGGTGGCCAGGACGCCGAGTCCAGGTCCTATGGGAGCCCTCCTGGGGGACAGGACAGCCCTCTTCTCTGGGGACACAGCACTCTGGATCCCGGTGGCGTGCAGGACGTGGCAGGGCTCCCGGTGAAGGCTCCTCACAGGGCCGTCCTCTTGGCCGCCTCCAGGTCCTCGGCCAGCTCCAGCCCCAGGTTGTGCTCCCCGCCCTCCTGGTCCTTCTTCCTCCCCTTCTTCTTCCCGCCTCCCTCCCTGTGGGGGGAAGGCCCAGGACAGTGAGGACCAGCTGCCTGCCCTGCTCCCTATCCCCCCACGGTGGCCGGCCAGGCAGCCCTGCGAGTACCACTGTGGATGAGTGGGCGGGGGTGGTGGACAGGGGACAGGTGGCGGCTGGCAGGGCGGATGGGGTGATGGGCAGGGTCGGCACGGGGTGAGGGTGGGCGTGCAGGAAGGAGAGGGGTGGTAGAGGAGGACGGGTGCACGCAGCGTAGGCGGGAGCTGGATCAACAGGCTAGTGGGCAGGTGGACAGCCAGGAGGGCTGTGCGGGCCGAGCAGCAGGAGGGAGGGCCGCGGGGCAAGGCGGGAGTGTGAGGGACACATCTGGGCCAGCGGGAGGACTGCTGGACGGCTGAGGGCCTAGATGGCACCAGCAGGCTGACACCCGAGTGGCCGGGTGGCTGGGTGGAAGACGGTGGGTGAACAACGTGAGCAGGTGGGTGGACAGTCCATAGGTGGTGCAGTGGGTGGGCACAGAGGTGGTGCGGTGGGTGCGGAGTGGGCGGGACCGGGAGGCCAGTCGGCGGGCAGGGGACACTGGCCTCGCCAGCACATCTTGGGGGCAGGAGTCCCCTTTCCTCCCTCGGGCCTGTCCTGGGCCGCTGACTCTCAGGCTGGTCTCCTCCCTCCCACCCCCTGTGCTGCCCTAGGCCTGGTCCAGCTGCGATCTGGCCCTGCAGAGCCCCAGGCCTGCTGCACCCCGAGCCCCCGCAAGACTCGCAGGCCTGGAAGCGGGCAGCAGAGGTCCAGGACGGCCACCGACGTAGCCTCGCCCCGGGGTCCTGCTCAACGGGAGACAGCAGAACTAAGCTCTGGAAGCCATCACCTGAGTGACACCAAGGGACGGCCAGGAGGGTGCCAGCCGCGGTTAAGCGTGGAGAAGAGAGAAGCGGAGGGAGGGAGGGAGGGAGGACGGAGGATGGCCGGGGGGACCTTTGGAGCAAAGCCCTGGGCAGAGGCCGAGGGAGGACAGCGGGGATAGTGTCCCAGCCAGGGGCAGCATGCAGAGGGCCTGTGGGGATGCGGGCGAGCCTCGGGTGGGAGTGGGCCCTCGGGCACACCTGGGGTTCACGTCCTGGTACACATTAGGCTCCATCCTCACGGCGTCCGCCTGGTCCTCAGCTCTGCAGAGGGGAGGCAGGGAGGGGAGGCTGGGACCCTGAGGGCAGCCTCAGCCCAGCCCCCCCGGGGCGCAGGAAGGGTGGGCTGCCCGGGTCAGTCCCAGGAGGGGGAAATGAGGGGACCTGGGGACATGAGCTGGCCCTGGGGAGGGAACCAGAGAGGGCCAGGAAGCTGGGGTGGGGAGCCCTTGGGGGAGCCTGGGCTAGAGACGGGAAGGGGCAGGGCCCTGGGCAGGGTCGGGGCCCACCTGGCCTTGGAGCACCAGATGCGGTTGGCCAGCATGAGGACGAAGACGATGAACAGGAAGCCCACCACCGCCGCCAGGCCCACCAGCCAGGGCTTCAGCCGCCGCTCAGGGGCTGCCAGGGAGCAGGTGCTCAGGAGGGGGTTCAGAGGGGGAGGGGGCTCAGAAGGGGGAAGGGGTTCAGAGGAGGGTTGCAGAGGGAGGAGGGGGTTCAGAGGGGACCGAGTGGTGTTGGGAGAGGGGAGGCTGGGGTGGGGACAGAGGCCCCTGTGGGGCTTGAAGGCGGCTGAGAGGGTGGGGGTGGGGCGCTGCGGGCCTGGGTGCCCTCCCAAGGCCGCCATTTCGCATCCTGGAGAACCCCGAGAGCCTACCCTGGGCCTGGGCAGGCGGCAGGAGCCAGGCTCCCAGTACGACCAGCGTCCCCAGGGTCTTCATGGCTGAGCGCGAGCCAGAACTCAGGGCCGAGTGCTGCGGAGCAGGGATCCCCTGCGGGTGACGGTGGCAGGCGGGCCTGGCAGGGGCCCTCCTCCCCTCCCTGGGCACCTGACTGGCTCCTGCCCCCAGCACCCCCAGCAGACTCTGGACCTGGTGTGACATTAACTGGGGAGCCGGCCCCTCCCCTGCACCCCGCCCTGAGGGCCATCCGCCCAGGGCCACCCCCTCTGCAGCCGTCCCCGCACCCTGTTGTGGGGGGTGCCGAGGCCAGGGTGGGGCTCTCAGGCTCCTGGCTGGTGACTGGCACGTCCTCCCTCTCCTTCTCTTGGTGACCCACGACATTCTGCCAGCCCTCAGCACAGAGCCAGGGCAGCCCCAGGCAGCCGCAGCCAGGGGACGCGGCAGGCGGCAGCCAGCAGTGACCAGCCTGTGCCACTAGCATGCAGTCAGCCCCGGGCCACCTGCCCACCAGGCACCGCCAGGTTGGGCTGCTCTACTGGCTGAGGACGGGGACACCAGGGACCGCACATGACTCTCTGACCTCGGCCTTGGTCCTTAGGTCGATTAGAGTCAGCCCTGCCCAGGCCAAGGAGGGCCCTGCCCCAGTCGCCACAGGAGCAGCCACGGCCCTGGCACGTGAAAGCATGCCCAAAGCCTGTGACATACACGTATGAGCACCTACTGTCTACACAGGAGTCCTGTGTCCCAGAGGTCTGACCACAACTTATGGGCAGACGGGCCCCTGAACAGAGCTGTCCTGGAGCTCAGCCACACAGCCCAGGACAAGCATGGGCCCACTCCGTGCTGCCAGGTGGGCATACATGAAGCCCCTGCTGTGTGCCCCACCCTGTGCAAAGGTCTGAAGCGAAGGAGGCCTCAGTCAGGCGACCAGGAGCCCCAGACAGCCAGGCCCGGAGCGAGGGGACAGGGAGCTGTGGAGGGGGACACGGCGTGGGGGGGCAGGGCCACGTCGCTGCTGCTCCACAAAAGGCCCTCTGCTCTGGCTGGCTGGGTCTCAGTGGCCTGGTGTCGGTCTGTCACACGCCACAGTCCTGCTGGGTGACGGAGCCCTCGGGGCAGGGCAGGGCTGACTCAGCAGTCACGGGCAGACGGACGGCTGGTTTAAGGTCCCCGTGCCTCATTGCTCCCCATTCACAGACGGCGCAGGGCCGGCTGGAGGCTGGGCAGGGTCAGGCTCTGGGGAAGCAGGGCAGATGGCCATGGCCAGTGTCCAGCCACCAAGCCCTCCAGCTGAGAGGGAGCTTCTCCCCAGGGATGGGGGTCGGCGTAGAGGCTCTGGGGGCCACGGGTTCCAAAGACGCAGCGTCCGAGGGGCTGGAACTGGGGCCAGGACCCCCTCACTCCAGCCTCCAGGAGCTTTGGACCTGGGGGTCCCTGAAGATGAGGGAGGGATGATGGGGGTCCCAGGCGGGGGATTCCAAGGGGACGCCCTGTCCACCGCCCTCGAGGGCCTCCTCGTCCTGCCAGGCCAGGTCCAGTTCCTCCAGGTCCTCCCCGGCCACGCTGGGGGCCCGCTCCCGGCCAGGCGTCTCCTCTTGGTCTGACTTCGGGCCGAATGCCCAGTCTGCGTCAGGGACGCCGGTGAGGACCTCCGGCCCGAAACCCTCCACCCGTCCTGGCCCAGGGAGGGCCCGAGCTCTGCCGGCTCTCCCTGGGCCTGCACGGAGGCCTGGGACCCCGGCAGCTCTGCCCCTCCCTGGCCAGCCCGAGCCAGGCCAGCCTTGCAGTGGGTAGCTCACCGGCCAAGTCGTGGGCCAGGTCTTTGATGAGGTGCCCGACAATGGCGTAGGCCACAGCCACCACCAGGAACGCGGCGATCAGCAGGTACAGCCCGTACCTGGGCAGGCGGATGGTGTCCAGCGGGGGCGGCCGGTACTCCTCATACACCGGGGGGGCAGCGCTCCAGTCCTGGGTCTCCTCCTGGTCCGCCAACCCCGGCATGGCGGCCACCTGGAGCAGGGAAGCCCGGAGGTGACCCGTGCAGCGGAAGTATTAAGGGGCTTTGAGCTAAGAGGATTGGAGGCTCCCAGGCCCCCATCTGCCTGCAGTGGTCACAGCACAAATGCTTCTGCCTCAGCAGCTCCGCACACGCTCCCTGCCCCAGGGCCCTGGCACTCGCCAGGCTTCTCCTGAGAACACCCACCCGACGTCTCATAGCTGGCCTGATTCATTTGTTGGCGTTTACTGAGCACCTATTGTGGGCACCTATTTTCGGCAGTGCTGGGTTGGAACCCAGGGCCCCATCTCTGAGGGCAAGTGCTAACCACAGCCACACACACTGTCCTTTCAGATTGTATTTGTGACAGGGTCTCACTAAATTGACAGGTGGCCTGAAACTGGCCCTCCCGTGCCTCAGCCAGAGTAGCTGGATGGCAGGCGTGGCCCCGGACCCAGTGGCCAGCCACTCCCTTAGGTCCTAGGTGGAGGCCCTCTGTGCTGCCGGGAGATGGAGCAGGACACTAGGGTGGGGGTGGAGGGGGCGTGGGGAAGGAGCAGGACACTAGGGTGGGGGTGGAGGGGGCGTGGGGAAGGAGCTTCGCTGAGCAACTCAGTGGGACCCGTCTCTGATTAAAATTCAAAATAGGTCTGGGGTGGGCTTGGTGGCCGAGTGCCCCTGAGCTCAATCCCTGTTATTCATCCCCCCCCCAAAAAAATCAGACATAGGAAGGGCTGGAGCCAGTTCAGTGGTAGGGTGTCTCTGGGCTCAACCTCCAGGCAGGAGGCAGGGTGGTCCGGCCTCACCTAGGAGGGGCCGCTGGAGCAGAAACCTCAGGAGGAAGGGGCCCGCCGGAGCACCGGCACCAGAGCTCAGCCTGCACAGGGCCCTGGGGAGCTGGTGGCACATCCAGGACGTGTGGCCGGAGCAGAGGGAGGAGGGCAGGTCCTGTGGGCTACGGGGCCTCGACCCCCAGGGCGTGGGGGCTGTGGGACAGGAGCAAGGGGCTGGGCTCGGTGCTCACAGGCCCCCTCTGGTGGCTGTCGTGGGGAGGACAAGCGGGAGCCCAGGTAGGACCACAGACCTGGGCACAGGTGGCCAGGCCCGTCTGGAGGGGGGACACAGCAATGGACTCAACCCTGATGCTCCCAGGCTGAGCACGGGAATGACAGTCCCCACTGCTGAGGGGGCACGCGGAGGAACGTGGGCCTTGGGTGGCACAGGCCAGGACGAGGCACGAGAGCGGGCAGAGGAGCCGCGGTTCAGAGGCCAGCCGTCTAGGGTCGCGCCCCAGCTGTCCCGACTCTGCAGCTCCTCCGTGAAGTGGACTGGTCACATGCCCCCCCCCCTGGGGGGGGCAGCCCGGGGACTCAGAAGAGGCTCTCAAAGGGGAATCTTCTAAAAGCTGACGTGTGGCTCTTCCCCCAACCCACACCGCACCCACCTCCCTGGCCTAGGAGGGCTCAGGGGGCCTGTGCTGCCCACTAGCTCCTGGTGCCCAGTCAGGGCCTCTGGGGGCCCGGGCTGGAGGGCCCCAGGGGGAGGCTGCATGCAGAGACGGCCAGGGCAGTGGCGAGGCTCCCCAGGTCCCTGCTGTGGGGCAGAGGCCGGGCTGAGCAGTGAGCAGGTGAGAGGGAGGACACCAGCCCGTCCTCCACGCTGCCCAGCAAGCAGGCCGCTGTGTCGTCCTCCCGGACCTCCTGCTTCTGGGGGAAGCCGCTGCCCTGGGAGCAGGGCTAAGGGGAGGCCCCAGACCCCTGCTTGTGGCCCAGCCTGACCACAGCCTCTTCAGACCTGGGCTGAGGCGGCTGCCCGCGGTCTTGGGCGCACTCCTACTCCGGTGCTGTTTCAGGCTGCCCGAGACTTGAGGGCTCACGTGACCCTCCTGTTGGACCTCAGCAGCCTGGACAAGGGCCTGGAACCTGCCCGGGCAGGCACTCAAAAAGCCACACCCCACAGCTTTTTGAGACAGGGTCTTGCCAGGCCTCAAACTCGCCATCCTCCTGCCTCAGCCTCCAGTGTAACTGGGAAGGCAGGTGCGGCCAGGGCACCCGGCCCATTTCTGTCTCCAGGAAGGGTGGGTCACGGGGTTCGGCCCACCCCAGATCTAGGAGGATCACACCACAAGACCCTCTTCCAGACGAGGTCACACTCCCCGGCGTGGGTCAGACTTGGAGTCACCTTTTGGGGATACAACCCATCCCAACTTGCAGGTCTGGAGGTGACACGGTGTCCTGGGGAGCACCAAGGCCGCAGGCAGGGCGGGGAGCAGCTGGGCATGGGAGCCGACAGGTCAGTCTCTGAGGAGGACCAGGCCCTGAGCGGGCAGGGGCTGGCCAGGGCACAGGGGCTCAGGGCGGAAGCCACGGAACGTCCCCAGGAAGTGAGTTCCTGTGCTCTGCCAATAGCCTTTTGGCTTGTGGATTTCGGGGCGCAGAGGGGCAGCTGTGGACCCAGTTCCACCTTCAGACCTGTTTCCTGGGTGAGCAGGCCACCCTGGGCAGAGGACCTGGAGAGCCAGGTGGGACCCGGAGGGTCTGGTGGCCCCACGGGAGCAGGTGGTAGGTGGAGGGCAGGCCACAGGGCTGCTTCTCTAGAGCCCTGGGAGGGAGCCAAGCTGGTGGACAGTCCCCAAGAGCCGGACAGGCGCAGGTGGCAGTGTTGGGCAGTAGTGCTCCCGGGAAGCCCGCCCCACACACTCAGGGAGCCACTGCTGGGCCAAAATGATTTACTCTTCCATGTGGCGGCACCCAGGAGCCCGCCCCACCTAGGGCCACCTCCCACGCCACATGGCCGAGGCCAGGGGCCCTGGACCCCACCGTCACTGCTAGTGCAGCCTGAGCCACCCAGGTCCCACCCCGCATGCTGGCCAGGAGCCCACAGCTCCCACCGAGGGAGTCGGGGGCAGCTCCGCAGGGACAGGGCCAAGGGGAGACTCCAGACACCGCAGTCCTGTTGGGACAAGGGGCCGAGGCAGGCCGGCAGGGGCAGGGCGGGGCAGGGCGGGGCACTAGGGCGGTGGGTCCTGCTGGAAGGGCCCGCGCTCCTGCTCGTACATGTCCAGGGCCACCAGGCAGCTCTCCCGCACCACACGCTCGGGGTCGGCCGTGTGGGCGTGCAGCGCGGCCAGGCAGGAGGGCCGGGCGATGGCGCCCAGGGCCTCCGCACACTCGTGGCGCACCATGGGGCTCTCGGCAGGGTGGGCCAGGGTGGCGGCCAGCTGGGGCACGGCCGCCTCATGCTGTAGCTGGCCCAGCACGTAGCCCACCTCGTGGCGGAAGAGGGCGCTGCCACAGCGCAGGCCTGCAGGCGGGAAGGGCAGTACTTGGTCACTCACTGGGCACACTACGGGCTCAGGGCTGGGGCACGCAGAGGGTGGGGCCAAAGGGGCTCTGTCTCCAGGACTCGCCCACCCGTGACGGGGCAGCTCGGGCGCCTGACCAGCCTGTGGGGAGCCGGCGGGACCAGGGGCCTCCGGCACGGCAGCACCCAGCCCCCTACTCTGCCCTGGACTGTGACCCTCCTGCCTCAGCACCCCAAGGAGCCAGGACGACAGGTGTGGTCACTGGAGGGGGCTGCTCCCGGGGTGTGCTGTTCCCAGCTGCCCAGCCCGGGGCCTCCTCACCCTCGGCCAGCGCCAGGGCCGCCTCCTGGCCCCCGGCGTTGCGCAAGGCGAACATGGCGCGGTACCGGTCGAACAGCGGCAGGGTCTCGTCCAGCAGCGCCTCCCGCAGCTGCCCCAGGTCGCGCTCCTCAGCTGGGGGGGCTGGGTCCACCGAGAGGTAAGGCCCGGCCACCGCCGGCTGCCCGGGGTGCTGCTGCAGCCACTCTAGGCGGCGCACGGCCAGCTGGCACGTCTCAGCCACCTGCAGGACGAGGGGCGCACAAACGGCATCAGTCCTGGGCCCGATGTCGGGGACACGCAGAGCCCTCCTGGGCTTGCAGCAGGGACCTATGGGTTGGGACAGCAAGGGGAAGGGACAAGGGATGCGGAAGCTGAGAGGAGCTGGGGAGATGACAGAGCACCGGAGCCAAGGCCCGGGCGGCCCTGCTGGGAGGAGGACGGGGGCCAGGGCAGGCCAGCGCGGCCACGAGCCGGAGTGAGGGCGCCAGGGCCTGCCCTGGAGGGAGCGAGGCGTGGGCGCTCTGAGCACAGAGCACATGTGCCCTCCTCTGGCTGTGCGAGAAGAGTGGGGCGTGTGAAGCAAGTCAGGACGCCAGGGTCCAAGTGAACTCACACTCGCACACAGGCCCGCGGCAGGGTGGCTCTCGATGGCCAAAAAGTGGAGGCCACCCTTGTGTTCAACGAGGCACGAACTGATACAAGTAACAGGCCTGGCTGGGCGCAGCGGCCACACCAGCAACCCCAGCAGCTCAGGAGGCTGAGGCAGGAGGATCGCCAAGTTCAAGGCCAGCCTCAGCTACCTGGCAAGGCCCTGAACAACTTAGGCAGCCCGACTCAAAATGAAAAAAATAATAAAAAAGGCTGGGGATGTGGCTCAGGGGTAGAGCACCCCTGGGCTCAACCCCAGGACCAAAAAAGACAAAAAGACAAAACAAACAGCAGGCCTGTGCCACGGTGAGCGCCACTCCACCAGGGCAGGAGCGAGGGGACAGGGTGGCGGACCCAGGGCCTCGTGCTCAGTGGGCGGACACAGGAGGTCAAGGTGTGTGAGCCAGTGACAGGAGGGGCCAGGACAGACCCACGGAGGATGGAAAATGTCGCTAATGGGAGTGGGTTTCCTTGAGAGGAAGGGAATGTTCTGGAAGGAGCAGGGCAGCTGCCCGCCTCTGAATGCACTGCAGGCCACTCTGGGTGCACTTCCAGGGGTGAGCTAAATGGCACGTGAGTCACCTCAATGAAACTACCTCAAAACAAAGAGCCGTGGGGAACGGCAGGGAGACCCTGAGGTCCAGGGGGCCGGGCAGGGTGGCAGAGAGGCCAGGGTCTCAGAGGAGCAGGGGGCCAGGCTCTGCTGGCCTCAGGCCTGGACGCTGCCCTCCCCACCCGGGCCTGGAGCACCCTTGGACAGCGGTCACCGTGGCAACCAGAAAGGGGTTCTAGGGCTGCCTGGGCCAGGGCTGGGGCCGGCTCTCACCTCGACCGTGGGGTCGCTGCAGTACTGCCTCAGGAGCTCCAGGACCTGCGGGTTCCCGATGGCGCCCAGGGCCTCCCCTGAGAAGCAGGCAGGGCTGGTGTTGGCTGCGAGCGCCACACGGCTGCGGGACAGCAGCAGCTGGTAGCAGCTCCCCGGCCAGGGCTGAGGGGCAGCAGGGCTCACGGGCTGCACCTGCCCCCGGGCACAGGCAGTGACCCCAGCCTGCGCCTGGGGACGAGGTCCTCCCACCTGGACGCTGACACAGTGGATGGGGAACCCGGGGTCAGGGGGAACTCCCTGGGGCCTCTGGGCAAGAGGGACAGCACAGGCCGAGCCCTGCAGCCAGGGCGACCAGAGGGTCAGCCGGGGTCCTCCGCACAGGGACAGTGACAGGAGAAAGGAGGCAGGCCCAGCACTGCCGGTCTCCTTTAAGCTCTCCTCGTGCACCTGGAGCCGCCTGGAGTGGAAGGCCGTGCCTGCCCCTCCCACACGGCGGCGGCCACTCTCCTGGCCTCACTCAGTGGCCTCGCCTGGCCGCGGGGAGCAGTGTGCGCCCCACACCCAGCTCTGAACGTCGCTTTGAAGGAATAAGATTCCCTGACCAGACAGCTGGGGGTGGCCCCGCCGTCCCCGGGGTGGCCCGTCTCCTGGACCCAGGCCAGGCCAGCTGGGCAGGGAAGTGTGAGGGCAGCGCCTGCCCCTCACCTGCCTCGTGGCGCACCATGGGCTCCTGGCGGGTGTCCCGCAGCACGCCCGAGAGCACGGGGATGGCGCGGGAGTCCTGCATCTGGCCCAGGCAGTAGGCCAGCTCGTGCTTGAGCAGGGCGGAGTCGTCATGGAAGGCCCGGCTGATCCAGGCGATGGCCCCGGGGCCACCAAGCCCCCGCAAGGTGAAAAGCGCCCGGAAGCGGGCCTGCAGAGGCTGCTTGGGGTCCACTAGCACCTGCCCGATGGCCTCGACCTCTTGCTCTGTCACCATGATGCCTCCAGCAAGGGCCTGGTCCTCTGCGCCCCGGGGACTGAGCCTGGAAGCCCAGAGAGCAGAACCTGCAGCAGGAATGGAGCACGGTCAGCGGCGTCCGCCCACTTGTCTCGGGAGGGCGGGGGCTCTTCTGGGGGGTACTAGTCCCTCCAACCCAGGCAGCACTCTGCCACTGAACCACCCCTCAGTCCCCCCACAAACTCTGAGTCACATCCCAGCCCCATTTTGTATTTTATTTAGAGACCGGGGTCTCACTGAGGTACCTAGGGCCTCACCATGATGCTGAGGCTGGCTCTGAACTGAGATCCTCCCGCCTCAGCCTCCCGAGCTGCGAGCTGCGGGGATGACAGGCGTGCCTCATCGCGCCTGACCCTTTTTTTGAGTCAGTGCCTAAGTTGCCCAGGTCCTCAGTAAAAGCAAGAATAGGCCAGATACAGTGGCGCATGCCTGTAATCCTGGCAGATTGGGAGGCTGAGACAGGAGGACTGAGAGCTCAAAGCCAGCTCAGCACCTCAGTGAGACCCTGTATCTAACTAAAATACAAAACAGAGCTGAGGCAGCGGCTCAGTGGCTGAGGGCCCCTGAGTTCAATCTCCAGTACCAAAAAAACAAAAAAAACACAAGAATAGTATCTGGCATTTGTGTACATTTGCCAAACGCCAGGCTCTCTGATAAGCCCTTAAGTTCATTAGCTTATTTAACCCTCCCAGGGCAGAGACTTTTCCCATCGACAGGTCAGGAAACAGCCTTTCTTGCCTGGGGACAGCGTGGACGCCGGGGTTTTGCTGTGGTGGTGGTGGCTCACACTGCAATGAACCCCGGTGCTTACCACTGAGCCACATCACCAAGCCCTCTTTCTTTTGTTCTAAGACTGGGTCTTGCTCAGTTGCCCAGGCTGGCCTGGGACTTGCCATCCTCCTGCCTCAGCCTCCCAAGCAACTGGGTGGACAGGAGTGGGCACTGCGCCGAACTTCAGCAGGGACTGAAGTTGTGGGAGTTCAGTTGTGGGAGGCCGCCACGCCACGTGACCAGCACATTCCTTTCCTGATTGGTGAGACATCAAAGTGGCCCTCGATGACGCCCCGATCTTGGAAGTTGAAGAATGTGTGAATGCGTCTTCGTGCCTGGGCATGCCTTCCCGCACGCAGCCCCACAGGTGGAGCTACACTCACCTGTTCCTTTGTGATGTTACCCCTTTGCCCTGTTTGGAAATGCCCTTTGTGTGTCCCCTTCTCTTGCTCTGCCCTTGGGTGTGGCCTTCCTAGCTGTCAGTCAACCAGCTCTCTTTCCACAGACCCTTAAGGTCACAGGAGCCCTCACAGAACCCCAAAGAAAAAGGTCTCTCTGTCTCTTGTGTGGTTATTTGCACAGCCCATTCCCCTGGAGGGACCCTGGGTGTTTTGCCTTGAGGAACGCAGCAGACAGTTTTAAATCAGTCAGTGTGGCTCCAGAGGGCTCTGAACCATATGGACGTTGCTGCATGAGTGAATTAAGATGAAATGACACTGCCTCTGGTTGTGGTGGCCACACCTGTAACCCCAGTTATCCAGGAGACTGAGGCAGGAGAATCATAAGTTCAAGGCCCACCTGGACAACTTAGCAAGACCCTGTCTCAAGATAAACAGTTAATGGACCAGGTGATGTAGCTCTGTGGTAGAGCAACCTGGGGTCCATCCTCAATGCTGCAAAACAAAACAAGAGATAAACAAGGATGATATGACAAGTTGGGAGGACGGACTCCTGGGCCCTCCAGGAACCCGGCAGACACTTCCCAGACACAGCAAGCAGGGAGTGGCACGCCGCAGCCCTCTGTGGTTTCCAGTGGCGTCAGCAGAGGTGCCTAGAGAGGGCATAATGTGGGAGGCACAGCTGCCTAGGACAGGTGCCATCAAAGGATGATCACATCTTGAGGAAGGAGCAACAGAGACTCCAGAAAGCAGGAGCTTGTGCTAGCAAGACCCTAGAGGCACTGTGACCCGACTCCTCCCTCCATATACACGGATAGGCAGCCCTTGTCCCCAAAACAGAAACTCGGGCCTTCTGAACTGCAGCAGGCAGTCTAAGTTTAAGCTCCTGCTACAGAGAGAAGTGAGAGGAGGAGAGAGGGGGTTGTGGAGCTCCAGGCACACATCCCGAGCTTAGTCTCTCCATCTGGAACAGCTCAGCAAGTCTTGGGTTTCCTTCAAACCTAACCCCTTGAAACCTTACCTTCTGGGGGAGGCCTTTCTCTGACCACCCTGTTTAAGGTGGCAAACTTGCCACTACTGAGCCCTCCATAAGCTACAAGGAGTTAATGAATCCTTCCCAGGGAGCCCAAGGTCCACCTGGGCTCAGGACGAGGGAGAGCCCTGAAACTCATACCTTAGGCCTATTTTTCCTGGATGTGGGGGTCAGGGATCGGTCCCCAACGCAGGCAGAATCCAGGAGTCCACTCACCCCGGTGGAGGTCTCAGAGACAGACCGATAAACTAATAAAGGGATGCAGGAACCACAACTCCAACGAAGAGCTCGGGACCGGATGTCCCATCCCCGAAAGGGTCGCCGCGTCCCGGGACCCCTCAAAAAGGGACGACCGGCTCCGCAGACCCCTTGGGAGACCCCAAGACGTCGTTTCAAGAGCCACATAATGGACGCCCAGTACCGACGCTGCCCAGGGGCCCCCGGAGACATAGGACCCCCAAAACCAAGTGGAAGAGGTCGCGGGACTCGGGACCCCTCCAGCCACCCTGCCCACGACTCCCGGAGGGCTCTCGGGGCGCCTCCCGGGCCCGCCCGCCAGACCCGGGATCGCACCGTGCTCCGCCGCTGCCACGCCGTCCGGGCTCCGAGTCGCCGGACCCGAGCGCACCACCCCGGAGGCTTCAACAGCCGCGACGCTCGCAGCGCGCCCTGGAGGCCGCCATGTTCCCGGCCACGTGACGAGCCGGACGGCGCCAACGCCGCCGCGAGGGGACCAGCCAGCAGCGACCGCCGCGGAAGCAGGACCCAAAGCTGCAGCCAGCACCAGTGACAAAATGGAAACCCACGCCGCAGGAACAGCCGAGGGACATGCCTCAAGGAAAGGGAAGGGCCATATCCGCCCTCCCTCTGTAGTAGCCCCTCCGGCCTCCCCTACGGGGCCGGTGGAAATGGTTTGCGCCCGTTCAGCGCGGAGCTTGGCCGGCTGGCGACGGAGCGTGCGCGGCGTCTCGGGGGCGTGGCCAGCCTCGGGGGCGTGACCAATGGTGGGAGGCTGGAACCCCGGGAGGGAGGGAGGGACCGGCAAGAGGAAGTGACCCCGTGGTTCATTCATTCGTGGGCTTAGTAACTCGTGCTCGCCGAGGACCCGCCTGCCGCCTTCGCCTTCCGAAGCCGCGCAGTGCTGTCGTCCGAGTGTGCACGGCCGGGTGGCGACACCCGCCCAGGAGAAAGGGGAAGCGCGGCCAGGGCCCAGGGCGGGCATCCCAGCGCCGACCCGCCAGGCAGAGTCCCAGGAAAGACCCGGCTGCACGGGAAGGGGAGCCGGGGATCTGGTTGGAAGCAGAGAGAGTCCTGCCAGGCTGGGGGGCAGCTCCGTGGGGGAGCCCGTGCCCGGCACGGGCAGGGTCCTGGGTTCAGGTTCACCCCAGCAGGCAGGGGTCGGGGATCCTGTCAAGGATGAGGACAGCTTTGTCAGGAGTTACTGGAAGGTTGCCGCAGCCATGAAACCCACTCCACCCTCGCCCTGGAACTGTCGGATCCGCTCACGTCACTCATTGTTTCCCTTTTTTGTTTTTATTTTTGCAGTTCTGGACATGGATGGAACCCAGGGCCTCACACTGGGTAGGCAGGTGCTCTACCACTGTGCCACGCCCGGTCTGGCGAAGTGGCCCAGACTGGCTTTGAACTTGCAAATCTCTGGTTCTGCCTCCCTAGGACCTAGGATTACAAGCTGTACCACTGCACCGGGCTCAGCAAATGCCTTTATTTCTATCTGTGTAAAATATTTATATATGATTATATATATTTAGATTTACTTTAGTTGTGGATGGACACGATGTCTTTATTTTTATGTGGTGCTGAGGATCGAGCCCAGTGCCTCACACGTGCCAGGCAAGCGCTCTGCCACTGAGCCACAACCCCAGCCCCTCAGCAAATGCTTTTTAAGCAGAAGCCAGAGAGCAAAGATTTCACACACAATCTCTAGTACAGGGAGGCTGAGGTAGTAGGATGGGACGTTGGAGGCCAGTCTCAGCAACTTATCAAGGTCCTAAGTAACTTTTTTTTTTTTTAAAGAGTGAGAGAGGAGAGAGAGAATTTTTTTTTAATATTTATTCTTTAGTTCTCGGCGGACACAACATCTTTGTTGGTATGTGGTGCTGAGGATCGAACCCGGGCCACATACATGCCAGGCAAGCGCACTACTGCTTGAGCCACATCCCCAGCCCGGCCCTAAGTAATTTAACAAGACCCTGACTCAAAAAAAATAAAAAATTTTTAAAAAATAAAAGGATTGGGGTGTGTCGTGGTTAATCACCCTAGGTTCAATACCCAGAAACCATAAACTATTAATAATAGTTATAATAATAATAATAATAATGTGGGCAGGGAGCCAAGCATGGTGGCACACACCTGTAATCCCAGCTACTTGGGGGTGGGGGGAGTGAGGAAAGAGAATGGCAAGTTCAAGGTCAGCCAGGCAACTTAGCAAGACCTTGTCTCAGAAATAAAAGGGGCTGGGCTGGGGGTGTGAACTCAATGGTAAAACACTTATCTATCATATGAAAGGCCCTAGGTTCAATCCCCATTTCTGCAATTTAAAATGTATAGGGAGAGAGGGGTAGGATGGGGCCAGGGGCTGGGGAACATCATCCAGTGGTAGAGCGGGATGCCTGGCATGTGTAAGGCCCTCAGATCCAGTGTTGCAAGAAATCCACACAAACATATAGGTATCCGTGTATATATACGTATAAACATGCGTGTGCGCGCACACCACACGGGCAATTCATGAAAACTATTCCACACACAGCAAAGCAGAGTGCAGTCACTTTGACGGGCCAACTGCTGTTTTAAGACAACGCTGATTCAAGATGAGCAGAAACTCCTATGTACAAGGCACAGCCCTGGACGCCAAAGACACGGAAGGAAGCAGATGCCATCACTGGCTTCATGAAACCCACTTCCCGAGGTGGTGCTGCCTCCCACGTCAAAGGAGACTCTAGATAACCAGCTTTGGGGCCGCCTGCGGGCGCTCCCCAGGACCCCGCCCCCCAGTCCCACTGTGGCTCAGGCTGAGGTTTACTGAGTCTTCTAGAAGGCCAGACGCTGTGCCCACAGGGCAGAGTGCCAGGTGTGAGGGCCCCAGGAGGCTCTGCGGGAGGAGATAGGCCCAGGGGTACAGGAAACCGATATCAGAAGCCACACCCAAAACAAGGCTTGTGTAAGTCTGAGAACTTGGTGTCTGGGCCCTGCAGACACACCTGTGTGTAACTGATACCAAAGAGGAGCCCAGGCACCTGTGTTCCCCCCTCTGCCTTCACCCCAGTGTGGGGGCGAGAGGCTAGGCCTCCTGCCACAAGGAGGGCCGTTGAACTAGCAGGAAAATCGTCTTATTCAAAGCCAGCTTCGAAGGAAGGTAGAGGAGACATTTTTGCCTCAAATCCCCATCTTCAGAAAACTCCAGGGACAGGGAACTTTTTCTAAGAGGAAAGCAGCGGAAGAGCCGGAAACGCGGGCAGGTTCAGTTAGCCAGGCCAGCAGCGTGGCGTCCTGGCTTCTGGGGAGTCCCCTCTGTGCGAGGAGGCCTCCGCTCCCAGTAAGAGGCAGCTTAGAAGTTAAAGCAATCTGGAGCTTCCACTTCCCAGGGGCTGCTCCGGAGGCTACAGAAAAACCAGTTATCAGGAAGTTGCCCTGAATTTTAGAGGGTGTCTGCAGGGTCCTGGCAGCCAGAAGTCCCTGATGGAGGTGTCAGCGGGGCCAGCCTCTCTCCTGGCTCTGGGGAGGGTCCTTCCTGGTAACTGGCAGTCCGTGGGGCTCCTCAGCTTGTGGCCTGTCCTCTCATGGCCAATTTTTTCAAAAAGGTATAGTGCGCCTGGGTGGTTCGGGGAGTTCTCCAGGTTGCACCTTAGCTGACGTGCTGATGCCTTGGTGGGGCAGGGAGCCCTCGCTGACCAGAAGCATCTCTCTTGAGCCTGGTACTGGTTTGAGGAAAGAGCAATCAGGGCTGGTCAGGGGGAAGATGGTCACTAACAAGCTGCTCGGTGCCACATTTTTTCTTTCTTTTGTGTGCTAGGGATGGAACCGAAGTCCTTTTGAAGTAGGACAGAAGAAATTAGAAGAAAAAACCAGGTAGACAGGACCCAGAAGGAGCGACAGGGAGCCAGGCTGTGGGTCCGAAGGGCTGCCTGTCACTCCCGGATTCCTGGGAAATCCGTGACTCTGCCTATGCGGAGCTCATCCACCCCAGAACATAGAAGCAGCAAAGAGAGGACGTTTTAAGAAATCTATAGCTTAGGAGACCTTCCATTCCTATCTACGGATCAGATAACAGACCATGTCAGCCTCAGGATCTCCGAGTGACCAGACCCATGTCACCCACACAGCTTCCCGTGCCCACCCCTCCCTAAGATTGCTTTGAAGAGGAGACCTTGGGACCTCTGGGGACCTCTCCCTCTGGAGATGGCCGTATCCAACCTGGAGGACGCATCTGCTTCCTACACAAGCCTCTCTCCATGCCCAGGGCTGGCAAGCGCTGGAATTCTTTTCTGTCACATGAGCCAAGGGCCCCATTGAGCCTGAATCAGTTCTCTGCTCTCTCCAGGAACTTCACCCTTCTCCTGGGCCACCTCTTCTCCAGTGACACTTGTACTCACTGAGTGCAGGCTGCACGCTAAATTATGCTCTGGCCCCTGGCCCATGTGCTGGGATCCTGTCTGTGCCAGGCACTGTCCCGGACCTCCCAGAACTGATGGAGGATATAGTCTACATCTTCACCAGCCAGCATGGTGGCCCCTAACTAGTTGGTGCCAAACTGAATTTGTAGTTTTCAAAATTTAAGCAATTTAGGGGCTGGGGATATAGCTCAGATGGGAGAGTGCTTGCCTTGCCTTCGCAAAGCCCTGGGTTCAATCCACAGCACCACAAAAAATAACAATAAAAAAATAAAAATTTAAGCAATTTAAATTTAGAGGAGGGGCTGGGGATGTGGCTCAGTCGGTAGCGTGCTCGTCTGGCATGCGTGCGGCCCGGGTTCGATCTCCAGCACCACATACCAACAAAGATGTTGTGTCCGCCGAGAACTAAAAAATAAATATTGAAAATTTCTCTCTCTCTCTCTCTCCTCTCTTACTCTCTCTTTAAAAAAATAAATAAATAAATAAATAAATAAATGTAGAGGAAATAAAGCTGATACTTTGATTCAGTGCTCGGAAAACTTCTAAGCCTGTTTGAAATACCTGGCAATGCAAACCTGTTTTTTCCCACCTGTAAAATGTAAAAAGAGATCAAGGATTTCTGATGCAAATTAGCATCAAGAGGGGGATGTAATATGCACTGGATCCTAAGACTGGATTTGACAAAAATTACATAGAATACCCCATTAATAATAGTTGAGTTTGATTACATGTTGAAACAAAAATATTTTTAATAAAACAGTACTTAATTAAAATGAATTCTGCCAGAATTTTTGTTTTACATGTGGCTACTAGGAAATTTAAGTTCCCAGATGGATCATGTTCCATATGCTGAGTGACTGCGCCAGATCCTATGGTGGCTGTGGAGCTCATGGGAATCAGACAGATGTGCATTTGTATAATACACATCATTTCACACCACAAGGAAAAAAGTAGAAATCAGGTACCGTGGTGTCTGCTCTCCTTGCAGGATTCTGCCCAAATGCAGGGAGTCTTGGGGAATGGTGGAGGGACTCCCACCTCCCAGGAGATTCCACACCCATGCACACACACTGAGCCAACTTTCAGGAGCAGTAAAATGACTCCTCAATTTGCCATGTCTGAATGGGTCATTATCCTTTCACCAGTTGAAGGACATCTGGGTTGTTTACACATTTTGACTACCGTGAAAAAGGCCACCATGAATATTTGTATAGAAGTTTGTTTTATGAAGTGCTTGGAATTGAACCCAGGGCTTCGCCCATTTTAAATTTGAGACAGGGTCTTGCTAAATTGCCCAGGCTGGTCTTGAACTTGGGATCCTCCTGCCTCAGCCTCCAGAATATGGGTGTGGCCACATACCAGCTGGAGTGGATGTGTGTTTATCTCTCTGGTGTACATACCTAGGAGCATCATTGCTGTCATGTGGTATTTCTGTTTAACTTTTGAGGAACTGCCCAAAACTGTTTTTCCCATCGGCTTGCACCATTTTACCACCTCACCAGCAGCGTAGGAGGGTTCCTATTTCTCCACATCTTTGCCAACATTCATTAGCTTTCCTTTTTCGTCTGTTCAGATTTGTTTTGTTTTGAATCCAAGCCAGCCTAGTGGGCAGGAAGTACTATCTCTGCGCGGCTTTGATTTGCATTTCCTGATGACTGAAGGTGCTGAGCATCTTTACATGCACGTGTTGTTCATTTGCATGACCTCTTTGGAGAACTGTCTATTCAGATCCTTGCTCCCCAACCCGGCTATTTTATGCGGTGCTGGGGATGGAACCTAGGGTCTGGAGCATGCTAGGAAAGGGCTCCACACTGACCCACACCCCAGGTCCAACCTTTGCCCATTTTTTTGTGCAGGGAATTTAAAATGCTCTTGTTGTTTCGACGGCCAGGGCTCTCCATCGGGCTTGCTCCTGCTGTTGGATGAGGGCTGGGAGGACACTTCGTGGGAGCCAAGCGCTTGTTGAATGACGGTCTCCGCAGTGAGTTTCTTGGTGGTGGGTCCCCTCTGCCTTATTACGCGGCGTGACCGCCTCACGAAGGTGTAAGCCTGCCTCTGCGGTCTACCATTTGTGGGTCCACCACTCGGGGTTCAATTCTGCAACCATCCCGTAATAGCAGCCACGCCCTCCACTGAGCAGAGACCTTTTCCCCTTCTCCGCGCAGACTCAGCTCTCCGCCCGCCTCATCCGGCCGCGGTTGCCCTTGGCAACGCGTGGCGCCTCGCTTCCTGTATTGATTCGAATAGCGAGGGACGTCACGTCCTCCCGAGATGCTCCACGCGCGCAGGCGCAGCCTCGCGGGGTGGGCGTGGCGTGGCAGGTTGAGGGCGGGGCGGCAGCACGCAGCGCGCCGGCGTGGGGGCGGGGCGGCCGCGCGGGGGCGCGCGCGGCGGGGCGGGCGCGCGCGGCGGAGGGAGGGAGCCGGGAGGCCGCGGAGCAGCGAGCGCCGCCATATTAGGCACCGCGGAGCCCGGGAACCCGTCAGCGGCGGCCGCGGCCGGGCCTGGCGGAGCTGCGGGGGCCGGAGGCGGGTGCGGCACGGCGCCGGGAGAGACGGGGCCGGCGGGAGCCAGCGGGCGACGGGAGCGAGCCAGGTGAGGCGGCCGGGTGGGGGGACCCGCCCCCCGGGCTCCAGGCGGCGGTGGGGTCGGCCGCGACCCCCAAACGCGGCGGACGGCCGGGCCGCCACCCCTGCGCAGCTCGGGCCCCTACTGGAGCTCGGCGCCCTCGTCGCCCCCCAGGTGCGCCGGGCCGGTGACCTCAGCATCCCACCGCGGTCCCAGCCCCGAGCCGAGCGCCCGCCGCTCAGCCCTGGGCGGCCCCCGGCGGCACCTGCAGGACGGACCTCGCTGTCCCCGCGGGCAGCGCCGCAAGTGTCAGGCCGAGCGCCGCCCCGGAGCCGCGGGGTCCCGTCCTGCCCGGCCTCTCCCCCGGCAGCCCCACGCCCTCCTGGCCGGTCGCTCTCTCCGGCCTGTCACCCGCCGACCCTCCCAGCCCTGTCGCTTCCCTTTTAAACCGCCCACCCCGCGGCGGAGCCTGCCGCGACGCCCTCCCGCAATAAAAAACAGCAGGAGACCCGGAAACGACCCGACCCTGGGGTGCTGGGACCCTGGTCTCCACAGGGACACAAAATTACCCAGGGGACAAAGTTTGAATGCTTTCATGTCCCCATCCCACCCGTCCCCTCGGATTTCTCATCCCCCATCCTCCGAGCCCCGCGGCCAACGTCAGTGACCCCTCAGCACCTGGCTTTCCCATTTCAGCAGTGACCCTACCCCAACCAGAGGCAGCCTATCTCTGCCCAGTCCCCCATCTGAACCTGCATCCTGCCTGGCCACCTCGGACCTCCTGCATGCCCCCCACTCCCAGCCCTTTCCCCAGCTAAAGCCCATGGACCACCCCCTTCAAGACCTGTCCCTGACCGGAAGCCTGAGACCCACCCACTTCAGATGCCTAAACCTGTTTGGTTTTCCCTGATTTCTGCACCCAAAACTCATGCCCTGAATCAGGGCACTTCTCTGGCTGGGAAGCAGATCCCCCCACCCTAGTCCACTGATGACCTCACCCTCTGGCTGGGGAGGCTGCACCCCCCACCTTCTCACCCAACTTTGAATGAGCACGATTTGCCTAATGGAAACTCATCCAGGCAGAACACACACTGCCCCCTGGGCCTGGGTCCTGGAGGACAGACTTTGACGTGAGGGAGGTCGGGAGGTATGTCTTGTGGGTGGGGGCTTGATGCACCCCCACTGGAGGCTCATGGCTGATGGCCCCTGAGGGCCATGCTGGAGGAGCAGGGTGCTTCCAGAAGGTATCCAAGGCTGATAATCATGCAGAATTTCTTAGGAGCCGCTGGGCCCCTGTCGCGGGTGCTGTCTGTTTTGGTAGTGCTGGGTTGTTGCAGGTGTGCAGGGCGCCATGGGGGGAGCAGCTGGGCTGCAGGGGTTTTGTAAGGCACAGGCTTCCCCGGAGAACTGAGCTGTGGTCTTCACTCCTGCTCCCAGGGTGACTCTTGGCTGGTGGCAGTTTCTCAGCAGTGTGTGCTGGTCGCTCCTGTGACTGTTCCTCAGTGAAACCTGGGGACTCGTGTGGGCGAGGGGGTAGTGATTGTTTGGGGGTAGGGACAGGAGTACCCAGAGGCAGTGGAGAAGCCTGGGAGGGCTTCCAAGAGGGTTCTGTGTAGCTGCTCAAACCACTGTCTCTATTTCAGCAGGAAATGTCACGCTGTTTACTAGTCACTGGGGCTCTTGGTGTGTTGGGCTTTGTGTATGGGACACATCCAGGTTTGGGGGCCTAGAGTGGGGTTAGTTGGCCTTTCCCTCTGGGTTATTTAGAGGGATGAATATCCAAAGCCAATCTGCTTGGTGGGCTGATCCTGGGGCTCCTGGGAAAGGGACTTGGATTTTGGGAACTGAGGCCCACAGCGCCCTCATCTGCCTTCTGGTAGAGTTGAGCCAGTTCGGGGAGTTACCTGTGCTTGTCTGAACTGGGCGAGGGGTCCTGGGATGGAGTGGGTGGGAGCCAGGGACTCTGCTTAGCACCCTGCAGTGCCCAGAACACTGCACCCCCAAGAATGACCCAGCACTGTGCCCACAGTGCTGGGGGAGGCCCCACAGGGAGTCCAGGTGGAGCCTGTGGCGTGACTGTCTGGTCTCCACTCCGTCCCCAGTGGGGCTGTGTCCTGAGCAGGCTGCAGTGCCCAAGCACATACCGGAGTGGAGGGACTGTGGGTGTCCTGGGCCCCTGCTGGAGGGCTCATAGGGCTTATGTGGCCTCCCTCCTTTTCTGTCCCCAGCAACTCCCTGGGGTTCCTACTGACCTCCTGCTTCCAGAGCGACCCCTGACTATCCTGCCCACACCTCCTTTTGCCCTGCAGAACCTGCCCTGGGGACCTGGACAGGGTGTGCTGTGGTGAGGGCTGGGGCAAGCCCAGAGCAGAGGCCCCCCACATGGGCATTCCTGCCCTAATGACCTCGGCAGGTCACTTCCCTTCCTGGTCTCTTCACCTGGGGAAGGAGACCCAGGTGGCCTCCCCTGCAGTGCCCCATCCGGCCGTCAGGTAGTCCTGCTCGCTGGCTGCACACCCTCAGGGTGGTCTCTGGAGCGAGCCGTGTCTGTTCCCTGACCTGGCTCTCCTTCGGTTCCCTTCACTTCCCTTTTAAGATTTTGTTTGTTTTTTTAGTTTTTGGCTGGTGACAGCGGTGTGCACACAGTTCTCACGCCACGCCACTCGCAATAGACTCGCACGGTTTGGGTTTTATATATTTGCCAAGCTGTGTGGCTGTCACCACTGTCCACTTCTAGGACCATCACCCCAAGGGAAGCCTGTCCCACGAGCAGTCACCCCGTCCCTCCCTGGTCCCCAGCACCCACAGATCCTTTTCCTGTCTCTGGACTCGCTTACCAAGATAGTCACACAGCGCCACCTTGTCGTCTGGTCCTCCCCGAGCATCATGCCCTCGAGGCCCGTCCACGCTGCAGAATCTTGCTCCTGCCATGGCTGAGTAGTCCTCCAGGTGTGGCTGGACCGCGCTCCGCATCTTCTCCTTCCCAGGCCTTCCCCACCTTCGTGATGCTGCACCAAGGGACACCAGACAGTCCTGAGGGTGCCGGTGCCTGTCAGGTCTGGGCTGTTCTGGCCTGGAGCGGGTGGAGACAGCCCGTCACCAAGCAGGCCCGCCCTGCCACGCTGGGATGGAAAGGCCACCTGAGCACCCAGGTTCCTTCCTGTGGCCCTTCCTTGGACCTGCAGGTGGGCACTGCGATGGCCCTCGACAAGGGAGAGTGACTGATGCTCTGAGCTGCTGGAGCAGGGGGTGTTTGCCTTGTGGGTGCTGCAGACCCAGACCGGGGGTCACCACGTCAGCCTGGGTGGGTGCTGGGTGGTGCGAGAAGGCCACAGAAGGTGTTCCAGGTGCCCTGCGTCACCCTTTTCTACCTGGAGCAGCAGTTCTCTCGGGGTGGCCTGGGGGGGCAGGGCCCCCTGGCTGGGGACGGTGGGGCAGCAGCTCAAGCCAGTGGCGAGAGCTCTGCTGGGCCGAGAGTTCTCACTGGGGCAGGGTGGGTGTAGTCACGTGAGCTCGAGAGTGAGTGGGCACAGGGGTGGCTGAAGGCCTGGGCACAGCCTCCCTGGAGGGCGCCTGCCTCTGAGGGTTCCCACTGGAGCCTGAGGCTGGGGCAGCCCTCCTGGGTTCCGGGCCTGGCCGTGTCTTGGCTGCCTTGTCTGAAGGGCCCCTGGCTGTTCTTGTCCCCCGTGGCCGAGGCCCCGACTTTGGCAGGTCTCACTGTGCGGTTCAGCTGTCAGCGGCCAGGGCTGAGTTCTGGTCCAGCCGCTGCCCCATGTCATCAGCCGCCTGCCTGTGGGACTGACCACCCACCGGGGAGCCCTGTTGCTCTGTACTTGGCGCCCTCCCCAGCGTGGGCATCACGGGGGCTGTCACTGGATGGTAGGATGGCCTCCAGGTACCTGCCTGCCACACAGCTGCCTGCATTGGGCAGATAGAAGGGCAGGAAGCAGGCCGGACCTGTCATGTGCCTGTCATTGAGCCTGTGGCTAGCCGTCACTTGCTTCCTGGGCACCTCTGTGTCAGGCTGCTGAGTGCTTCGCAGGCCTTGTGCCCTGTCCCACAGCTGTGCTGGCAGGAGGGGGTACCCCCACCTGAGAAGAAGAAACCAAGGTGCCAGGAGGCGTCCAAAGCCTTGAGGCCTGTAAGGGTTGAGGTGGCCCAGAGCCGGAGCTGGCTATCCAAAGCCCAGGTCTTTCCCTTTAGAATGTCACCAGGGCATGTGATTCACGGGAGGGAGAGGCAGGGAGGTTACAAGGTGGTTCCTGTGCTCCAGGGGTTCGCTGGCCAGGCTGCGTGGGGTGGACAGCATGGGTTGCCCGTGGCCCTGGGCTCTGCAGGGAGCATCCTCGGTTGCTTGCACAGTGGCTCCTGATCAGCATGCAACTGAGAGGCCAGAGGGGGTGAGAGGAGCAGGTGAGGGGGCACGGTGATGCTGGGGCAGGCCTGCTATGCAAGGCTCCAGGAGGCAGGGGAGACCGGCTCACGAGACCCCTCCTGTGTGCACAGGTGCCACTGACTCATGCCCTGCCAGCTCCGTCCTTCTGTCTTTGGAGGTGGGTTTTAGCTGTAAGTGGACACAGTATTCTTATTTTTATGTGTGTGTTCTTGTGTGGTGCAGAGGGTGGAACCCGGTGCCTCACATGTGCCAGCTGAGTGCTCTGCCACTGAGCCCTAGCCTTACCTGTCTGCGGGCTCTTTCTATCTGAAACTTCTCGCCCAGCCCCGTAGAGGATGGCTGGCTGCAGACCACAGGCCCCGGCTGCCCTGGCTGCCCAGCCTGGTCTCTTAACCTCCTGGGAGGCAGGGCTCGCCTGGGGAGGCTGCTGGAAGTCTGGGGATGCCTGGGACTGTGCTGGGTCTCCTGGTTCTTGTGTCTGGATGCCCTAGATACAGCACTTTGCCTCTGAATCTCTGCCCTCGGCCATTTGTCACCTTGGTCTTCCATTGGATGGTTCCAGCTGGAGCCCGACTGCAGAGGTCCCAGCGGTTCTCTTACTGTGGAGTCCTGGGTGTCTCGACCCCTAGAGCGGCCTTGTCTGGGGCCCAGAGGGTGAGCACAGGGGCGAGTGCCAGCTCAGGGCCCGGCTCCTCCACCCCTGCTGCCAGCCCCACCCAGTCACAGGGTAGCACTGGGCCTGCTGCAGGACTCTCGTGAGGACAGAATTAAGAAAGAGCATGCAGAGTCTGCCGTCTGTTGGTGGCTGGGGCAGGGCCCAGGTCACACAGGCATCCAGGAGGCTGGTCCGGGGCTCTTGGGGCTGGCAGGTGCCAGTCTGCAAATACCTGTTGGTTGGCTGCTGCTCTTGAAGGCTAGAGGCACCCTTATCCAGGGTGATTCTGCCCCAGGAGGCACTGGTGATGTCTGGGGGCATATGTGCTCGTCACTCCTGGAGGAGCCCCTGGCCTGGAGTGGCGGAGGCCTGGGACACCTCCTCATGGCCTGCCTGCCCAGGGCCCCGCCCCAGAGAACAGCCGGCCCTGTGTCTACAGTGCTTTGGGGACACTGGCCTAACCATGTCAGAGGCAGTCACAGCCAGACCCCAGTCAGCTGCTGATGCGGGTGACAGAGGTCCCTCATTACAGGAGCAGGCCTTTCCTTTGTTCCTCGAAGAGCTTTAAAATGTGAAAAGAGTAGGGACCAGTTTTTCAAGATGAGCAGGACTGGAAGGAGTCAGAGTTTGGCCCAGGCCCTGTGACCAGACTGCTCTGCTCCTGGAGATGCCTGTTGGTCAGCAGAGGTCCTCAGAGCCGCCCCTGCCAGGGGAGGCCCAGCCCTGCAGCAGCCCTGACTGCTCTGGCCGACCCTGGAGCCTCAGGTGGAGCCTGGAGATGGCGCCCTGGCTCCTGCCCATGCAGGGGCGTGGCCTAGCTTCCTGAACTGAAATCTGGTACCCTGTCCCTTCTCATACAGGAGAGAGCTCTCTGGGACCACACTGGCTTCAGGGGGCAGAAGGACCTAAGTAGGGCACAGGCTGCCCTCAGGCCACTTGGTCCTTGCTGGCCTAAGTGCCAGCCTGCTCACTCCCTGTGGTCTCAAAAGCAGATCTGGCCGTGGCCTGGCCCTGGAGCAAGGTCTTGCCTCAGCCCTGTGGACACCTGTCTGGTTCTCGGGCTGGGGTCTCCTGGGCACTACAGAGTGCTGGACAGCATCCTGGCCTCCACCTGCTCCATGCTGGGGCACTCCGCCCCGCCCAGCAGTGACAGCCACAAGCCTTCGTGGACACCACCCCGCATCCCCTGGGGCACAGTGGCCAGGGCAGGAACTCCTGGGTACAGCGAAGGGGAGCTGCCTTTGCTGCACACCTGCTGAGGGGCGCCTAGAGCACCCACGGCTGCGGAGGGCTCCCCGAGCGGACCCTGGCTGCGCGTCACTGGCTCACGTACTCCCAGAGGAGCAGGTGGGAGCGCGGAAACAGAAGGCGCGTGTCAGGGGAGCAGAGGCCTCCTGGTCTTTATTCTGGGGGACTCTGGTGAGCAGGTGGGTGACACAGTGGCCCTGACCAGCAGGGGACGGGCAGCGGGATCTCAGGCAGCAGCCTCCCCAGGGGGCACACCCTGGGCTGGCCCCGTGGGGCTCCCCGCAGGCCTGTGGGAGGCCCATTCCTCGTGCTGCTGGGCTCTGTACTGAGTCCCTCGATGCCGTGGTGTCCAAGCCCAGCGGTCTCTCGTTCTCGGTGGCAGTTCATTCTGATCGTTCTCCCCCGACATTTCACTGTGAACTTCCAGCCCCGAGTGAGGAGGCCCTGAGGCACAGTCTGGCACCCTGGCCTGCCTGGCACCCCAACCTGCCTGGCACCCTGGCCTGCCTGGCACCCTGGCCTGCCTGGCTGAGGGGTGGGTTGGTTTGAACAGCTGACGCGGCCATGTGACTCCAAACTCAGGAAGTAAAAGTGGCGGCAGGTTAGCTGGAACTTCCTTCCCCTGACCCGCCTCATCCCTCCCCAGGCCCAGCCTCTGCTCCAGGTCCTCCACCCCCCCCACCCCCCACCCCCCCGCAGGCCGGTGGCCTGGCTCCTGCAGAAGAGCTGCCCCTGTGCTCCCAGGCGGCCAGAGTTTCCAAGGATGAGTTCTTAGAAGGGATGGTGCCTCCCTGTGGCCTCGTCTGTGAGCACCAGATCGCCCTCTTAAAGCTCAGCTCCGCCAGCTGTGCGCTCCGCACACAGGCGCGCTCCTTGGCTTCGAGGCTGCGGTGAGCACAGGTGTCTTTCTGAGAATGATTTGCTCAGGCCCTTTGCCAGTTTGGTCCCCCCTCTGAGGGGGACAGTTTCCTGGTTTGGCAGGGGGTGGAACCCAGGGCCTGGCACACTGGGCAGGCCTCCACCCGAGCCACACCCAGCCGTGTTGGTCACGCTGCGTGATAAGGTGCCTCACGGCAGATGCCCCCGGCTCCTTCTCTGGAGGCTTCCAGCCGTGCAGGTGAGCTGGGGCCTCACAGGAGGCAGCCCCGTGGTTCTGCAGCAGCTCCCACAAGTCCAGAATCCTCCAGGGCTGAATCCAGGTGTGGCAGGCCTTGCCCACGGTGGAGAGACTCAGGAGGGTGATGAGCCGCCACCCGCTGTCAGCTGCTCTGTGTGTCCAGCCCACTGAGAGCCGGGATTGCATTGAGCCACAGGAGCTTGTCCTGGTGTTCATGGGGCAGAAGCCAGTCACCGGGAGTCGCAGCTGCTTCAGGAGGCTTAGCTGGAGGGGGAGGGGCTGGCCCTGCAGCTTGGCAGCCCCCCTCCCAGCAAGCAGGAGACTGATGTCGGCCAGGACGAGGACCCCGGGGCTCAGGCCTCGGGAGCCAGCCCAGCCCTTGGTGTGACGGGCCAAGCACAAGTCTGTGCCCACGCTTGGTCTTGGTGGTCTCACCTACAAGAGGGCGGCTCAGTTAGGAGACCCTGCAGAGGGTACAAGATGGGACCCGGGTCTCAGTCGGGCGGGGGCTACGGTCTGCATGCTGTGGGCTCTGCCTTGGGGTTGCTGGGTCCGCCAGGGAGCGCGGGTGCCCTGGCCAGTGGGAGAGGGCGTGGGAAATGGGGGTGCAGACCCACCTCCACCTCAGACACCAGCCGAGGCAGCCGGGCATGTGCCCACAGCGGCACTGAGCCAGCGTGGCCTGTTCCTCAGGAGTCTTCCTCCTCCCCTGCCTGTCTGTGGATCTGGTGGCCCTGGGAACCTCCTGTGATGGCATCACCTGGCCTTGGGCCTTTTGGCACTGGCTCATTGCCCTGAGCACCATGCCCTTAGAGCCGTGCTGTGCCGGTCACGGCATGTGTGGGGGATTCTGTCCATGGCTGGGTGGCACTCCAGCCGAGGTGTGGGCCACGCTCCGGGTGCCGGTCTTCACCTGGATCTGCATTTCCCTTCTCGCGGGGTGTGTCTAGGCGGTCACTGGGTCACATCGCGTTGAGCGTGACAGCTTCAGTTTAGGAAGAGGAGGACGTTGTGAAGGTGGACGGTGGTGAGGGCTGGCCACAACCTGAGTGTGCACCGGGAGTGGTCAGGACGGTGAATTTCAGGTCTTACTGTCACAGTTGTTAAAGCCACGCGTTGGTGTCACTGTGGTGCTCCTGGAGGAATTTGTTGGTTTTGTTTTTAGGGATTTTTTTGTGGGGGTCGCTAAGTTGCTGAGGCTGGCTTTGTACTCACAACCCTCCTGCCTCAGCCTCCCGAGGTATGCGCCACCGCACCAGCTAGGATCTGTGCTTTAGAGCTTTTGGCTCTTGAGTGGGGCTTTGCTTTTTGACTTTCTGCATACCCAGCTGTCCACCCCAGGCCCCAGGCCGAGGAGACCAAGCAGCAGTGCTAGGATGGAGGAGGCAGGGGTTCCTGGGGCGCAGAGTGGGCAAACCAGGAAGAAGCGGCCGCCGCTGAGCCTGATCTGCTGCTGTGCAGAGGCAGCGCCCAGGTCCGGCAGGAGGCTTCTCTCACCCAGACACTGAGCACTTCTGCCTCACCTGCTCTCATGTGCATCACTGAGCACAGAAGCACCGTGGAGGCTCGGAGAAGTATGTGCAGCTGTGTGCCAATAAAGTTTTATTTACAAAAACAGGCGCTGCCCCTCTCCCGCCTTAGGCCACACCCTACTTCCCTCCCTAGAGGGCTCCTTGCTGGTGCACCGCTGACCTCAGCTTGCACATCACCCCTCAGAGAGGCCTCCCTGGGCTGGCTGTGCACACAGGACCCCTGTAGGGTACCGTGTGGTTGGGATCCGTCTTGGCCCCGGTCCCCATGTGCTGTCCCCTCGGTAATGTCTGCAGTGAGATGGAGCTCACTGACGCCACATGCACACAGCAGGCCAAGGCCTGGGGCTCCCGTGCCGTGTGGCAGGTCACAGAGGCCACCCTGCTCAGGGCAGGTCTTTGCTGAGCCACCTGCACCCTGCCAGCTCTCAGAGCCTCCAGAGCAGAGAGCCCTTCCCAAGCAGGCAAGGACCGAGGGCACAGAGCTGCCCCAGGGCAGCATGTGGGTGGAGGGTCTGCGGTGGCCTGGGGGCCTGGGGCCTTGCCAATGGGGGTTCCCGGAGGGCAGCCGGTCTGTCCCCATTCAGTGTTGCTCAGGCCTCCCGGACCCTAAGTTGTGGGAGCCAGTTCCACAGGCACTGGACACTTGGCTACTCCTCTCGTAACCCCCATGGGGGCTGCTGGCCCGGACTGACCTCCAGTCCTTCCCGCTTCAGGCTGACCTTGGCGTGCAGGCCCGGCCCTGCCCCACCATGGATCAGGACTATGAGCGGCGGCTGCTCCGTCAGATTGTCATCCAGAACGAGAACACGATGCCGTGTGTGAGTCCTGCCCCCTGTCTGTGCAGGGGGTCTCCATGGGGTGGGTTCAGGGGCCTGGGGACCCGTGGGGCCCCAAGCACATTCTTCACCAGGCTCCCTCTGCGGAGGCTGCTGGCCACTCTGGTCTTGCGCTCCCTTGGCAGGTGGCCTGGGTAGGGCCAGAGTACCCCAGTGCCCATGTCCGTCCCTGGACCTGGCAGAGGCCTGCTCTGGGACGCTTCTCCCCTCCTGTCCCTCGGCCTGAACCTCGGGCCAGCCCAGCACCTGATGACCTGGGCCCACCAGCAGGCTCCACCGTGTCAGCCGACAGACGCTTCCCGACCTTGGGGTCCTGAGAGGGTTCGTGAAAGGAGCTGTGGCAGCAGAGGCTGACCCGGGGCTCCTGGGTCTGGCTGAAGCAGTGTCCACCCGCCTCTCCAGGTCTCGGAGATGCGACGCACCCTGACGCCCGCCAGCTCCCCGGTGTCCTCCCCCAGCAAGCATGGGGACCGCTTCATCCCCTCGCGCGCCGGAGCCAACTGGAGCGTGAACTTCCACAGGATCAATGTGAGTGGCCCCAGGGGAGGGAGGCCGCCAGGGTCCACACGGCCTGCTGCCCAGCCTTCTCTGGCTGGACAAGCCAGACCCATGCCTCTCCCTCTCCTCCCCACGCAGGAAAACGACAAGTCTCCCAGCCAGAACCGCAAAGCCAAGGACGCCACCTCAGACAGCGGCAAAGGTAGGGCCCCGCCCGCCCCTTCGCCCGCCTGCCTGCCCGCGTCTGCCAGCCCTGGCCTCACTGTGCGGCTGCCCGCAGATGGCCTGGCCTACTCAGCCCTGCTGAAGAACGAGCTGCTGGGAGCTGGCATCGAGAAGGTGCAGGACCCGCAGACCGAGGACCGCAGGCTGCAGCCCTCCACGCCTGAGAAGAAGGGCCTCTTCACGGTGAGCTGCGCTGGCCACCCAGCCAGCAGGCCAGGTGCTGGGTCCTCCGTGGCAGCCAGGCTGAGGACCCAGCAGGTGGGCTGCAGGGGGCTGCACAGTGTCCAGGCCTCTGGTTCCTTCCCCACACCGGTCCCAAGCATCGTTCCAAATACCTGGGTCAGTGGGGCCCCTCCTGGGGGCCAGGTCGGGCTGTGGGTGGGTGCCCCAGCCGCACCCTGCCGTTCACCTCCTGAGCACACACGGCTGCGCGGACCCTGTGGCTGGTGCCTGGCCAGCAGCCTGCAGAGGCGGCCAGGGCCTCCTGCAGGAGCGCTGCACAGAGCCCCCCATTTGTCCTCTGGTGGGAGACTGTGGGCAGCAGCGTCAGGCAGGCCCGGCCAGGCACCTCCGCAGAAAGCAGTCCAGGTGCCCAGAGGCAAGGCTGCCCCGCCCAGAGCTGGGCTGCGCCGGGGTCACAGAGCACGCCTGGACGCCTGCCCGCTGGGGTGCCGAGTGCAGGTCGGGTTCTTGAGCGCCTGTGTCCCCCCCAGTATTCCCTCAGCACCAAGCGCGCCAGCCCCGAGGACGGCAACGACGTGTCCCCGTATTCCCTGTCTCCTGTCAGCAACAAGAGGTCAGCCCCGTCTCTGGGTGGGCTGTCCCTGGCGGTCCTGGAGGTTCCCAAGAGGGCCTGTCTTCCTGGGGCATGAGCCCAGCAGGGACCCCACAGCACTGGGTACAGCTGGGAGCCAGGGAGGGCGACCTGGGGACCTGGCTGCAGGCGTCCAGGGCTGCCTCAGCCACAGGGTGGACGTGGCCAGCAGCAGGCCCGGGGCTGGCGGGCGTGGTCGGCAGCTGTGCCGGGCAGGGCGCAGGCTGCTTGATGCTAAATGGCCGTCTCGGCTGTCTCCAGTCAGAAGTTGCTCCGGTCTCCGCGGAAGCCCACCCGCAAGATCTCCAAGATCCCCTTCAAGGTCCTGGATGCCCCCGAGCTGCAGGACGACTTCTACTTGAACCTGGTGGACTGGTCGTCCCTGAACGTGCTCAGTGTGGGGCTGGGGACCTGCGTGTACCTGTGGAGCGCCTGCACCAGCCAGGTGGGCCCGGGCAGAGGGCGGAGGAGGAGCTCTGCCCAGGGGAGCTGCCCTGCCTTGGCCCCTGCCACCCACACCTTCACCCTGTGGCCACGGCCGCTCTGCGGTCTCCCGCCCAGCTGTCCTTGGGCCTGTGCTGGCCTGTGTCCTCCCCACTCCAGGTTCGGTGCGCCCAGACCCTGACCACGGAGGACATGTGGTCTCACCCATCTCCTGTTGCAGGTGACCCGGCTCTGTGACCTCTCTGTGGAAGGGGACTCCGTGACCTCCGTGGGCTGGTCTGAGCGGGTGAGTCCAGAACCCGTCTTTCTCTGGAGAACCCTCAGGTGGCCCTGGGTGCGTCCCTGACCTGACCTGGGTGTGCTCCTGGTGGAGGGTGACAGAGACACATGCAGCCCTGGGACCCTGCTCAGAGTTCCTCCCCACAGGGCCCTGTGCAGGTGGCAGCAGCTCCTGCCCCTGCCCTGCCCCTGGCCGCACAAACCCCTCGGGGAAGCCGGGGCCCTGCCCAGCCCCAGCTGGCTCCAGTGTGCAGCCCCCAGCGCTCGAGGGGCCGCCCTGTGCCCCGCAGGCTGCCAGCAGCGCCTCCCCCTCCCGGGACTCCACGGGCCCAGCCAGCTGCTCCCCACGCTGCCAGTCGCCGGGGCCTGGGCTCAGCGTGGAGGTGCTGCTCTCTGTGAAGTCCCCACGTTGGAGTGCAGGTGTCCCATGTGTTGGGCCGATCGTCACACCCGAGTCCTGGGGTGCTCTGGGGGCTTTCCAGCCTCTGGCTGGTCACTCACAGTAGGGGGAGTCCGAGGCACCACCCCAGTCCCTGGAAAGAGGAGAACTGGGCGACCAGGTCCAGGCTGGCTCCCGTCCACAGGCTGGGCCTGACCCTGCCCTCTGCCCTTGCCCTTGCTCCCAGGGGAACCTGGTGGCCGTTGGCACACACAAGGGCTTCGTGCAGATCTGGGATGCCGCTGCGGGGAAGAAGCTGTCCATGCTGGAGGGCCACACGGCGCGCGTCGGTGAGGAGCCCGGGCCCTCCGCCCTCTCCCTTGGGGCCAGGCTTCCCGGCGGGCTGAGGCCCACTCTGCCTTCTGCCCGCCTCCAGGGGCCCTGGCCTGGAATGCTGACCAGCTGTCCTCCGGGAGCCGGGACCGAATGATCCTGCAGCGGGACATCCGCTCCCCACCCCTGCAGTCAGAGCGGCGGCTGCAGGGCCACCGGCAGGAGGTGTGCGGGCTCAAGTGGTCCACGGACCACCAGCTCCTCGCCTCAGGGGGCAATGACAACAAGGTAGGCACCGGCGCCCGCACCCCAGCCCCAGCTGCCCACCTGCTGCACGCTCTGCTCTGTGGGGACACTGGGACAGGAGGCCGGGTTCTGCTCCTGAAGTCCATCTGACTTGAGCAGGGTGACAGGGGTGTGCCCTGTGGCCCCCAAGGGAGGGCCTGGGGAGCAGGTACCACCTCTTTTCTGGGACTGGCCTTGGGGACATGTGCCTCGGGCTCACACAGCCACTGTTCCCCAGCTGCTGGTCTGGAACCATTCAAGCCTGAGCCCCGTGCAGCAGTACACCGAGCACCTGGCGGCCGTGAAGGCCATCGCCTGGTCCCCTCACCAGCACGGCCTGCTGGCCTCAGGAGGCGGCACGGCTGACCGCTGCATCCGCTTCTGGAACACGCTCACGGGGCAGCCACTGCAATGCGTGGACACGGGCTCCCAGGTGTGCAACCTGGCCTGGTCCAAGCACGCCAACGAGCTGGTGAGCGGGTAGCTACCGGGCAGGAGGGCGGGGCAGGGTGGGGACATGGGCCGGGCCTGAGCCTCTCCCTGCCAGACCAGCAGGGTGACTGGTCAGAGAGGCCGGCTGGCCAGGAGGCCCCGTGGCTGCCTCTGTGGGGAGAGGGTGGAGAAGGAAGCCTGGCACCCCCTGGGCACACTGACCCACGCCTGTCCATCCTTCCATGGGTGGAGGAGGGTTTGCAGTGGGCACAGAGGCAGGGGCTGCAGCGCCCTGGGATGGGGTCCTGTGGGACTCCTGCCACTGACTGCTGAGGCCCCCACACCCCGGGGCGACCGGGGGGCCAGTCCTCCTCCAGGCACCTCAGCCCTGGGCGCAGGAGCAGCCACCACGTCCTGGAGCCCAACCCAGCCCTCCCCTAGGTGAGCACCCACGGCTACTCTCAGAACCAGATCCTCGTGTGGAAGTACCCGTCCCTGACCCAGGTGGCCAAGCTCACGGGGCACTCCTACCGCGTCCTCTACCTGGTGAGTGCGTCCTCTCCGGGCTCTTCTCCTGGACCCATGGGAGGAGACTGGGGCCAGGCTGGCTCTGGTGGCAGGTCACGGGGGATGGTTGCTACGTCTTTGGCTGAGCCGCCTCGCCCACCTGGCCCTCCCGGCCACCTCCACCCCTTTACGGGTTTTGTTTCCCATGAGAAGCCAGCCAGGGACGGCCAGCGTCGGATAACTGGGGTCTCACAGCAGAGCCCTTTGACCACAGAGGGCAGGGCAGCTCCCCAGACCCCCTCGCGCTGTTTGCCGCGCTGGGCTGGCACCCAGGGCCTCGCACCTGCTAGGCAAGCACTCCACCCCTGAGCTACAGCCGGGCCTTTTTATTTTATTTTGAGACAGGGCCTCGCTAAGTTGCCCAGGCTGACCTCGAACTTGTGATCCTCCTGCCTCAGCCTCCCGAGTAGCTGGGATGACAGGCGTGGCCATTGCTCCGGGCCTCTGCAAGTTCTTTCCAGCAAAAAATGTTTTTGTGCTGGGCTGGGATGTAGCTCGTGGGTAGAGCGCTTGCTTGAGCATGTGCGAGGCCCAGGTCCACCCGTAGTGCCCTGCGCCAGGTTTAGTGCTTAAGGCGGCGTGTCCACCTGTGCACGTGTGTGCCCTTGCTCCTGGGCACTCGGCTGCCTGTCCTTGGGTTTCGATGCTCTGCCCCGCTCTTGCCCTGCGCGGCCTCTGGCCCTTGCCCTTCCTTCTGGCCTCCAAGGCTGGGCTCTGCCCCTGTGGCTCTGATGGCATCTGGCTGCCCATACCTGCTCCCAGCCTTGTGCCCCCAACTCGGTCCCTGGGCTGCCTGCGAAGACCCAAGGACATGGAGGGGTTCTGTCCTCTGCACAGGCAATGTCCCCTGATGGGGAGGCCATCGTCACTGGTGCTGGAGACGAAACCCTGCGGTTCTGGAATGTCTTTAGCAAAACCCGCTCAACCAAGGTATGGTGGGGTGGGGCTGCCTGGCCGGCCCGCAGCCTGTCCGAGCAGGCGGCGGCTCACAGGCTCCGTGTCCTGCAGGAGTCCGTGTCGGTGCTCAACCTCTTCACCCGGATCCGGTAGACCCAGCGGCAGGAGCATGCCCACGCCTCTGTCCAGGCAGAGACCCCTGCTCATCCGTTTGCATGGACCCTGCCGTCCCCCGCACACAGTCCGGAGGAAGCGGCCGGGTGGGCGGGAGCTGGGCCTGGAGACACCCTGGAGAGTCTAATTAAACGCCTGATTGTGAACCATGTCCACCAGTATTTGGGGCGGGGACCAGGGACCCTCAGGATGGGGGCTTCGTCTCCCTTCCCGAAGGCAGGAGTCTCCCTGCAGCCCTGAGACCCAGTCGGCACTCGGAGCAGGATGGACGCCTCTGGGACCCGCCCGCGTCTGTGCCTCGCTGGGGCCGCAGCTGTCCTGGAAGCACGTGCCCGTCTGCTGCCACTGCCTGCTGTGCTGACCTGCCAGCTGGACGCCAGGGCTGGCCAGTGGGGGCGGCCAGGAGGGAGGCCTGAGGCCACGCATCCAGCCAGAACTGCACCGCTCAGCCCGGCCTGAGGAGCCTGCAGCCACTGGGGCGTCTTTGCAGCCATCTGTGTCACCACCCGGCAGGGGCCTCAGCGGAGATGTCGGCAAGCACCGGCGTGGATCCGGCCGGGCCTGTGTCCAGGGAGAGCATCTGGGTGGACTCGTCCTCGGGACAGCTGCACTCCGCCATCGCCGTCCTCGCCTGCTGCCCGCGTCTTTCCGCCTGCGAGACTTGAATGTTTCTGTGCCTGCTGGGCGCGGGGGTCCCCAGAGGCTGCCTGGCCAGGGCTCAGGTGGCCGCGGTCATCTGCAGCGCCTCACCTCCTGGCCTTCCTACCCGGCCGCCGGCCGCCTGCCTCAAGGAGGCTAGAGAGGACAGGAGCAGGGACGCCCGGGCCACCAGCAGCACCCCTGGGCCTCCCCGACGCCGGAATCCTGCTCGTCGTCCTGCTGGCCGGGCACAGTGCCCTGCTCTCATCGCCCCCGAGCCCGCAGGATGGGTGTGGGTGGGCCAGAGCAGCCACCTTGTCCCCTTGTTGATGGGTCCTGGGCAGGTGGGGTTGGGCCTGGCGCAGCCAGGGAGGCCGCGCGGGCTGGGTGCGCGGAGGCTCCCTGCGCGGTGGCCGCTGGCCGTGTGCATGTGTATATATGTATTTGTGACTCTGCATCCGTTTTCTGTGTTCTGTCAGCAGCCCGGCTGGGGGGTGGACGGGAGGCCCGCCCTGCCGCCTGCGGACGCCCCCTGTGCCGGAGCCAGGCTCCGCCCTGCAAGGCCAGCGCTGGGCCCACCGGGCCTGCCTTCCCAGGGTCGCCGTCTCGGTTTTGACTTTTTTTTATTTTAATAATAAGAAAACCCCCCACCCCCACCGCGGCCTGCTCCCAGCCTGGAGCAGTTGCCAGTGGCAGAGTGGTGGCCACGGGACCTCTGGAGCCCAGGCAGGGGGCCTGCTACTTGGAGGATTCAGGCGTGGGCGGTGGGTCCTGTGGGAGGGGTCATCAGCAGGCCACTGTCCTCCTATCACCTGGGGGTTTGTGCGGGGGAGGCCCAGCTGGGCATCTGTGTCCCTGCCTGGAGCCAAGGGCACCTTCTGTTGGCCCACTTGGGGCACACGAGGGTCACTGGGTCCAGCATCTCCTGCCAAAGACAAGCCACAGTCACAGTCCTGTGGGGCCGGGGCCAGGTGCACACCCTGGGTTCCTCGGGCCACCCTGCAATGGGCTGCTGCCATCGGGAGGGGAGGGCAGCACAGGAGGCCGGGAGCTGGGCTCCTTTGGCAGGTCCCAGGTGGAGGGCCCAGAGGGGCAGGAAGGACGGGGAGAAGGGCGTGAGGCCAAGCCAGCCAGAGACTGTTGGTGGGGGACACAGGGCAGCAGCGTCCAGAGCTTCTCCTGGTCTCACAGGCGAGGGAAAGGCCAGCGGGTCCCAGGGGGGCGCAGAGAGGCCCTGCAGGAGGCCAGGGCTGGCTGTGGGGGACGGGAGGCAGGAGCAGGATCCTCTTGGGGCAGCGCCAGGTCGTGGGGTCTGGCCAGGGGCCTGGCCACCTGATCAGAATCCAGAGCCTCTCAAGCTGCATCCAGTGGGTGAGTTCAGGTGGATTGGGGTCACTAGGAGGCCTCTGCATTGTCCCACAGACGGGGACAGGCTCTGGCCAAGGGCACTGCGTGGGGACCTGGGGGCACACCTGGCTGTGAAGGGGGCCAGGCTGCAGCAGGAAGCCTGAGCAAAGGCCCTGGGCTCAGGGGAGCCCCGGGATGGGCAGGGGCCGTGTCCACTGTTGGGGACCCGTCCAGGTGGGCAGAGTCTGCGTTGGCTGGGTTCTGCCGCGCTTTCGGTCACAGTCAATAAACACAAAGTACCCGGATAAAATGAACCAGCCAGTGGCCTCGGCGGTCTTAAGGCCTCCAGCGCCAGCTCCAGAACATTCCGTCACTGCAGGCCCCTGTGTCCCTGAGTGGTCTTCCCCTCCCAGCCCGGCATGGGTCCAGGTCCACCTCTGACCCCCATCCCAGGTGTGTCCTGGGCATCTGTGGCTCTCAGGTCCAACCACACTGCAGCTGTCCCCTCCCTCCTGCCCGCTGCCAAGGGACATTCCAGCCTGTGTGTGTGGACCGTGCTGTGTGTCCCTTCACCCCCCATGGACACTGAGTCCACCAGAGCCCTGGGCACACAGGTCCTGTGCTCCTGCCCTGGATGTGCCACAGCTGTAGGAGGACAGGGCCTGGGCCGTGGACTGCCTGCCCCCCCAGACTAGGACACAACAGCTGGGGGGCACTGAAGGGCTCCCCACAGCGGGGGGAGGGAGGAAGGCCAGGGCGGGACCAGGCCAGCCCCACTGGTTGCCAGGTGGCCTTTGTTGCTGTCAACAATGGCCCCAGGGGCCTTCCTGGCAGGAGCCTGCAGGGACACAGAGGCAGACATGCAGACCCTGAGGCGGGAGGCTACCCGGCCCTGTGTCCCCCTGGGCACCCTTGAAACCGACTTCCCAGCTTCCCTGGACAGGTGAGCACTGTCCCGGCCACAGACGCTGCCTGGCCTTTTCCTTCGGTCCCCAGCTCAGTGTCATTTGATATGCTGGTGACACCCCTCTCCAGCTGTGGGGCCAGGGCGCGGGCAGCCTCACCTGGGGTCACTGCCAGAAGCAAACCCAGGGCCCAAACAACAGAAGAGCCTCCACTGGGGCCACTCCAGGTCAGGTCCGGGGGCAGGGCCCCCTCGGGAGGCCTGGGGCAGATACCCCCTCTCCGCAGCTCCAGGGGGCCCTGGCCACCGTGTGCCGTCTTTTGCCCGTGTCCAAACTCTTCTTTAAAAGGACAGGGCACCCGAGTAGGCCCCCAGGGGCAGCGCACTCATCTCACGGGGTCACACTAGGCAGAGCCTCTTTCCAGACAAGGCTGCTGCTGAGGCTCCAGGGGACGTGAGGGGCGTCCCTCACCCAGGGCAGCTTCTGCTGAGGCCCCGTGATGGGCGGAGGGAAAAGCACGCAGCTGTGCAAAAGGATGGGCAGGAAGGAGTTGGGGCCCTCCCAAGGGGAGAAATGAGTTCAGAAGGAGGGGCAGGACAGTGTGTGTGTGTGTGTGTGTGTGTGTGTGTGTGTGTGCGCGCGCGCGTGTGTGTCTATCTCGTTGCCCCCCCCCCAACCTGCTTGCCACTCGAGGGGAGGACACTGCCGGGGACGGGGACGGGGAAGGTGAGGGTCTATCATCACATCATCACACCCTTTTCCTTCAGTGCCTGGATGAACCAAGGCCTCATGCTGGGCAGCACTAACCACTGGACTGTTGCCTGGCCCCTAGTTTTAGTCTGAATGACCTTAGTGAAGTGTGGTTTGGGACATTAGTAGCACATCTCCACTTCCTGTTGGTACTGCAGATCCTGTCTCTTGATCTGTGCCTTTACCCACTGCCTGCTGCCCCAGGGCCTTTGCATGTGCTGCATGCAGCCTCTGCATCACCTACCCAGCCTGGGGCCACCATGTCCTCCCTGGGCCATGCCCCCAGCCCCCACCCTCCTTCACCCAGCCTGAGTACCTCCAGGCCAGGGCTTCCTGGAGGAGGAGACCCAAGGGTCCTAGAGCTAGAGAAGGGTGGCAGTTCCCTGGGAGGGTCTCCTGCGGCCGTGGCCACGTGGGGCGGCAGGAGGCCAGCCACGGCCTGCCCCAGGAAGGCTGAGGCTGTGCCCCCGTCCTCAGCGATGACTATGAGGCCCTGGAGGGGCCCCACTGGACACCGGCTATCAAGCAGGCCACGCGCTGGAAGTACTCGCCCATGGGACACGACGCCGCGGGCCAGGCGTGGTACACGGGCCTGACCAACTCGGAGCCCCGGGAGGCCTGGTACACCCTGCCCCGGGACCCCGAAAGCCCGCACCGCGAGGCCTACTCCCGGTGGCACCGATGCCACAACCACCGGGAGCGGGGCCTGCCCCCAGGTGAGTGCCCTGGCCCAGCCCCGGAAGGCAGGGTGCCCGTGGGCGGGCGCGAGTGACCCCCTGTCCCTGCAGCCTACACCCAGCGCCTGCGAGAGACGGCCTGGCACGACCCCACCATCCCCGCGCAGTACCGCGGCTCCAGCACGCGCTGGGGCAACGCGCTGTGGAGGGACCGGCCCCTCCGGGTCAAGGACTACGGTGAGCAGGTGGCCGGGACCCTGGCAGCGGGGGCGGGGTGCTGGGGACACACGCTGACCCGGGTCCCTGCCTGCAGTGGTCAACAGGAGCCGATATAAGGCGGAGCCGCACTCCCACGCGGCCGACTACGTGCCCTACCTGTCGGTGCCCCAGCGCCCGCGCTACACCACCCAGAACTACCGCCTCTGGGACCTGGATCCCTACTGCCCCGCCACCGACCAGCCGTCCACCTACACACCCACCTTCTGATAAAGTTCGTTCTGCCCATGCCATGGCCTCGCTGGCCACCTCCCTCGCTGGCCACCGCCCTCGCTGGCCACCGCGCGGGGGACCCTCCACCCTCCAGCTTCTCCCCGGCTGGGTCTGCCCAGCCAGGGGCCACACTGCGGGCCGGGGTGCAGGTGACCAGAGGCCTGGCACACCAGGGACGGCACACAGCTGCCCGCCCACATTAGCTCCCCGGGTCCCTATCCGTCCCCAGGAGTAGAGGAGTGGCACCCAGTGCAAGGTCTTTATTCAGGCCCCAGCGGGTCCCCAGCCCCTGGCAGCCCTGCGGCCCCACAGCGGCCGCGCCACGGCCCAGGCCGGCCTCCTGGCAGGAGCGGGTGCGACGCCGGCGCGGAGGCTCCCAGGACAGAGGGATGCGCACCGGCTCTCACCCTGGGGGCCCCAGGCCTCGGGGTGTCGGGACCACCAGGTGTGCCCACCCCGCGGGGCTGAGCCGGCAGGGTCACCCGGTCAGCGCCTCGGGGCTTCCTGAGGCCTGGGGACCAGGTGTGTGCAGCGCAGGCGGCCGAGGCGGTCAGGGTCGGTCTCCAGGGTCCCCTGGAAGGGAGGGGTGAGGGTGGCGTCAGAAGGAGGGCCTGTCCCAGGCCCAGCCAGCCCCACCTGGGTGGAGGAGAGGAGGAGGTGACTCACGGCTCCGAAGGTGGATGGGCCACACGACCAGGCTGCACAGGGCCAGGGTGGCCAGCACGCCCACACCGCCGGTCACGGCCACCATCACCCAGTGGTAGAAGCCCACGCAGGACCGACAGCAGAGTTCCGAGCTGGGAGGGCAGAGGCGGGGATACCTGAAGCCCAGCCACAAGCACACCTCAGAGTGACCAGGGCTTGGCCTTCTTGGTCACCCGGAGTCTGGACACTTCTCCCCTCCTGGACCTCCACCTGGTGCCAGCTCCACCCTCACCCGCAGCCTGTCCTCCCCACAGCAGCCACCAGAGGGCGCCTGTAAGCCCCTGGCCCAGGCCCCGCCTCTGCCCACAGCCCTGGGGCCCAAGTCCTCTCAGCCCAAAGGTCTGCAGGAGCCGCCCACCTCTGCCGCCCTCCTCCTCCCGCTGCTCCCCTGCTGCCCGGGGCACCTCACGGTGCCTCCAACACACTGGCCTCAGTCCTGCCCCAGGGCTTCGGCACAGCTGCACCTCATCCCTGGCCCAGGCCTCCCCACCCCCCTCCAGGTCCTCGGTCCTGCTGACCAGCCTCCCCAGGCCGCTCCACGGGACTCGGCACCAGTGCAGCTCACTGACACCTCGGCCCTCTGGAACCTGATGCTGGGCCTCCTCAGTGGCCTCCCTCCCCGCCCTCCCCTGCAGTGGGCCTGCCCCAGGGGAGGGCCCGGGTCCCCAGCTGACCCTTCAACCCTGCAGGGTCGGCCTCAGGCCCCGGGGGACACTTACGGGCAGGGGTGCAGGCTCTGCACCACCATGACTGCCAGCCCGTTGGCGACCTTGTCCGAGAAGCTCATGGCCCCGTACACGAAGGCCCCGCTGTGCTGGGGGACAGGACGAGTCAGCGCCAGGTCAGCGGCTCCGTCCCCTCCCCGGCCCGCGCCGCAGCCCTACCGTGTGGGGGCCGATCAGGTCCGCCGTCATGGCCAGGGAGGTGACGAGGATGGTGGCACAGCCTGCGCCCAGCAGCACCGCCGCCACGTATACGGCCACGCCCAGCGTGTCCACCAGCGCCACCCAGGCCGCGAAGACCAGGACCACCAGGAGGCCGGCGAAGTAGGTCAGCTGCAGGAGGCCACACAGTGGGCACCCGCGCTCACCACTGCCTGTCCCCAGCAGCCCCTCTGCTGGAGCCACTGTGGAGCGTCCACCCAGCAGCTGTGAGCCCGTGGCCATCTACACCCCAAACGCCAGCCCCTAAGGCGAAGACAGGCCCCGGGTGCCCTCAAGCGCAGGGAGGGCAGCGGGAGAGCCCTGAGCTGCACGCCCCTCCCCCGGCCGCCCACTCACGTTCCTCCCGATGCACTTGTTGACCGGCTTCATGAGGAAGGAGGACAAGAATCCACTGAGGTACATCACCAGGGGAATGGTCGCGATGAACCTCTGCGGGGCAGTCAGCAGCAGCGCTCAGTCGTGGCTCGCAGGGCTGGGCCACCCGGCCACCCCTTCCCGGCCGCCCTGCTCACCTTGGGCAGGTGGAGGGAGTAGGTGAGGTACATGGCCATGTAGGTCTGGGACAGGTTCACAATGAGCCTCGTGGTCATGTACAGCACACCCACCTGTGGGCAGATTAGCAGAGGGGCAGCCAGTGCTCAGCCAGGGCCCCCTGTGCACCCAGGCCAGCAACGCGGAGGTGAGGGGTTGGCGGCTGGCGCTGGTGGGCGGGGCGATCTGTTCTGGGCGTGGCCCGGGGGCGTGGCCCGGGAGGCCAGACCCACCTGGTAGAAGGCGGGTTCCTGGAGCCAGTGCTTCCAGAGCAGCAGGGGCTGCGGCCGGGGGGCCACCAGCGGGCTGTGCTCATCGGGCTCCTCGCCCCGCGGGCGGCGCCCCTCCCGGGTGCCCAGGTGGAACAGCAGCGAGAAGACAGCACCAACGCCCACCACCATCAAGGACAGGTTCTAGGAAGGCAGCAGGAGGGTCAGTGGCCGCCCTCCGGGCCGCAGAGACTCGGTGGCCACCTGCTCCAACTCACCCGGAACACTGGCACGTCCTGGACCCCCAGCTGGTCACCCACGCTGACGTCCTGGGCAGGCCCGGAGCTTGAGGAGCCCTGCAGGTGCAGCAGCAGCCAGGCGGCGCCGAAGACAGTGATGTTGGCCACCACGGTGAAGGCGTACCTGGCGGGGGCGGGGCCTCAGGCGGGGCGCCACGCAGGGACGCCCCTGGCCGCGGCCTCCCAGCCTGCCCGTGTGCACCACTCAGCACAGGGAGGCCGCCACCAAGTCTGAAAACCAAAGTGCTTAAAGATGGAACTCTGTCCCCAAAGCTGCAGGGAGACGACTAGGGTCTGGAACCAGCCTTGGCTCCTCCTGCCGCAGGCTGCGCGCCCGGGCTGGAAGGGCGCCTGTGTGTGACAGGAGTAGGTTTCCCTTGATGAAAGTGGTGTCGTGCCACCTGCAGAGTCCCTGTGTCCCCACACTGAGTGGCCCAGAGTGGCTCGGCCCAGCCCTGCCGGCAGGCCCTGGGGATGCTGGCATTGGGTAATGCCTGCCGTTAGCATGGGCCACAACGGGGAAGTGGGAGGTCCCGGGAGGAGCCCAGGGCAGTGCCCAGTGCGGCTCTGCCTGCAGATGCCGGTCAAGCCCTGGCCCAGGACAGAAGTTCGGCTCAGTGGTCAGCCCTGGCCTGGGGGCGTTCAGGCCTTGGCTATGTCCCCAGTACAGCAAAACAGGACAACCTGGCTTTGGGCCCACCTTCCCTGGACTGTGAGTCCCGACTCCCAGATTCCCAAAGGGCTGGCACCCAGCAAGCACTCAATAAATGCTCTTATCACTTCCAGAATAGCATCCTCTGGTGCCTGTAGCTAGCCGGAAGTAAGCCAGGCACTAAGTGTACCATGTGGGAGGCAACAACGGCCCATGATTCCTCTTCTGTTCAGTGCCCAGGAGGGGACTGTAAATCCAGGACAGTCACCTACCCAGGTGTAGGTGACACACTGAAGCAGAATAAAGGGATCTTGCAGGTGTGATTTGGTCCTTAGGAAGGTGGCCTTGGGTGGGCCTGGCGTAATCAGGTGACCCTTTGGAGGTGGGCTGAGAGCCCCCGAGATCAGAGATGCCCTGGTGACCATGTGCACTAGGGTTGTAGGAAAGCAACTGCCACCAGGGACAGGCACACATTAGGGGACCCCAACCCTGGCACAAAGCCCCAGCCCCACCTCAACGACCCCCAGCCCAGCTGTGCCAGTGTGGCACGCCAACCCTGAGCACCCGCCACGGTTCTGGCTCGAGGCTCGCCTGACCCGAGCGTACCTGAGGGCCGTGAGCTCCACCTTCTCGTGGTCGCTGGTGACCAGCTCGGGGATGAGGCTCAGGTGGGCGATCTGCGTGGCGGCCCAGCCGAACTGGAAGGTGACGATGAAGGGCCCGTAGTAGAGGAGGGCGGCCCACTCTGGGGTGGCCGCCCCACAGCCCAGGCACGGGCTGAAGATGAAGGGGAAGGACAGCAGGACACAGATGGTGCCTGGGGACAGGCAGAAGGGGTGTCACTTTCGGGTCCTCCCACACCAGCCTGGGCTCCCTAGGTGTGACGAGGGGGACGTGGAAGCCCCCAGTCCTGTGGCGGGCCCCTGGGAGGCAGCGCCAGGACAGGTCTCCTCGCCGGCCAGGAGAGCAGGGAGGGCAGGAGTGGGCCCCGTGCCAGCCCAGGGCCATGTCCCCGGTCCTGGGGCAGGACGCTGGTGCCGGCTGAGGGAGAGCTGTCCCCAGCAGAAGCCCTGCCCTGCCCAGCCCTATCCTTCCCTCCCGGCCCAAGAAGGCCTCTCGGTCCCCAGCCAACACCCAGAGGCCACTGTCCAGCCAGGAGGCCCCGGTGGTCCTGGGAAGGCCCTGCTTTTCCCGTCCCCTACCAGGGGCCTGTCCTGGGGATGCTGAGGTATCGTGGCCCCGAGGACGGGCTGAACCCCAGAGCAGAGCCCACCACCGCCCGAGACCTGCTGCTCAGAAGAGGTGCCTCCCGATGAACGGGATGCTCCTGTGCCCAGGCCCCGCCGACCCCTCCCAGCCTCCCTGTGCCTCCAACACTGCCCTGCCCCGGGGCCTCTGCACACTGCACCCTCTGCCTGCCATGCTCATCCCCTCACATCCCAGCAAAGCAGCCCCTTTCCACCCCATCTCAGCTTGAATGTCACCGCCTCAGGGAAGCCCTCCCTGACCAGCTCCACCACCAGCAGGCCCCTCCTGGCCCTGGACCAGGGACCTTGTCTGCTCCCCCAACGCAGCTTCAGGGGGTGGGTGGCCGAAGGCCTCCATTCCTCCCGTGTCCCTGGCACTTAGCAGAGAGCCTGCACCCCAGTGTCCTTCCAAGGAGTTGACAATCCCGGGGGTGGCCTGGTGGGTGGCCGTCCTATCATCAAGGCCAGCCTGGGTGACTTTGGGGGATCCTGCTCAATAGGAAAGGTCTGGGCTGCAGCGGGGGGCGCTAGGTCCCACGTCAGCACACAGGAATGGGACTGACGGGTTTTAAGAACAGGGGGCTGCACGGGCCCAGAGGGCAGCCGGCCCACTCCCTTTCCAGACAAGGAGAGGCCAGAGGGAGCCCCAGAGCCAGCTCCAGCTGCCCGGCCTGCTCCCCCCAGCCCCGGAGCGCCCAGCCTGGGGGAAGTGAAACCAGGCCTCGCCTGCTCTCCAGAGCCACCCACTTCTGTGGAACTGGTGCCTAGGAGGGGTCCTGGCAGATCCCCGGAGGCCACCCTGGGGCAGGGCGCAGTGAACTTCAGCCCAGGGAAGGTGCCTCAGGCCTGGGAGACTCCTGCTGCCTGGCGGGCGAGGGCAGGCGAGTGTCTTCAGGTAATGACAGCTGACACTCGGGTGGGCACTGGTCAGCAACGCCAGAGACCTGCTCTTCCTCCTGCCACAGCACTCAGAGCCGCGCCAGGGCTCACCTTTCCACAGCGCCCCCTGCCCCGCACCAAACTCCTACTCCAACTTCAAAGCCCCACGGCCAATGTCCCCTCTGCTTTCTGAAGTCCAGTCGCACCGCCTGCCCTGTCTACAGGAGGACTCAGCTCTGGCTCCGAGGGTCCTCCAGGCTGAGGAAAAGCCTGAGGAGCTGGTTAAGAAGGAAGGGCCTGGCTCCACCGTCCAGACCCACTCCCGGAAACGGAGAGGTGGGCGCTGTTGCCAGGGCGACCTAGGCTGGCTGGCTTCCTCTCCAACATGGGGGCCTCCCAGCCTAGGCCTCCCATGTGCCCACCCTGAAGTGGGGAAGGTGCCGGCATCTTGGTGTCTGGAAGGCACCCACCCCCAGGCCCACGTGGCAGCACAAGCCGCAGTTCTGCACCCACATGGGGCCTGCCAGGGAGGACCTCCCCTGGGGGAGCAGTCAGCAGCTCTCCCGACCCGCCCCTGCAGCTGCGCTCCAGGCTCCGCCACTGACAACCAGCTCCTGTCACCTGCCCCAGGCTGGCCTCCCTTGGTGGTCAGCGAATTTCCCAGCAGCCAGTCAAGCTGCTGCACTGGGCCCTGCACCCAAGCCCTACATCAGCCCAGGGCAGGGGCCAACTCTGCTGTCACTGTGTCCCGGGAGGCCCCTGCCCCTCCCTATGGCAGTGTCTCAGGTGACCCAGGAAGAACTCAGGGATCTTCCTCTGCAAAACCTGAAAATCCAGGCCCTGGGGCTAAGACCACAAGGATGTGGGCCACCCACAAGCCACCTGCAGGCCACCCACAGGCCACCCAGAGATCTGCTGCATCTTGCAAAAAGGACCTAGTCCTGGTGACACTGAGGGCAAAGGACACCAGCCCACCCCTCCTGCCCCCCACCCTTAGAATTCCAAGGAGTGGGCAGGCGACTCTGCCATGCTTGAAAGGCCCAAAAGGCCAGGCTGAAGCTGGCAGTGCCTCCAGGGCAAACCACAGGGCACCTGGGGCTCATCTCAGGAGGCGCAGGCAGCAGGCCTGGCCTTATCAGGAGCAGCAGCCACACGCTGCGCCGGCAGGAGCAGTGTCCCCCTCACCAGAGCCCTCTGGTCCTGCAACACTGCCTCAGCCACCCACACTGCAGACCCCAACCCTGGTCAGAGGAGGCACAAACACCGGGCACAGACCTGGCCCCTCCAGGCCCACCCAGCCCCCAGCTCCTGGCTAGCTGGGCAGCACCCACCCCTTTAAAACACCAGGTCACTGAAGATGGGGCAGGGCTGGACAGGGTGCTCAGGGGGAGGCAAGCAGAGGGAGTCTAGACAGCTTGACCTTCCTCAGACAGAGCTCTCCCGGACGGTCACCCTGATCAGACACATGAGGAGGCCAGGGTGGACCCGACAGACATCCAGGGAGGTGCTGGGCAGTCAGACCAGGCCCAGAGAGGGGCACACTTCCCCTGGGGCCCCACAAAGTCATATGACAGGCTCTGCACGCCAGACAGAGCCTAAGAAAGCCAGATGAGGAAGGCTGGCCTTGGGCAAGCAGAGGGGACACAAGGCAGTTCAGCAGCTCATGAGTCAGGCAGCCAGAGGGGTACTGGGCAGTGGGACAGATGGAGGAGGCTCAGTCCAAGGGACAGGCAGAGATGGGGCGACATCGGGGGTCTCAGGTCAGGGAACAGAATCACAGAGGGGAGGAACGCATGTCACAGACAGAGGGGTTCTGGGTCAGACAGATGGAGGAGGCTCAGTCCAAGGGACAGCCAGACCCGGAGCTCCTGGACAACGGGACAGGTGCCCAGGCAGAGCAGAGTGGGGAAACTCGGCACAGGTAGACTGAGCGTTCCTGAGTGATGGGACAGACAGATGGAGGAGGCTCGGGCCATGGGGCAGGCAGAGGGGGTCTCAGCAGTGACTCCCAGGGCACTGTCACACAGGGTGGCGGCGGCCCCGCGCCCGGGTGGGCGTCGGGGAGGCGGGTGCCTTACCGACCAGGTGCCAGGCCTTGCGCGGGCCGTAGCGGGCGCAGCGGCCGGCGGCGCGGTCGGCCTCGTAGCCCACCAGGGGCGTGCACAGCCCGTCGGCCACCTGGCCCAGCAGCAGCAGCAGGCCGGCGCCGCGCGAGCTGTAGGCGCGCACCGAGTGCAGGTAGAGCAGCAGGTAGGTGAACCACATGGACGCGCACAGGTCGTTGAGGAAGTGGCCCACGGCGTAGCTCAGCCGCGCGGCCAGGGACAGTGGCCGCGGGGGCGCCCCCGCTCCGGCCGCAGGGGGCCCCGGGCCCATGGCGCGGGCGCTGGGGACGTCCCCCCGAGTCGGCTGCGCCTCGCGGAGGGGATCGCGGGGCCGTCCGGGCCCGCCAGGGACCCGCGCCGCGCTCCGGTCCCTCCGCGCGAGGCCAGGCCACGCTCGCTCGGCGCCGCGGGAGAGCGCGTCTGCGGAGCCCAGCCGAGCGCCGGGAGCTGGCGACCTGGGCGGGGCGGGGCGGGGCGGGGGCGGGGAAATCCTGGGAGCGGCGGCCGCCGCCACCAATCGGAACCGCGCGCCGGGCCGGACAGCCAATAACCAAGGGGGAGGCGTGGCCCTGGGTTCAGCCCGGCCTCCGCAGCGGACGCCCTCGCGGTCCTAGCGCCTGTCAGGGAGCCTCGGGGTTAGGGAGAAGCTGGACTGTGGTTCATCGGGGGTAAATCAGAAGCCCGCAGCCCTTCCGCCCACCCAGACTCGTGCCTCGAGGTCCGGCCACCCCCGCCCGCCCGCAGCTTCACGAGGCTAACGTGGCCGGGGAAGTGAGGGTGGGATGGAGGCTGAGCCCGCCTCTGGGCAGGGTGACTTCCTGGCCCCAGAGGCCCAATGGGACGCGGAGAATTATTAGTACTAATTAATTAGTCATTACGGATAATAATGGGGCTCATCATTACCACACCAGCTGGCATTTAATGAGCGCCGACGGTGCCAAGCGCCCCACGTGGCGGAGGCCGGTCTCACTCCCACTTTAGGAGCCGGCGGGAGGCAGTCCCGGAGAGGAGCCCGGGGCTCTCGGGAGGAGACAGGGGCCCGCCCGGAGGCAGGTGCCTGGGGCCACTGCTTCCCCTCGGCCGGCCCTTCCAGGAACGCGTCACTGGACGCCAGAGATTTCCAGTCCCCCGAGGGCTGGGTGCGTCCCCTCTACCCCCAGGCCTCCTTCAGCGGTATTTTAAATGGAGTCAGAATCCTAAGTCCAGTCCTAACTGCGCTAGGCCCCGTCTCCCAGCTCTAGAAGGGGTACCGGGAAGCCCCCTGGGGTACTGGTCTGGGTCCGTGCTGCCCTCTCCCCACCTCCCCAGCCAGTCTGCCATTCGTGTAGGGTGGAGGCTGTGCGCAGCCTGGCCTCCTGGGCCTCTGGTTCAGAAGCGGGAGTCCCTGTTGCTCAACCTCTGCCCCCATTTCTGGCCCTCTGCCGACGATTCCCGCCGCTCACTCATTCATTCCACTGATTTATTTTCTTTCTTCCCCATCCTTCACTGCCTTGTCCCCAGGATGCCTAGTCTGGCTTGAGGTGTGGCCCAGTGGGGGAGTGCTGGCCTAGTGTGGGAGAGGTCCTGGGGTCCGTTCTCAGCATGAGAGAAAAGAACAGAAAAGAAAAAAAGTCAGTGGGATGAGTGAAGGCAGGGGCATGGTAGGCAGAGGGCCAGAAATGCGGGCAGAGGTTGAGCAAGAGGGACGCCTGGTTTCTGAACCAGAGGCCCAGGCGGGCAGGCCAGGACCGCCCCACCCTACCCCAATGACCCCGACTCCCAGGCAGGTAGACCTCACCCACTCTTATTATCAGGAGGCTGAGGAGGGGTGGGAGGAGCGGTGGAGGCTGGGGAGAGACAGCCCCGAGGAGACCTGAGTGATGGCCTCCTGGGAGGCGAAGGGATAGGAGATAGCAGAGCTCTTCCCTCCCCAGCAGAGCCACCGCCCTCTGGACAGGACCTCAGCTTCTCACTCATTTGTTTCCCTTCCCTCCCAACGTGCAGGAGATTGGACACTTTGTACCCACTTAATGGATGTGAAAACCAAGGCAGAAACCCAAGTTGCTTGCAGGAGATGCCCCTGACAAGAGGCAGACCTGGGTCCATGCTCTGCTCTGGGGGACCTCCAGGGCCTCTGAGTGACCTGCTCACCAGGAGGGGAGGGTCACCTGAGAGTGTGTGCCTAGCCGGAGGCCAGTGTTCTGGGTTCCTTCAGGAGCCCAGCGGCAAGCCCAGAAGCGTCCCAGATTCAGCAGGGGGCATGTGGTGCCTGGGTGGGTTGAGGGCCAGCTGATGTTTCCTGGCCCTAACTGGGCGGGGACAGCAGGAGCAAGCTCAGCCTTGACCCAGGCTCTTCCATTCAGCTTCCCAAGGTCAGGTCACTGGGAGCCGGAGAAGGGCTGGGAGAGCACCTGGTCAGACAGTGGGGACCCCCCTCTGGCTGACACCCTCACCCCACCCTGAGGCTGGACAGAGGCCACCAGGATATCTGATCCCCAGCCAGGGAAGCGGGGAGAGCGTCAGAGGAAAAAGGCAATTGCTGGGGACAGTTTATTTTAAACTTTGGAAACCAGTGGAAGGGACACGTGCCCCAAAGAGGGGGTCAGATTGGGGTAAAGATCAGAGAAGACCCTGTCTAGGAGGAGGCGTGCCAGGAAGGAGAGATAAAAACCCAACCGGCCCCTGGAGGGAGACGGCCTCCAACAGAAAGGCCTGGGGTTAGGAGAGATCCTGGCAGCCTTTGATGTCCCCAGAGCGTCCCAGCCACCCCCCCCCCGACGCCAGCCCCGCTTCACCCCTCCCCTGGCTGGTGATCAGATGTCCTGGTGGCCCCGGTCCAGCCTCAAGGTGTGGGGGGGTTGCTTTGATCCTGTCTGACCCAGGCCCATGATGGGGGAGAAGGGGCTCCCGAGATGCCACAGAAACTTCTCAGCTCTGAGGGTGGCTGTGGGGGGGCACGGCCAAGATCAGAGGCGGGTGGCCTTCGGCAGTCCACCAGGCCTCCGCCTCACTCTCCAGGATGCGATGCAGGGGAGTGGCCTGATGGAACAGATGCGGCATGGGGGTGGGGGGAACGTCCTCGTCCCCAGTGCGCAGCTGCCCAGCCTCAGCACTGACCTGAGGCAGGACCTCGGTTGCCCAGGCTGGCCTTGAACTTGCGATGCTCCTCAACCTCTGAGTGGCTAGATGACAGCCGAGTGCCACTGTGCCCAGCTTATTTTTTCGGCGGGGCTGGGGCTGGGACCCAGGCCTGCCTGTGTTAGGCCAGCACTCTGCCTTGAGCTGGCCAGGGCTTCCTCCTTCCCCCAGCGGGTGGCCCTCTGTGGCACTGTGTGGGAATGGCGTCTCTAAAGCCCCAACAGCCTTGGGCACTGCACCAGCTGCTAGTGCACTGGACAGAGGGGAAACTGGGCCCTGGTTTCAGCCAATCACTCAACTACAGAGAGGGGCTCAGCGTCACCCCACGGAATCCCCGAGCCGAAACGCCTGTCCCCAGAGACTGTGCACTGCAGGGCCAGGTACAGGTGTTCCTGTGGGTCCTCGTTTGCCTTCTCGGAACACCAACAGCTGCAGAAGCCACAACCTGTGTGAAACTTGCTCTGTTAAAGGGCCTGTGGGGACTGGGTGTCCATACCATGGGAAAGCCACTGAACCCCAGCTCTTCTTGCATCGTAGAGAAGTTAGACCTCATCGTGACAAATATCCATAAAAATTTAAGAGGGATCTGGGCGTGGCGGCCCAGCCTGTATCCCCAGCATCTCAAGAGGCCGAGGCAGGAGGATAGCACATTGGAGGCCAGCCTCAGCAACTCAGTGAGACCCGTCTCAGAATAAAAAATGAGCAGGGCTGAGTGTGGCGCGTGGAGGCAGAGAGCAGGCAGAGAGCCGCGTCCACATCCCGGTGCTGAAAGGAATCGATAAATAATGAAAGGGGAGACCTACCTCCCAGCTTCCTGTTCTCCCTTCCCCTGGAAAAGCCGTTCAGAGACTCAAAAGGGCAAGGTCAAAAGGCACACCTGAGCCCGGGCTGCTGTGGCGAGTCACAGGCAATGATCATGATGGTCACCCCCTGACACAGCGCAGGGTGGCAGTCACCTGAGCCTCCTTGGGCGGCTGGGGGAGGGAAGCCCTGGGACACGCAGAGGCTCTTCAGAAGACAGAGCCTAAGGGCGCCCCTGTGGCACTGGGGATGGACCCCGGGGCGCTGCCACCGAGTGTCACCCAGTGTCACCCAAAATAGTGTCACCTATTTTGAGATGGGGCCTCCTTAAGCTGCTGGCGCTGGCCTGGGACTCGCATGCTCCTGCCGTGGCCTCCCGGGTGGACGACAGGCCCAGCCCGGGCTCTCCAGAGGTCATGGAACAGTCCAGCAGGGGCCGGTCGGGCCTGCGGTGGCATCAAGAAGCCAGACACCTACAGGCGGGGCCCAGCAGCAGCCCGCTCAAGACAGAGGCTGCTGTCCTAGCCTTGGGACCTCAGGGAGTGACCTTATTTGGAAATAGGGTCCGTGCAGATGGAATCAGTTAGGATGAGGTCATGAGGGTGGGACCTGCTCCGATGTCACTGATGTCCTCACGAAAAAGGAAATCAGGCCCCTGAGTTCCACTCCCGGTACCAAAAAAAGGGGAATTAGGACGCACACAGGGCACGGTCACGTGAAGATGGGTACGGCGGAGGGTCACCACTGTCCACCCGGCTCTCCCCACTGCCCCCACCGTGGCCGGGACATCCGGTGCTCCCGCTCCAGAAGTGAGAGCCTGTGCACTGTTTGCACAATGAAACTTAATTAAAACCCAAGATGTCGCCTGAGCCTCCTCTAATGGGCTCATGACCCTGGGACTCCACGTCACTTTGCTCTTCCTGGCTCCAAACGATCCACATTCCCGGGTGATTCATTAAAGGAATGAAGGGAATCGACGCGGAATGGGCGCCCTTAGGCTCTATCCTAAGAGCTGGGGCCCCCAGGATGGCACGTTGCTACGGAAAGTAGATGCGGGCGGGGGTGCAGCTCCGTAGATGCCTGCTTGTCTAGCATCTGTCCCCTTCCTGTCCCCAACGCAGTGCCCGCTCCTTCTTTTTTTTGGTACTGGAGATCGGTCCAGGCCTCGAGACAGGGCCTCGCTAGGTGGCCGAGGCTGGCCTTGAACTCGGTGCCCTCCCGCCTCAGGCCCTGCGCCGGGGTTACAGGCTGCAGACGCCGCGCCCCTCACCTCCTTTGGGTGGGCAGGAAACCCCTGAAACGGCGCATGGTGCGCGGGGAGCTGGAAGGCGGTTCCTTGGCCGACGCCAGCCTTGTCACTCCAGTCAAAGGGGCGGGGCCGGAGGGGCTGGCCGGGCCGGCCAGGCCACCGCGAGGCGCGGGAGGTCCCCGGGCGATTGAGCAAGGAGCAGTCTGGAATCCGGGTCCGTCCAGATTCCAGCGCGAGCTCTTCTCCGCTCTGGGCGCATCTTAGAGAACCGAGCCGAGCTCCCAGGCCCGAACCTGCGGGTCTCAGGGAGTCTGCAGGGCGGTGCAACCTCCGTCACAGTCGGGTTTTAGAACATTCCATCATCCCCCAAAGAAGCCCTGTCCCCTTGAGCAGTACCCTGTCCCCTCCCCGACCCTCTACCCACGAATCCCGTCCCTGTCTCTGGATACTCCTGTTCCGGACGCTTCCCGCCAATGCAGCTGCACACCTTGAGGGTCGCTCCCGCTGTCCCCCTGGCCAGGCGGTCCCTGTCCGTCCTGCACAGCGGGAATCGATCTGCATTCTTTCTTTCCCTGTAGTGCTGGGGGTTGAACCCAGGGGCGCTAGACCACTGAGCTACATCCCAGCCCTTTTTATTTTATTTTGAGACAGAGTCTCACTGAATTGCCCAGACTGGCCTTGAACTAGCCGTTCTCCTTCCTCAGCCTCCCCAGTAGCTGGGTTGACAGGTGTGTGTCTGTCACACCGGCCTTCTTCCCTTTTCATGGCCAACAATATTTTCTGTGTGGACATGGCACACCTCACTGATTGATTCATTGTCAAATAATCAATGCTTTCACTTTCTGGGGCTTCTGAGCCACAGTACTGCTGACATCCTCCAACACTCTGGTCTTTGCCTTGGTGCTGGGTGGAATGGAGGCCACGGTCTAGGCAAGCAGTCTGCCCAGCTGCCTCCCCATCCCCGAGCGAGCCTTTGAGTGCTTGAAACGCCTGTTTTCCCAGGCGCCGGGCGCAGGGTGGAATCCAATGGTAACTCCACGTTTACTTCACTCTTTCAGGAATTGCCTGCTGTTTTTCACGTTGGCTGCGGGGCTGGGAGCCATGTACAGGATCCCTCCATGCATTTATTCAGCAATACACACTAAGCACCTATTAGGGGCAGAGCCAGGTCACAGACAGGAAACATCAATGTGGAGAGATGTCACAGGAAGAGGGTCATGAGCAATTCCCAAAGATGGGGGGCTCAGGACAAGTGGGGTCCTTGACCAACCGGAGGGGGGGGGAATTTCAGCTCATGTCCATGGACCCGGAGATTGACTAGGAAGGCAGAGGATGCCCTGTGGGCCATGCCAGAGCAAGAGACTCTTGAGATTCTTGGGCTCTTCCTTTGGAGGAAACTTGGGGAAGGTGGCCTGGAAGCCCCAATCCCAGCCCCGGTCCCGAGGATCTTTAGACTGCCATGGTCTCCATGATCTCATCGTAGACAACACTGGGACGTCCCCTAGGTGACAGGTTTCTTAAGTGTCATTTCTGGGCTGGGATTGTGGCTTAGTAGTAGAGTGCTTGTCTGACATGTGTGAGGCTCTGGGTTCGATTCTTAGCACCGCATTTAAATAAATGAATAAAAAGAGGTCTATCAACAACTAAAAAAAAAATTTAAATGTCACATCTCTCTTAATCTACTGGTAGGCTAACAGTGTACAAGGTGATTTTCATAGCTGGTGAAGTTAGAGTAACTTTAATATTTACAGGTTTCCAGAAACTTGAGAGTGGCAGGCCTGGGAGAAACTGGCTTGGGGAGTGACAGACCTGGTATAAAGAAATTTAAATCAAAATTATATTTTCTTGGTGGGGCACAGTGACACACACCTGTCATCTCAGCAGCTCTGAAGGCTGAGGCAGGAGGATCACAAGTTCAAAGCCAGCCTCTGCAAAAGCAAGGCCCTGTGCAACTCAGTGAGACCCTATCTCTAAAACAAAATAGGCTGGGGATGGGGCTCAGTGGTTAAGTGCCCCTCTTTCTTTATGTCTCCTTCATATATATATATATTAATTCTATCCTGCTTCACGGGGGTATGTGGGAGTGGGGGGAAAGAGATGGACCACAAGCCTGGGAAACCCTTGCTGAATAGGCAACATTTGGGCAAATACCTAAAAGAGGTCCAGGAGAGAGGCAGGAAGGTATTGGGGCAAGGGTTCTCCAGGAGTAAGATACAGCAAAGGCCTAGCATATGGAAAAGAATGAGATGGATTTGGCAAACAGCATGGAGCCAGGGAGGGAAAGGAGAGGAGTGTGTTTGGGGTGGACAGATTGATTAGGGTCTAATGGGCCACGGTAGGCTACAGAGGTCAGCGTACCCTACCGGTCCACCACATTCGCAAGATCCCTGTGGTCTTTCTTCCCCACTATCCGTTCCCAAATGCTCTCAGCCCTCCTCATGATACCATCCCCAGCCTGACCTAGACCCTGTCTGTCTAGCCTCTATTTTGTTTTGTTTTTAAAATATTATTTCGGGGCTGGGGATGTGGCTCAAGCGGTAGCGCGCTCGCCTAGCATGCGTGCGGCCCGGGTTCGATCCTCAGCAGCACCACATACCAACAAAGATGTTGTGTCCGCCGAGAACTGAGAAAAAATAAATAAATGTTAAAATTCTCTCTCTCTCTCTCTGTCCCCCTCTCTCTCTCAAAAAAAAAAAAAAAAAAAAAAAAAAAAAAAAAAAAAAAAAAAATAAAATATTATTTCTAGCCACTAATGGACCTTTATTTATCTGTATGTGCTGCTGAGATTCGAACCCAGTGCCTCACACAGGCCAGTCTAGCGCTCTGCCATTGAGCCTCTGCCATTGAGCCTCAGCCCCAGCCTGGGGTCCAGCCTCTTGGTCCTGGGCATCGTGCAGTAAACCTATTGCACAGGAGGTAAAACCTTGGTCCTAGGGTGAAGCAATCCCCGCGCCCAGAAGCCCCAGACCGCGTAGGGCGACATAACAGGGACAGCAAGTTAAGTGAATAAACGGGAACTCTCCCCCTCCCCAGCTTTTGAAAGACGCTAAGAACAGGTCCACCTAGCCCTACCGCAAGGGCGGGGCCTCTTGGACACCTTAACCTCTTCCCTAGCAACCTACCGCTGTCCCCATGGAAACTGAGGCGGGACCAACCCGGCTCCGTAGGTTCCCAGATCCGGCAGGGGCGGGGAGTCTCAGCTTCAGCCTGGGAGGAGCAGTTCGCACCGCGCCTACTGGCCCTTTAAGAGGCTCCGCCCAGCGAGGCCTCCAGGAGCCCTTGATTGGTCCCGAGCGCAGCCGAGCGCAGCCGAACTTGACGCACCGCCCGCAGTCTTCCCGCCCCACCTCCCACGCGCCTCTGCAGCCTCCTCAGCCAATCACCCACGGGCGCGCCGACCTTCATCTGCATAGTCACGCCTCAGAGGGATGCCGCACCCAATCAGGCTATAGGCCACGACTGTCATTAGCATGCCGGGGGCGGAGAGGGGCGGAGCGGCCGGCAGGGGCGGGCTCGGGGCGGTTGGTTGGAGCGTCGCCGCAGTCGAAAGGTCCGGGAAAGTTTCTTTGGAGGTGAAAACAGCCGCGGAACTCGGGGTCCTGCGAGGGGGCGGGGGCGCCAGGGTCCGGGAGTCGGGGCGGGGCCCTTTCCGGGCGGGAGGGAAGCCGGCCCGGCCTCCCGGGGGGCGATCGCCCAACAAAGGATTCCTGGGGCGCCCGCCCTCGAGGACTTCCCCGCCCCCGGATCCGGCTCCCCCCGCCAGGCGCCCCGGGCCCGGCATTCGCGGCTCCCGGTCGGGGTGGGGGCGGGACCCCGCCATCCGGGGCTCGAGAGCCCACACCTCTGCCTGCTTGTGTTCCAGGTCCGGCCCTGAGCTGCCATGTCCCATGGTCCCAAGCAGCCCGGCGCGGCCGCCGCGTGAGTGCGCTGCCCCCCGCCCTGTCCGAGCTCCTGGACTCCCACCCCTTGGGGTCTTGACTCCCCCACCCGGGTCGGGGATCTCCACGGGCTTCTCCCTAGACTCCAGCCTGCGACCCCGCTCCTGGGCTCCAGTCCCTCCCAGGACTCCCGGCTCTCCCCGCTATTGAGGCAGTCCCGACCCCTTGATCCTGACCCCCTCGAGGTCAGGGAGGCCCACCCCTCCCCGGACTCATGCCCCTCTTGGCCAGCTCCGTGGGCTCCGTGGTCTCAAAACGCTCAGGGTGAGCGTGGCGGGTAGAGAAGGCTCAGGGTGGGAGTAATCCTGATGACCCCTCGTCCCAGGCCGGCGAGTGGCAAGGCTCCCGGCCAGCATGGGGGCTTCGTGGTGGCTGTCAAGCAGGAGCGCGGCGAGGGCCCGCGGGCCGGCGAGAAGGGGTCGCATGAGGAGGAGGTGAGAATCCTTCCCCTGCAGCAGGGGAGGCCCCGGGGTCCCGCCCCCAACCTCGAAGCCCCGCCCAAGACCAGATTTGAATTCCTGGAGCTTCCTCCCACAGCCTCGATTTCTTCTGGAAGCAGAGAGAGACCCCACCCCACCCGTGCTAGATGCCACACCCCTAACAGACTCACTGCCTCGGAGCCCAGATCCCGCCCAATGCCAGGGGTAGTTCTGCCCACGCCCAGGGCCCCGCCCACTTCCCCGCCTCCCTGGGGACCGCACCCTCCCCACCAAGAAGCCACGCCCATAGCCCAAGCCAACCACATCCCTGGGCTCTGCCCACTCTCTAGTAAGTCCGATGCCCTCCCTGGTCAGGGAGCCCCTCTAATACCCAGGTCCGGATGCTTGGCCGCGTCATACCTCCAATCCTTCCCGGTTTTCCAACTAGGCCCGGCCGACGTCTAGCCCCGCCCACGCAGTCCCCGCCCCTTCTCTGCTGAGCCCCGCCCCTGCCCTCCAGGCCCCTCCCAATAACGCAGAGGGGTTTTGCAGCCTGTGAAAAAGCGTGGCTGGCCCAAGGGCAAGAAGCGAAAGAAGATTCTTCCGAATGGGCCCAAGGCCCCCGTGACAGGCTACGTGCGCTTCCTGAACGAGCGTCGTGAGCAGATCCGCACGCGCCACCCGGACCTGCCCTTTCCCGAGATCACCAAGATGCTGGGCGCAGAATGGAGCAAGCTGCAGCCAGCGGAGAAGCAGGTGAGGGGGACCCCCAGCCCACTCGGACACCCCTGCAGCCACGTCCCTCAAAGCATGTGGAGGGGGCTGGGGATGTGGCTCAAGGGTAGCGCGCTTGCCTGGCATGCGTGCGGCCCGGGTTCGATCCTCAGCACCACATACAAACAAAGATGTTGTGTCCGCCGAGAACTAAAAAATAAATATTAAAAATTCTCTCTCTCTCTCTCTCTCTCTTTAAAAAAAAAAAAAGCATGTGGAGGGTTCATGTTCTGCTTGGAAAAATGAGCACCCATGAACACCCACCCCAAGTTGGCAATAATTAGCAACAGGGGAGAATAGTTCTAAAATTTAATGTTATACCTAAAGACGTAGAGATGGGGGCCATATTTGTTGGTGAAATCTTGTGAGTCTCAAATTCTGGTAATTAGTTTAAAAATTGCAAATGCAGGGCTGGGGATGTGGCTCAAGCGGCATGCATGCGGCCCGGGTTTGATCCTCAGCACCACATACCAACAAAGATGTTGTGTCCACCGAGAACTAAAAATAAATATTAAAAATTCTCTCTCTCTCTCTCTCTCCTCACTCTCTCTTAAAAAAAATGAAATAAAAAACAAATAAAATTGCAAAAGCATTGAAGAGATTTAACAAATCCGCTTCCAGTTTGCACCTGTTGAAAGTGATATTTCAGCAAGCAGGAACAGTGTGGCATGGAGTAGGGACAATCCAGGCATTAGCAGCCCAGAGGAGGGGGGTCATGTAGGAGGAAGGAAGGTGCTGAGTTGGGGCCCTGGGAGGTAAGGTGGGCACTGTGATGGGCAGCATCCTGAGGGCACAGGGAGCTATGGAAGGCTAGGGGCGTGGGGCAGGGCCAGACCTGGGTGAGGGAGGCAGAGTCTGGCCATGGAGGGCTGTCATCTGGGCTGGGCTGAGCCTCTGGATGCTGCCCTGTCCCGCAGCGGTACCTGGATGAGGCCGAGCGGGAGAAGCAGCAATACATGAAGGAGCTGCGGGCCTACCAGCAGTCAGAGGCCTACAAGATGTGCGCTGAGAAGATCCAAGAAAAGAAGATCAAGAAAGGTGAGTCTGCTGGAGGCCAGTGTGTGGCACCTGCCCTGCATGGTGCTGACCCCTGCCCAGGCAGAGGTCCCCTCCATGGAGAGAAAAGACACATAACCCGCTACACATGCATGAGGGTCACTCAGTGCTGCAAGGGGGACCACGTCGGGAGCCCGAACCAGGATGAAAGAACTGACCGAGGGGAGGGGCGGCAGGCAGCCTGTGTGCAGGTGGCCACTGGAAGGCTGATCCTGCCCTCCTCCCTCCCCCACCAGAGGACTCGGGCTCCGGGCTCATGAACACTCTCTTGAATGGACACAAGGTAATGATGTTCTCCTCCTGGGACAGCATGCTCCTGGGAGAGAGATCTGGAGGTTTCTAGACCCTCTGGTGGATGTTAAATGACTGCAGTCTCCGGAACATCCAGGGGGTGTGTCTGCCTTCCCTCCAAATTGCCACCTTGTCCTTTTGCCCCAGGGTGGAGACTGTGACGGCTTCTCCACCTTCGATGTTCCCATTTTCACTGAAGAGTTCTTGGACCAAAACAAAGGTGAGCGTTAATGGAGTCCTAAGAGCCCAGCGCGTGGACGTGGGTGGTGTGCTCAAGGGTGGGCCAAGAGGGTGCCACGGTGGGAGAAAGGGGAAGCGGGATCCGCCTCCTCTAAGCTGGGGGCTGGTGTGGGGCGGGTAGCACAGCTCGGGTCAAGGCCCAGTGGCCGAGTGGCGGGGTCGCAGGGCGAGCTCCAGGCTCTAACCTGCTCCCCGGCTGCAGCGCGGGAGGCGGAGCTGCGGCGTCTGCGGAAGATGAACGTGGCCTTCGAGGAGCAGAACGCGGTGCTGCAGAGACACACGCAGAGCATGAGCAGCGCGCGCGAGCGCCTGGAACAGGAGCTGGCGCTGGAGGAGCGGCGGACGCTGGCGCTGCAGCAGCAGCTCCAGGCCGTGCGCCAGGCGCTCACCGCCAGCTTCGCCTCGCTGCCTGTGCCGGGTGCGGAGCGCCGCGGGTCGCCGGGCAGCCCCCGCCTCTGAGCCCCGCCCAGCCCGCCGCAGACCGACCCGAGCGCCCTGAGCCCCCAGACGCCAACCTAAACTCCTAGCCTCGTCGCTCCTAGCCCCGTTCCTTCTGGCCGGCCCGGGAGCCCCGCCCCTTTGACCTCCCCAGCTCCCCCAGACCACAGGAGCTGCTCCTCACCAACCCTCCGACCTCAGGCCCTCCCCGCCCTGAGCCCTGAGCCCTGAGCCTTGAGCTGTCCCCTGGGGCCCGCCCCTGCCCTGTCCTCCCTGTCCCACTTACTCCCAACTTCTTAGCACCACCCCTCCCCGTGCCCTCTAGCCCCACACCCCACTCCGCGGGGTCCTCCGCTCTTATAGGCCCCCACCACCACTAACCGGCTTCCCCACAAGACCCTGCCGTCCAGCTTCCTGCCCACAGCTGACCCTGATGGCCTCCCGCGGCGTCCATACCCAGATAGCCCAATCCCGACCCCACCCCACTATTACTACTGGTGATCCCCCTCGGGGGACCCCTTCCTGCAGAACCCCTGTCCTCTGCCCCAGGGAGCCAGTCCCTGTGAGTCCTTGGGGCTGCTGACCACCTGCCTGCCTTCCACAGGCACTGGCGAGACGCCGACGCTGGGCACGCTGGACTTCTACATGGCCCGGCTGCATGGGGCCATCGAGCGTGACCCAGCCCAGCATGAGAGGCTCATCGTCCGCATCAAGGAGATCCTGGCCCAGGTCGCCAGGTCTGTGCCTGGTTCTGTGGCCTGGACCCCAGCTTAGCCACCAGAGGGGTCCCTGGGGAGTACTGGAGGGGCTGGTAGGGTATAGCCTTGTCAGGTGGGGTCCACAACGTCCCCAAATCTCAGGGTAGATCCTAGGTGCCCAGGTTAGTTGGGCTCCGCTCTGGGAGGGGCTGGGGGGCCTGGCCTCTGGGTTTCCTGGGAATGGTGGGTGCTGAGCCCTGATGGGGGGCCTCCTCTCTCCCCTTACAGCGAGCACCTCTGAGGAATGGGCCGCTCAGGACGCAGATAAGCAGCTCTGGGCTCATCTCTATCCCACCCCAGTGAAGGAGAGGCTGGGGGTCCCCCCTTAGGGGCTAGGCCCCATTCTGCACCTTGGGGGCTCCAGCCCCCCTAAAATTAAATTTCTACAATATCCCTTTAGCTTTCAGTCCCCCCAGCTTCTTGAACCCAGAGGAAGCACTGGGCTTTGGAGCTGCAGCCAGACCCTGTGGCCGCAGAGCTAGAGAGGCCTGCTCCCCTCTTGGGGCTGGCCACAGCGCAGGACCCAGACAGGACTGCTGCACACCTGGTGGGGCTCCGTGGCCACCCACCGCACGATGTGGGACCCCAAATGGCTCACCAAGAGGGCGGCACCGTGTGCCTTACAGGCAGGGGGCACCCTGGTGACCACTTTCACGGGTGGGCCCCCAAATCCCCGCACCCCAGGAAAGGCTGTGCAAACCCTTGTCCAGTGGAGGGACCTCGGGAGCCAGACCTTCCCCAACTGAACCCCAACGTCTGCAATAAACAGCGCAGTTTGCGTTCGGGCTTGTGAGTGTGCAGTTGCTGGGGTGTGGGTGGGCCAGGAGAGGCACACAGGGCCTCTGGGACACCAGCAAGGGACTTCAGGCCTGCCCTCCTACCTCCACAGAGCAGCATCCACCCTGCGCTCCTGGGGCGGCTGGTGGGCTCAGCACAGAGGGGCTCAGGAGGTTGCAGGGGTCCGTGGCCATCCAGCAGTGGTGGGACCGTGCTGTGTGCCCCTGGGCTGCGGCTACCATCTCATGAAATGAGATGAAATGAAATGACACTTCTGTGGCATTGAGCTCATTCACATTGTTAGGCCACCATCGTTTCTACTGACTACCAGAACATTCTTACCACCCCCAAAAGAAGTCCCGTCCCTATGAGCATCCAGGCCCCAGGCCCTCAGACCCTAACAGCCAGACTCCACTTCCTGTCTCTGATTCAGGCACTTCCTGTGAGTGGACTCCCACCCACACTGTGTCCTTTTGTGTCTGAGCTCAGGCTGAGCGCCAGGTCCTCAGATCCACCCACACTGTGGCTGGTATCATGTTTGGCAGGTCGGTTGGTTGGTTGTGGTCCTGGGCATGGAACCCAGGGGCGCTCTGTCACAGCTACATTCTTACATTCTTAGCCCTTATGTGGTTTTGAGACAGGGTCTTATCTGGCATGCATGAGGCCCTGGATTCAACCCCCAGCCCTTCAGGGCAGGTGAGAAACAAAGGGAGCCAGGCCCTCAATAAGTTACCCAGGCTGGCCTCCGAATCGGCCCTTCTGCCTCAGCCTCCCCGGTACCCAGACGATAGGCGTGAACCCCTCCCTGGCTTCACTGGGCAGCTTTCTACGCGATAGCAACTTCTCCTTCCTGCCCAAGGCCTCCTGGAACTTGCTTCCCACCAATGATTGGTTCGTGAGATTCCTTGGCAGCAGGAGGCTGCTCAGGCTCTGCCTTGTGGCTGTGTGCCACGCACCTGTCTAGGAACGCAGATGGATGCCCAGGTGGTTCAATCCCACAGCCCCAGGGGGCTGCAGGCTTCTGTGCTGGGTATCCTTGTCCTCACCAAAGACTGCCTGAGTGCCTGCTCTGTGTAGCAATGCTGCAGGAATAAAGGACACCAAGGGGGGGCTGGGGTCGAGGCTCAGCGGTAGAGCACTGCACCTGTGAAGTGCTGAGCTCGACCCTCAGCACCACATAAAAACAGACAAATACAAAAAGGTATTGTGTCCAACTTCAAGAATGATAAGAATTAAAAAAGCACACCAGGCCCAGGCCCTCCAGGAGCTGAGCCTGTCGACAGGGATGCAGGCAGGACACAGGGGAGAAAGTGAACTATCTACTGTCTTTAGATGCTAAGGAGACCACGCTGGGCTGGGGAAGGTAGGTTTAGAGGTGGTGCAAGCAGGAGGTCAAAGTCCTAAAGAGGTGGGGAGTGAGCCAGGCAGAAGGCTCGCTGTGCTGTGCCAAAGCTCTGGGCCAAGGCTTTGGAGGCAGAGTCAGGAGTTTGTGTGGCTGGAACAGAGGGGAGAGGGAAGGGGGAGGCAGTGAGGGGACAGGAGAGGTCCCGCAGGGTCTCCTGGATCACGGAGGACTTGGGCTTTGACTCAAAAGGAAGTGGGAGCTATGGAGGGCTGTAGGCAAAGGAGGGACGCCCTGCAGCTCACATTATACCAACTTAACGCCCCTCCCCATCTCTTAAGTCTGTTGCAAGAATTAAAGAACCCACGCAGCAGAGAGTGAGCGCCAGGGCACGGAGCTGTCCCCGACCTTATTTGCGATCCTTGTTATTTCTGCATCTGCATCTCAGGCCCCTGCGGACCGCCAGACGTCCCCAGGGAGGGTGCAGCTGGCCCTGGCAGGGCCCGGACACCTGGGGCCCGTGCCCCCCTCCCCACCCCATGGTATCGCCTTCCCGGGCGGCTCGGGTTCCCGGATCGCCTTACCAGGGCGACTCGGCTATCGCTCCCTGGACAGGGGGAGGGGAGGCTGCAGGAAGCGGTGGATCCGGAGGCGGCGGCGGCAGCCTGGGTGGGTGGAGGAGCTCCTCCGGCCATGGAAAGCGCTGCTGCCCGCGAGGCCCCGGGGGCTGAGACCCCGCGCGCCCCCGTGCCCCCGCCCTCCCCGGCGGAGACCCCAGCCGCGCCCCGCGTGCGCCCGCGCCTCGTCTTCCGCACGCAGCTGGCGCACGGCAGCCCCACCGGCAAGATCGAGGGCTTCACCAACGTCCGCGAGCTCTACGCCAAGATCGCAGAGGCCTTCGGAATCGCGCCCACCGAGGTGAGTGCCCCCCACCCTGATTCCCGCGCCCGAGGTGCCGGGCGGAGCGGGGATAGGGACGGAGCCTGGGCCCTAGACGGGAGCCCGCGGATCCCAGATTCCTAGGAAACCTCGGGTCCCAGGACCCCCGGATGCCGGGCGCTTGCGGAGGTCGGTTCGCCAGATCTCAGGAATGCTCCTCTGGATCCGAGGTGCCCTGAGCAAAAGATTAGCAGGTCTTGGGTCAGGAGCGCTTGCTCTTCCAGGGCCGGCTCCGTGGACCCAGCTCGGATGGATCCCTGCCTCTGGGAGGAGCTCCCCGCGTGCCTGGGCACGGGTGCCTGGGGTCCGGAGGTCCGTGGCTCTGGAGGCTGGGAGCTGGTGCTTTCCAGACAGGTCCTTGCACTGTGCAGCCCGAAGGGGGCGCCAGGAAATTCCATTTTTCTGAAAAAAACCTCCTCCGGGGTTTAACATGGAAGTCAGGGCTCGGGAGGTGGCGGAGAGGGACCCCTTGTGTCCGCAGCTTCCTTTTCTCCCACATCCCCATTCTGAGGTCTCCACCCCAGCCAATCCTGGGGGGCTGCCTTGGCACCTCGGTTTCCTCCTGGGGCTCTGCACCCACGCACCCCAGGGTGGTGCAGAGTCGAGAGCTGAGGCGAACTCGGGCCCCCCTCTCCCACAGATCTTATTCTGCACCCTCAACAGCCACAAGGTAGACATGCAGAAGCTTCTGGGTGGACAGATAGGGCTGGAGGACTTCATCTTTGCCCATGTGCGCGGCGAGACCAAGGAGGTAGAGGTCACCAAAACAGAAGATGCCCTGGGACTGACCATCACCGACAATGGGGCTGGCTATGCCTTCATCAAGGTGCCTAGGGTGGCCGGTCACTTCCTGGGTGTTTGGGGATCTGACTTGAGTGACTGCCTCTTTGGATCTACGTAGGCTCTGGGGACCCACGGGAGGTGGCCGGGTTGCCTGAGAGCAGCTCTGGGTGCCCACAGAGGATCAAGGAGGGCAGCATCATCAACCGCATCGAGGCAGTGTGTGTGGGCGACAGCATCGAGGCCATCAATGACCACTCCATCGTCGGCTGCCGCCACTACGAGGTGGCCAAGATGCTCCGGGAGCTGCCCAAGTCCCAACCCTTCACCCTGCGCCTGGTGCAGCCCAAGAGAGCCTTCGGTGAGAGCCACCTGGGCTGGCGGGGGGAGCGACCAGAAAGCGGGCACTTGGGACAGTGGAGGAGGGGCAGGGTGGACGGTGTGGAGGGCCGGGCTCAGGGGCAGAGTGCCTGCCTGGACCTGGGGCCCTGGGCTCCACCCCCAGTATCACACACCCAGAGGACATTTCTGGATGCCTCTTGTGCATGGCAGGCTCCTGGCACTGTGTCCAGAACGGGCAGGGACTTTCTAGACCACCAGAGGGTCAGTGGTGGGGGAGGACGGGGGAAAGCTCGGGCAGAGGGGTCAGATAGGTCAACTGTTTGGCCGGCTGAGAGCTTGTGAGGTGGCCCCGTGACACCTGGCTTGTTCTAGGAAGGTGCTTTCCACAGGGAATATGAGACTGGCCCCTGGGAGAGGCAGGAAGCTTGCTCCAGACGGTGGCTCTTGGCCTCGGCACTGGACACCGGGGCTGGACCCTTCTCTGGAGGGGTGTCCTGGGCACTGCAGGGTGCTGAGCCACAGATGTCAGACGTGGCCCAGGGTGCCTGGGGACAGGTCCACCCTGCTGGGGCCTCTGTTGGAGAATGTGCACCATCTCGGCCACTTCCTCCTGTGGATCAACATGGGCTGCCCTCCTTGGCCCGTCGTGGGTGGCCCTTGGGGTGGTACCAGTCTAGGGTGACAGACTCCAACGGTGCCTGGCACCTGGTGGAGGAGGCCCAGGAGACAGGAGCAGGGGGTTTAGATCTGTCTAAAAGGAAGAGCCACTTCTCCAGGGAGGACCCCGACCCTCCAGCCACCGAAGGGAGTCCCTTGAAGAGGCAGGTTTGGGAAGTGTCCAGGGCAGGATGGACACGTCGGTCTCCGCCTGGCTGCTCTGTGGCTCCCTCTGGACTCGTGGCTTCGTGTCTTAGGAAGAGTGGAACCTGAGTGGTCTCTGAAGGTGAAGGGCAAGAAGGTTCTAGAAAGCTCAGCTGGCGGCTTCCCGGGGTTCTCCACATCCAGAACACGCCTGTCCCCACTCTGTTCCCTCCAGATATGATCGGCCAGAGGAGCAGGGGCAGCAAATGTCCTATGGAAGCACGAGTGGCCAGTGGGAGGGAGACCCTGCGGCTCCGCTCTGGGGGTGCTGCCACAGTGGAGGAGGCGGTGAGTGGGGCTTCCTCCAGGGCCGGCTGCCCAGGCCCCCCCCACAGCCTCCGTTCCCCTCCCGTGAGGCGGGTCCTGGGAGGAGGCGGGGCCATCGGGTGGCGCCAGAGCACAGACGCTGGGTGTCCCAGCTGCTCCTCCCCGGGGCGGGTGGCTGGGTGGCACTCCTCACCCCCGGCCTCCTCCCCTGTGCCCAGCCCAGCGAGTTTGAGGAGGAGGCGTCCCGGAAGGTGGACGACCTGCTGGAGAGTTACATGGGCATTCGGGACCCAGAGCTGGGTAAGGGGCCCGGGTAAGCTGGGTGTCCCTGGAGGGAGGGCAGTCCCCGGGAGGAGGCCGGGGCCCCGTCCGGAGCCAGGAGCAGCCTCACCACGTCCCTCCCACACGGCCCGCAGCATGCACCATGGTGGAGACATCCAAGAAGACGGGCAGCGTCCGGGAGTTTGCGCGCTGTTTAGACTCCGTCTTGGGCGAGTTTGCCTTCCCGGACGAGTTTGTGGTGGAGGTGTGGGCCGCCATCGCAGAGGCCAGGGAGGCCTGTGGCTAGTCTGCCCCGGGGCCGAGCGCAGCCCCAGCCCGCAGCCCAGCCCACTGCCCCCGCCATCCCAGCCGGTGCCCAAAGCCCAGCCCTGCTCCAGAACCCAATCCACTTCAGAGTCCCAACCTGGCTCCACAACCCAGCCCTTCATGAGAACACAGCCCAGCTCTGAGGCCAAACTGTGCTCCAGAACCCAGGCCAGCTCTGAGCTAGAACCCACCTCTAGATACCAGCCAGGCTCAGAGACCAAATGCAGCTCTGAGACCAAGCCTGGCTCCAGAACTCAGTTCAGCTCTGAGATCAAGTCCTGTTCTAGGACTCAGAGCAGCACTGAGACTAAGCCTGACTCCAGAACCCAGCTCAGTTCTGAGACCAAGTCTTGCTCTAGAATGCAGGCCAGCTCTGAGCAAGAATCCACCTCTAGATACCAGCCAGGCTCGGAGACCAAACTCAGCCCTGAGACCAAGCCTGACTCTTTAATCCAGCTCAGCTCTGAGATCAAGCCCTGTTCTAGAACTCAGGCCAGCTCCGAGACCAAGCCTGACTCTACAACCCAGCCCAGCTCTGACACCGAATCTGCCTCTAGACATCAGGACAGTTCTGAGACCAAGTCTAGCTCCAGAACCCAGCTCAGCTCTGAAACAAAATCCTATTCTAGAGCTCAGACCAGCAGCGAGACCAAACTCCACTCTGGAACCCAGCTCAGCTCTGAAACCAAATCTTGCTCTAGAACACAGGCCAGCTCTGAGCTAGAACCCACCTCTAGATACCAACCAGACTCAGAAACCGAACTCAGCTCCGAGGCCAAGCCTGACTTCAGAACCCAGCTCATTTCTGAGATCAAGCCCCGTTCTAGAACTCAGGCCAGCTCTGAGACCAAGCCTGACTCTACAACCCAGCCCAGCTCTGACACCGAATCTGCCTCTAGACATCAGGACAGTTCTGAGACCAAGTCTAGCTCCAGAACCCAGCTCAGCTCTGAAACAAAATCCTATTCTAGAGCTCAGACCAGCAGCGAGACCAAACTCCACTCTGGAACCCAGCTCAGCTCTGAGACAAAGCCCTGTTCTAGAACTCAGGCCAGCTCTGAGACCAAGCCTGTCTTTAGAACTCAGCTCATTTCCAAGACCAAGTCCTCTTCTAGAATTCAGGCCATTTCTGTGATTGAGGCCAGCTCTAGAGTTCAGCCAAGCCCTGACAGCAGACCAAGTTCTGGAACCCAGACAGATTTTAAGATTCTGCTCAGTTTGGAGATTAATCGCAGTTCTGGAACCCAGCCCAGCTCTCATCCTAAGCCTGGCCATAAAACTCCACCTGTCTCTATGTCTCAAGACACCTGCGTGGCCCGGCCCTACCTGGACACTCAGGCCAGCCTGGGAGCACCACTGAGTTCTGGACCCCAGGTGAGACTCCAGAATCAGCCCAGCCACAGAATTCAAGCCAGCTCAGGATTAAAGGTCAGCTCTCAGACAAAACCCCATCCAAGAACTCAGGCCAGCCCAGAAAGCTGGCCCCATGCTGTCGCTCAATCCAGAACCAAACCTCAACTCTACTCTAAAACCCATTTGCTTCCAACTACCTGCCCCCGTCCTGAGTCCAAGTCCAGCTCTGAGACTGAGCTCAGCTCTAGAACCCAGCCTACAGCTACAACGAGGCCCGTCTCCAGAATCCAGACCAGCACCGGCTCGGCCCCTGCCCCTGAGCGCAGCTCAGGAACGCGGCAATGTGCCGAGCCCCAGTCTCCCTGCAGGGCATGGTCCAGCTCTGGGACCCAGACAGACCACACAGCCTGGCCCAGCTCCAGAGCTCAACACAGCCCCAGAACGCAGCTCAGTTCTGGAGCACAGCCTGGTTCTAAAAACCCAGCCGGCTCTGAAATGCAGGCAGCAGCTGGGACCCAGGTGAGTTCTAGAACCCAGCTAAGTGCCGGAGTCCAGTCTAGTCCTGCTGCGACCCAGTCCAGTGCAGCCCTGGGGCTGGGCTCCAGGACCCTGCACCATCCAAGAGCTCCACCAACCTCTGGGACTCCACTGCCTCCAAACCCCTGCCAAGCACGAGGTCCCAGCTCAAGGCCACACCCCAGGCCACCTCTGGTCCTCAGGGGGACTTAGGGAGGCGCACCGGCTCTGGAGCACAGACTGGCTCAGGGACTCGGGCAAGGGCAAGGGCGCGGCCCAACTCTGAACCCCCTTCAGCTCCAGCACTCCCCGCGGCTCTGGAGCTGCGCCCAGCTCTGAGACTCTGCCCAGCCCCGGAACCCAGGCCAGTCCCGGATTCAGTTCAGCTCAAAAGCCCAGCTTTAGAGCCCCCTCAGCTCGGAGGCCCAGCTGGCTCCACCCACCGACCCCCACCTTGACCCTGGAGTTCAGCCGGCCTGGCCCCCCCACTCCCCAGGCCCATTGCCCAAAGCCCAACTCCAGCCCCTGGGCCTCTGCCTCAGCCCAGGATCTGGGACATGAAACCCCCCAGGAGCCAGCCCTTTTCCCCAAGCCCCAGTTGGGGCCCCAGATGTCCACCCGACCCACCATATCTGCCACTTCAAGTCCTGTCCCCAGGGTGGTCCTGGGAGTGCTCAGACCCTGTGCCCCTCCCCCATGCTCAGGGAGTCAGGGTCCCTCCCCCCCGCGATGGCTCCTGCAGCCTCCTCCTCACCTGTCCCTCCCAGCCTGCCCCCCAGATGAGGCAGGTGACCTCCTTTCCCAGCAGGTGTGGAGGAGGTAGAATGGGGCTTGGGTTTCAGGTGCCTGGAGGTGTAAGCGGACCCGGCAGCGGGAGGGGGAGGCGGCGGCTCTGCGCACCCTCAGGGCTCCTGGCAATAAAGGCACCTGGCACCCTGCAGCAGCCCTGTGTCACTGTGGGGCGGCCAAGGAGAGGGGGCTGGGCATGGGTGGTCAGCGAATGCCCGCGAGCGCCTGCTGTGTGCCGTGCACTTATTGAGCTCCTCCTGGGCCTCCGAGTACCTGCCCGGGTCCCAGTGCTGTGCAGGGGGGGCCCTGCGCGTGCCTGCGGGGATGGAGCCAGCTTCCGCACCCTCTTGCCGCCGACAGCCCCGCGCCCTCCTGGCCGAGGCCGGCCGCGTCCGGAAGCGAAGGAACACACAGCAGGGCCCAGAGATATATTTCGGCATGAAGGGGGTCCCCGCTCACACCCCAGGCAGAGCCTCCTTAGGCGGGGTTCGGAGGGAGCCCCCGGCCCCCAGCGTCCAGGTCCTCGGCCGCGGCTTCCGCACCTCCGCGGGGGTTTCGGGAAGGGGAGCCCCGCGTTCTGAGCTCCCCCAGCCTTGCTCCTGGCCCCTGCTGGGGAGAAGGGGACCTCAGAGAGGGCGGCCCCTGCTCCCGCGGCTCTGGTCCGCGGTCCACTCGGAGCCCCAGCTCCTGGGCCATGGGGACAGGCGGGTGCCAGGTGACAGGGGACGGGGTTATGGGGGCCGGTCCTTTCTGGCCCTACTGCAGCCTGGCGCCCTGGGCCGGCGGCGGCCGCAGGGAGAGGGACCTGGGCCGGGCGCTGAGGCGCGGGTGCAGGCGGCGCAGCACTGCGCGGCGGAACAGGATGTACACCCAGGGGTCCAGGATCTGGTTCCAGGTGGCCACGCGCAGGTAGATGAGCAGCTGCTGCTCCGTGGTCCGGGACAGCTGCCCGGCCGGGCTCATGGCAGGCGGGTTCTGCAGCACCGTCTGGGCGATGAAGACCTGCGAGGGCCAGGGCGTTAGCGGGCAGCAGGCTCTGAAATGCACCTTGCTGGTTCACCTGGGGGGAACTGCTTGACCTCTCTGAGCTGCTGCTGCTGTGTCCATGAAATAGCACCTGGGCGAGAGCAGGCACCGAAACCACACTGCCGCCCTCCCCCTCCGCGGTCTGAGCCCCCCCACACACTGGGACGCACTGCTGTATTAACTCACATCTCACATAAGTTTTTGTGTCCTGGGGATGGGACCCAGGGGCGACAACCGCTGAGCCACACCCTCAAACCTTTTCAATTTTTATTTGAGACACGGTCTCACGAAGCTGCTGAGGATCTTGCTAAGTTGCAGAGGCTGACTTCGAACTTGCAATCCTCCTGCCTCAGCCTCCTGAGTCGCTGAGATTACAGGTGTGTGCCTCCTCGCCCGCCAAAAGACAGTTATTTTACACATGCTGTATTTCTGCATGCTGTACTTGGTTATTTCAACACATTTCACTAAATATGAAGTTTATAGTCATAAAATGTAGGAGAGATGTTTTACTAAATTACTGTACCACATGATTTTTGAGAGTGACATAATGATTACATTGTGAATGTAATTACTAGTGATAATAACTCAAGGCAGACATATAATTACATAACATGAGGAATCATGCATGATGTCGTCAAACCTTGTTTAATAATGCGACTATTAGTTTTGATAACAAAGTAAATATAATTGTCTTCTATTGTATAATTACAACTAATTATAATTAAAGTGTATAGTATGCTAAAATAATTCGTATTTTATTAAAATGTACTGCTACATTAAAATTGTTTCCTAAGCATCTACTGTGTGCTGGGTGCCCCTGGGGACAGAGCGGAGGGAAGGCAGACCCCAGTCCCACCCTCACCAACCTGAAGCTGGGCTCCTCCAGCCTGTCCTCCCCGCAGCCGCCAGAGGGCGCCTGCGAGCACCTGACTCGGGCCCCTCCTCTGCGCACAGCCCTCCAGGGCTCCCACCTCCCACCTCCCACGCCACCGTCTCTGCCGCGCCCACATGGGCTCCTCACTGTGCTCCCAACATGCCAAGCTGCTCCCCAGGGCCTTTGCTGGGCTGGACCCTCGGCCTGGAGCGCTCGCTCCTCCCCAGCTCTCCACACAGTTCACCCCTAAGGTCTGCAGTAGCCTCCTCCTCCCCGTCCTCGGCCTCCAGGCTCCTTTTTTTTTAAACTGGGGATTTGACTCCGGGATGCTCTAACCCTGAGCCACCTCCCCAGCCCTTGGATGTTGGAGTCCTCTGGCCTCGGCCTCCGCAGGCGTCACAGGCACGCCCCTCCACGCCCAGAACGGGCCCTGCCTGTTCCCAGCCCTGGGGGGTGGGCTCTGAAGGATGCCTAGGAGTCCTAGGAGTTCGCCTACTGGGCAAACCAGGGCGGCTCTGGGCAGTCAGTTTTGCCCCCCGTGGTGTCTGCCCATGGACCGGCTGGTGCGCGGTCAGTGCTCAGTGAGCGTCTGCCAACGCACGGAAAGGTGGGCATCTTGTCCCTTTTGTGTGTGTGGTGCTGGGCGGATCCCAGGGCCTCACGTGCCCACCTGTGTCTGGTAAGTGTCCACCAGGATCAGTGGCCCAAGGTGCCATCTGTTAACCCCTCCCCCCTCAGAGGGCACCGCCAGAGGCAGTAAGCCCCTGGGCAAGGCTGGGGCCCGAGCTTGGCTCTGACCTGGGCTTCTCATCCTGACTCCCGTGGGTGTGGGAAAAAAAATAGCACCCAAATGGCAGACAACAGCCGTTCAATGATGGGACCTCAGACCTTCGGGGCATGAAGAGCGGCCTGGGCATTCCTGCCCCCAGCCAAGCTCCCCGACCCAGGGACCATCTGGCCCGGCTGAGGTCCAGCCCGGCCTCGGGCACCAGGTAGCATCGGGAAGTGCGGATGGCCTGGTTCCACCCAGAATGCTTCCCCAGTTTCATCTGGAAGGTGAACTCCCACTCGTCCTCCTGAGCCTGAGCTTTGATGCCCTCCCCGGGATGTCGAACCCGGGCCCCAGTGGCAGCCTGGAACCCCCCAGGCTCTCAGTGCCCGGAGGCTCCCCTGCCCAGTCACCGAGGCGCCTGGAGCCTCCCCGGAGCCCTGCCCACACTCACCAGCAGCGGCATCCAGCAGACGCTGGCCACCAGCATGATGCCCAGGAGCTGGACCATCATCTCCACCTCGCAGTCGCGCGGGCGCTGCTGGGCGGCCTCCTGCCCGTGGTAGACGTGGCACAGGGTGGCCACGCTGATGGTGTTGAGCACGAAGGACAGCCCGACCGACAGGCCGCCGAGCAGCGCGAACAGCAGCCCGAAGGCCGCGTCGCCGAGCTGCGGCCCCAGCGTGAGGAAGCACCAGGAGCCGGGGTACTGCACGGTGTAGTGGCCCACGCCCAGCAGGGGCAGCAGCCCCAGCGCCAGCGCCGCCGCCCACACCAGCCCCACGGTGGCCCAGGCGCGGCGCTGCGAGGCGGCCGCCGAGCGGGAGAAGGGCCGGGTGATGCCCAGGTAGCGCTCGGAGGCCATGGCGGCCCCCAGCAGCAAGGGACACAGGCCAAAAAAGACCATGGCCACGCCCATGAAGTGGCAGAGGCCGCAGCCGGGGTCCGCCGTGCGCCAGTCGAAGAGCGCGGCGTGCCGGGACACCACGAGGACTCCGGTGACCAGAAGCCCCAGGAAGTCGGTGAGGACCAGGCCGCCCAGCAGGATGAGGAAGGGGGACCGCGGGCAGCAGCTGCCCTGCCGCGCGCCGGCCAGTACGCTCAGCGCCAGCAGGTTGGAGGCCAGGCCCACGGCGCAGAAGGAGGCCGCGAACCAGGGAGAGGCCACCAGGCGACGCTCCTCGGGCGTGGCGTTTGTGGGGCGGAAGCAGGGCCCCAGGACGCTGCTGTTGGACCACATGGCGCTGGAGCCGCGTCACCACCCCATCAGGCGCAGGCTGCAGGCGGGCCGGCGGGCGCTGGGGCGGCACACCTGGGAGGCAGAGAGGGGAAGGCTGCACTCGTCCTGCGCGGTCTCCCCGTGACTGTGGCGAACTCCCGCACAACCCTCAACACCCCAGGGCACGCGCCCCTCCGCCCTCCCGTCCCACAGGTGCGTCCTCATCCGCTTGGACCGCCCCGCGGAGGCCACCGCCACGCCCACTCCAGTCTCACCGTCTCCAGGGCTCTCGAGGGCTCAGGCCAGGGCCCCTCCTCAGGGGACACCAGGGGACGTTTTCTGCGTCCTAGAGAAAGGCAGGGAGCCAGGGTCGAACTCCAGCCCCGGTTCCCACCATGGCGCCGGGGGGTGGGGGCTCCCCTCCTGAGCCTCAGACTCGGCCTCCCGCACACCCAAGCTGGACGTGGCTGACCCCAGCGCACGCTTCAGTCACAGAGATGGAGACCCGGCCTCCGGCTGCAGCTAGAGTGCCAGCCGGCTGCTAGGCCGCCCTGGGAAGGCCCGTGGGGTCCCTCCCCTGGGTGTGCTGGGACAAGGCGTGTCGCTGCCTGGCCACACTCTCCTGGGACGCATAGTGTGAGGCCGCTTTCCGTTTCTGTGCGTCACTTTTATAATAAGAAATAACCCTGAAGTTCCAGTTCCATGTGGGAACAAAGAGCCAGCTTGGAGGGCAGGGACCCACCATGAGGGCAGTGGGCACCAGGGTGGGGCCCAGGGAGAACCCAACACCCAGCTGCTCAGACACCACGTGGGCTGCGGGTCGGCCACACAGCGAAACCAAGGCCAGATGTGGAGGAGCGCGAGCAGCTCCATCAACAGCCAGTGCCCTGCAGGCCAGGGCTCGGAGGCCGGGGCCGAGGACCAGGAGTGCCCAGCCAGCCTCAGCAACTCAGTGAGGCCCTGTCTCAAAATAAAACCAGAGGGCTGGGGACCCGGCTCGGTGGTTCAGTGCCCCGGGTTCAAACCCTGGGACCAAAAAGAAAGAAAGAAAGAAAAAGAAAGAAAGAAAACTGGGCTGCTGGTTCCTGAGGACACCACAGAGGACAAGAGAGTCCAGAACGGCCCTGAGTTGCCCGCCATCCCCAGGGGCCAGGGCTGGACCTGCCCTGGGCGGAGCAGTGAGGGGCACAGGCGGCTCCGGGGATCCGGCAGAGGTGGCCACTTTGTTGGAGCTGATCTGAGGTTGACCGGGGCTGCTGACCAGTGGCAGGGCCTGTGGGCAGCAGTCGCCTCAAGCTGCCCAGGCCAGTTCTCATGCCCTCTCCCTGCCTGGACTCCACATCCCTGCTTGGAGCCTCCATTTCTCTTCCTGTAAAGGGGGCTGAGGGGCCGGGGCTTCAGGGCACAGGCCCACACTCCTGCAGCCTGGGAGAGGGTGGCCGTCTGGGGCTCACTGCTGGAGGCTGAGCGGGCGGCCACTGGCCTCGCCCCAGTTCATCCTGGACCCGGCATGCTCCTCTGGCTCGGTTCCTCCCTGCAGAGCCTTATGAATCACCCAGCTCCTGATGGCCACCATGGGCGTCCCTCCTGCCAAGAGCCAGGGCCTCTGCCACCGGGTGGGTGGCCCCCCAGCTGGGGAACTGAGGCCCAGAGCCACAGGACACTCCCTGAGACCACCGAAGGGAGGCCCTGTGCTGTGGCAGGCAGGAGTGCGCTGCCGGTCAGATGGGACTGGGTCCCAGGGGACCCCCAGCCGCCAAGTGCTTTTCTGAACGTTGCCTTTGGCCACGGCCCAGCCCAGCCTCTGCCTGGAGTGGCCGCAGGTCCTGTGCCTCCTGCCCCCCACTCTGGGGCCGCAGGAGCCCCGCTCACCCTGGACGCACACCCAGGCGCCTCACACTGCTGGTGGCTGGAGCCGGGCCTGACCCAAGCCCTTGGCCTGGGGGAGGGGGAGAACCGTCAGGGAGGCCCCCTCCGCCCTCCCTGTCCTGGGCTCAGGTAAAATGGCTGGCGGGCCAGGAGGCGGACCTGCCGTGGCCTCCTGCGTCAGCCAGGATGGGCAGCAGGGGACCCCATCTGTGGAGGACCCACTGAGCTGTGTGGCCCTGGGAGAAGCTCCTCCCTCTACCTGCGGAGGGGCGGGGCCTGAGCGCCTGCAGCCAGAGCTCTGGGTTCTGGAGTTCTCCTGGGCCCTGGTTCTGGAGTCCAGAGGCCTCGGGTTCCTGAATCTGAGGGCTGAGCTTCTGGAACTCGGGTGGGCGCGTGGCCGTCCCGGGTTCCTGGACTCTCTCAGCTCCTGCTCCTCCTGGGGACAGATCCAGAGCCCTGCTGGCTGCCTCTGCTCCGGGTGGAATGTGCCTTCTGGTTCCCAGCCCCAGGCCCCTCCTCTGATGGGCCCCCTCCCGCCAGCGTCACCTCGCAGCCATGGCCTCAGCCTGGCCCTCTGCCTCTCCACACCCAGCCCCCGCCCTGGCCCCACATCCTGACCAGCCCTGCTGCCCCAGAGAGACGCTGGCCTCAGTCCCCTCCGGACCTCTCCAAGCTGGGGTGCAGCTCAGCCTGGCCTTCGCCTTCCCCTCTGTGAAATGGGGGTGGGCAGCTCGTTCCTGCAGGCATCTGGCTGCTCTGCCCCAGGGCATCTGCCTCTGCCCTGCCTGCCCTGGGGGCGGCCGGCAGGAGTGCAGTGACCTTGACCTCTCAGGACTCCTGAAGCCTCTGACCATGACCCAGGCCAGTGCCTTCAGCGGGACCTGCAGACCTGGCCAGCCCTGGCCCCCCACTGGACTCTGATCCAAATGCCCACAGCGTGCAGCCCACACACCCTCGCCCCTCCCAGGGAGTCAGCACTGACCGGTGCCTGACACGGGAACACCAGGTGCTGCCTGCCTCCCCTCGCCACAAAGCACAGCTTCCGGGAGTCTTTCCTGTTTGTGACATCAGTAGGCCCCCATGTGGATGGAGGGTGTTGCAGGGCTTCCAGAGCAGTTACACTCGGTGGGGAGCCTCACTGGGTCCCCCATCTGAGCCTCAGTTTCCTCATCTACCCAGTGGGGTTCCCCCACCACAGCACAAGGGGCCGGGTGTGGACCTGGGTGCTACTGGAGCCCAACACTAGAGTGATCACACCAAAGGCACATGTGCCCCGGCACTCGGTGCAGACGGTAGACGGCTGGGCACACAGCTCAGCAGACAGACCTGCACACAGGAAGACACACACTCAGAGCACTAAGACAAGCAGCCGAGCCTAAGGGGACAGGGACAGGCAGGCACACAGATGAACAGCAAGCCACTCACCCATGGCCCCGGGGCACCCTCCCCAGGCTGGGCACACCAGCAGGCAGCCCTCAGGATGCCCGCTGGCCCTGCCCAGGCCAAGACAGGAGCAGGGCAGGGTGCCAAGCCCCCTCTGTGCCAGCAGGGACACAGGCACCTCACCAGTGGCCACGCCTACGAGACATACCCCGCAGACGCCCACCCCGCAGCCCGCGCAGACCTCACCCGGGCGGGGTCCTGGGAGCTGGGGAGCCCGAGTCTGTGCAGGGCGGCCCCGTGTGGTGCAGGCCCTGCAGTGGGTCCGGCCAGGAGCAGGTCGCGGGCAGCCGGGCGGGGTGGGTGCGGGCCGCTGGGCAGCCTGTGCTCCGGCTCTCGCGTCCTGCCTCCCAGTCTCTGAGTCTCTGTCCTTCGACACTCACCAGCCCTGCCTCTGGCCTCGCTGGCCACGCCCCTCAGGCCCCGCCAAAGGTCGCTGGGTGCCCCACGCCGCCTGGGACATCCCTGGGGCTGGGGTCGACAGTGGGTCCTGAGGCTGCAGGGGAAGGGGTGCGGAGCCAGGGGGCAGGGGTACCTCTCGGGAGCTGGGCCCGGGTCCCCGGCCGTCTCGGGGGCCTTCCCCGCGGCTCCCGCGTTTTGTTTTTCAAGGTCTGAGCCCCGAGGGGGCGGGGCGAGCGGCTCCCCAGAGGCCCAGACCTGGGGCAGGGGCCCCGCTGGCCAACCAGGCGGGATCGGGTCTGATACACAGACCCGATATTTATCGTTTTGAGGCCCCTATGGTGGTGCATGTGGAAGATGCAGGGTCAGTGGGGGAGGGTGACCTGTCCCTCCAGCTAGACCCTGGATGAGAAAGGCCCCTGTGAGGAGCAGCAGGGGATCCCGGGGTGGGGGCTGGCCTTCCAGAGGTGGCTGTGGGGACAGGAGGGAGGCCAGGAGGCCGAGGCGGGGCTGGGCGCGCTCCCCAGGCAAACGGCTTGTCACCAGCCCCCCTCCCCCGCCCACTCCAGGATGTGGAGGCAGGGGAGGTCTAGGCCGGGCCTGGCACTGGAGAGGGCGGGTCGGACAAGCCCTGGAGAGGTCCTGGCAGAGGCGGCCTTGCAGGGGTCCTTCCTGCCCAGGGTGCCTGCCCTGTGGTGAGGGGCCCACAGCCTGGGTCACCCTTTGAGGCCGTGCACAGGGAGGGGCTGGGCTGGGGGTGCTGCGCCTCCTTGGCCTGCGTTTGCCCAGAGCTTGGCTCCATGGGGTCTGGCGTGTCAGGATGGCCATCCGGGCCCTGACCCTGCTCCACCCGTCCCCTAGGCTCCCAGGAGGAGGATGGGCTCCTGCCTGGCCTCCCCTCAGTGTCCGGAAGCCCCTTCCCCGCCCACCGCTCTTCCTGCCTCCGGCGCCAGCCCACACTGAGGGCCTCTGGAGGGCTGAGCCCGGTCGCATCCCACTGCCCGAGTCTCTGCATCTTCTTAAGCCTGGCTCCTCTCTGGCTGGCAGGGAGACCCCTCCACACCCAGGCACTCGGCAGGCCCCACCCTCTGAAAAGCCCCTCTACCCCACACTCATGCCCCCCACGAGGTGGGCCTGCCCTGGAGGATTCCCAAGGCTGGACCCTCCAGCCCTAGGCAAGGCTGGGCCAAGGGACTTAGCAGGGCTGCGGGGTGAGACGGGCACTGTGTGGGAAGGGACGCAGAGACCACCGTGCCTTTGTGGGCTGGAACGTGTGGCAGGGGAAGGAGCTGCAGGGCCTGATTTTGGAGGGGGAGAGCAGGAGGCACCATGGGACTGGTCACAGGGAGGGAGACAGGCAGGCAGGGCTCAGCTGCAATCTCAGCAGCTCAGGAGGCTGAGACAGGAGATTAAAAGTTTGAGGCCAGAGCTGGGGTCGTGGCTCAATGGCAGCGTGCTCGCCTAGCATGCGTGAGGCACTGGGATCCATTCTCAGCACCACATAAAAACAAAAATTGTGTCCCCTAAAAACTAAACAGTTAAAAATAAAGAAATATAGTGTAAGTTTGAGGCCAGCCTCAGCTACTCTGCAAGGCCCTAAGCAATGTCGTGAGACTGTCTCAAAACATAAAAAGGGCCTGGGTGTGGCTCAGTGGTGGAGCACCCCGAGTTCAATCCCCAGGACCAAAAGAAAAGATGAGGCAGGAAGAGGGTGAGGGCTGGGGCCGGGCAGGATGAAGGAAGGCTGAGGGGGCCATTTCGCGCACTCTTCCTCTGTCCCCAGCCCAGTGATAGCTAGGACAATGTCTCCTCTGGGAGAGGCTGGACGGGGGCCGCAGGACACTTGACGTTCCGCTTCTTTTTTCAGTGCTGGGTTGAACCCAGAGCCTCACTCGTGCAAGGCAAGTGAGGAGTGGCAGGGTCTCACCAAGTTGCCCAGACTGGCCTCCAATTTGCCATCCTCCTGCCTCAGTCTCCCGAGGGCTGGGCTGACTGGTGTGGCCACAGCACCTCCTCTCAAGGTGCCTCTGCAAGGTGGGAGTAAGGGAGTGTGTCCGTGTGGCGTAGGAGGGGGGGGATGGGCCCAGAGAGAGGGTGGCCCAGGCCACCTGTGGGACCTGACCTGGGGGTCTGGGATCCCTCCACCCTGGGCTCGGGGCTGGAAAGCTTCTAGCCTTGCTTGGTCCCTACCCACACGCAGGCGCACAGGAGGCTCAGGAGGGAAGAGGCATGGTGGCCTTGGGGCCAGATGGTGGGAACAGAGGCCAGGCTCAGGATGTGCCCCCTGTGGCCACGGTTTCCTGCGGGGAGCAGCTATTCTTAGCCTTGAACATCTCCAAGGGAAGGAAGAGGCTGGGTGGGAGCCGGGGCAGCTGGGTGGGTGCAGGACCGCCCCAGCCCCAGCTGGCCCATGCCCCCCGTGCCGCCCTGTGAGGGTCCAGTTCCTTGGCTTGGCATGCAGCCCCTCTGTGTCCCTGCCCCAGCTCACCTGTCGCCCTGTCCCCTCAAGGCAGGCCTCGCCCTCTCCTGATGCCACTCCCCCAGGGAGCCCAGTCCTCCAGGGCCTCCTCCTTGGTGCTCCTGTCTCCCTCCAGAGGCCCACATCCTGGGCCCCCAGGTCAACACCTTGCTAGGACCACAGGCAGGTGTGGTGAAGAGGAACCAGGGCCAAGGACATGGGTGTGCACACCGTAACAGCAGTCCTGGTGGCACCTGCAGTCAGCCACACCATCAGCTCCGTTTCCACTGTGCTCTGCGCTGGGTGACACAGGCCAGGAATCACCTGATGGATGAGTGACGTCCAGTGGTCCCCACTCTGCACCAGCTCAGCCTGGCGTGGAGGGTGCCCCTCTGAGTGTGGGCAGCACAGGGACGGAACCCCAGGGCCCACGTGCTGGGCTCATGCCCCACCATGTGGCTGCCCGAGCCCTTCTTTACAAAGCAGTCTACGCTGCCCGGTTGTCTTTGAACTTGAGAACCTCCTGCCCCTGCCTCCCAGTGGCCGACTAGGTGTGGGCATCCCTGGTCAGATGCACTGGCTGCCCTCAGTGGCCATGCCTGTCATCCCAGCAGCTCAGGAGGCTGAGGCAGGAGGATCACTAGAAGTCCTCCGCACTCCTGGACATGGTGAACACTTGGGGAGGTGCCTGCACCAGGGGAAGCTAGGCACTGCAGCTGCAGCCTGGGCAGCTGGAGGCAGGGCAGGCCTGGCATGCCAGGTACCAGGCAGCATCCCTGGTGGGTGCCTGCTCCATGCCAGGTGCTCCCTGTCACAAGAGCGACACAGTCCTGGACATGGCTGGGCATCACCCTCCTGAGAACCCTGGCCTGGACGAGCAGCAGCCTGTGACACTCCTTCCTAGGGCTTTGGGGTGGCCACAGCCGCCCTGGGAAGTGGAGTCAGGAGGCCCAGGGACTAGGCCGGCTCCTCCCAGAAGGGCTGCCGGCTATTTTTAGGCACGGTGGCTGTTTGAACCGCCCTGGTTGTGACACTACACCATGGCACTCAGATGTCAGAGACAGGGCTGGGCGGGGCGGGGCCCTGAGCCGCTTGGCAGCACTCTGCATCCCGGAGCAGCCTCATCCAGACGCCCTGGGCACCAGGCCATGGCGAGAGAAGGAAAGCAAGAGTTCTTCCCACCTAAGAAAATCTTTTTAGAAAACAAAGTAAAATCATCTCCAGGTCAAAGAGGTGGCGGGCGGGTCCTGGGGGAACAGGCCCCTGGGCTGCTGGGGAGGAAGGTCAGGAGTGGGGCTGGGGCTCCTGTCTGATCCTCAACCACCTGAGAAAAGGGGATGCAGGGGCACCTCCCGGGGGACTGTGTGGCAGAAACCCACTGAAGCCCCGGACCAGGTCATAGGGTCGTCTCCCAGATGGTGGCCAATGTGTCCCATCACAGGGGTGGGGACTGATCCCACAGCTCCCGGGGCCCTGGCTGCACAGCCTGGTCTCTTCTGGAAGGTGTGATGGTCCGGCCTCTGCTGCTGCCACCCTGAGTATGGCCAGCCTGTGGGAGGGAGGTCCCGGAAGAACCTGTCCAGGGGCTGACTGGCCCTGTGACAGCTTGGAGGCTGGACCTTGCCCCACATCTCCCAGGACCAGCAAGCAGCCCCATGTCTGGGCCCCTCTCCTGCTTCCTGCCCAGCTGGCCACCCTCTGCACTTTCCCAGGGTGCAGGCTGGCCTCAGGCCCCAAGCAGCCTCCTGGAGGGGGAGGTCTGAGTGACCGCTGCCAGGGTCCCTATGGAGACCTGAACACGTCCTGAACACGTCAGGACACTGCCGGGTCATCTTGTCCTGTTGTCTCCTCAGCTCTGAAGCAGATTTTGTGGCGACCCACTTCACAAACGGGAAACAGGGCCAGGGGCAGGTCCGCCGTGGTCCCTCAGCCTGGCGCCGCCCCCAGGCAGGGCCCCGCCGTCACCGCCGGTAGCGGTAGCGCTTGAAGTGGAACCAGAGCTGGAAGATGCCGTTGGCGAACTGACAGCGGAAGCCGTGGCGGTGCGAGTACTCCCACTCGCGGTTGACGATCTTGAAGGCGATGTCCTCGTAGGGCGGCCCCGCGTGGAAGCGCAGGATGGCGAAGTCGCGGTTGTCGGCGCAGGCCTCCAGGAAGTACTCGGGCGTGGAGCGCTTGTCGATGAGGTCGGGGTAGAAGATGTTGAACTTGTAGCCCTGCACGATCTTGGGCGGCGGGTTGTCGAAGTCGTAGTGCGTCTGGTTGTACTTGTTCCACTCGAAGCCCGTGTGCACGCGGTTGAAGAAGCGCGGCTTGCGCGGCCGGTACTTGTCGGCCCACAGGTAGGCCCTGCCGGTCAGCGGCATCTCCACGCTGAACTGCGCCTCGTCCTGGCCCATGCCCTCCTTGGCCCGCCGGAAGAAGATGTCCTCCGCGCTCTCGCTGGCGTCTCCTGCGGGCGGGGGCTGTGTCACCCGGGCTCAGCTTCCCGTCCCACGTTCCCTCCCCCACGTTCCCTCCCCGTCTGGGCTGCCAGCCCCGCCGCCCACCTGTGACCTGGAGCTGCTGGCGCGACAGCTGCAGGCGCTGCAGGTCCTCGTCGGGCTCCAGAACGTGCGCGTCCAACGGCAGCTCGTGCGCCGTGAGCAGGCGCGGGCTGTACCTGCCCGCGTCGTAGTCGTCCAGGCTCTGCTGGATCAGGTCCTCCTCCATGAGCACCGCCTCGCCGTCGCCCTCGCCCTCCGCCGGCGCCGCTGCGTCCCCCTCGGGCTCGGCGGGCCCGACCTCCACGGAGGGCCCGGGCGGCGTGGGGGCTGGCTCCTCAGGCTCCAGGCTGCAGAGAGCCCAGGGTCAGCCCTGTGCCCGCCCACCCCCGCCTCGCCCCTGCCCCCGCCCTGCCCGCGCCTGCCCACCTGTGGCTGGGGGACGGGGGCTCCTGCTTCAGGATGGGGAACAGGGGCCCGCTCTCCACGCCCTGCTCTTGCTTCAGCTTGTACAGCTTCTGCCGCAGCACGTCCTGGTGGCGCTCCCGGAGCCTGCGATGGGGTGGACAGCCGGGCTGAGGGGACGCCCTGTCCTTGCACCCTCTGACCCGCTCCCAACCCTGCCTCTCTTCCCAGGAATGGAGGCTGACAGCCTGCAACCCCAAGACAAGGCTTTTGGCCATAAGGATCCATGGCAGTCTGACAGGGGTGTGGCAGGGAAGGCGCAGGTCCCTGTCCTAGGGCATACAAAAGGAATAAGAACTGAAAGGCCAAATCCGGGATTGGTCAGAAGTAGGGCCCAGCTGGGCACAGTAGCCCCGCCTGTCATCCCAGCAGCTCAGGAGGCTGAGGCAGGAGGATCATGAGTTCAAAGCCAGCCTCAGCAATAGCGAGGCCCTAAGAAACTGAGTGAGACCCTGTGTCTAAGTTACAAAGTAAGGCTGGGGATGTGGCCCTGAGTCCAGTACCAAAAAAAAAAAAAAAAAAAAAAAGGAGTGGGGGCCCAGTGGGACCCGGATCAGACACATCGGATTTGGAGGCGTTTACACAATGATGATGGCAGACAGCACAGGGACCAGAGCTGTGTTTACAAGCTGCTGCCAAGCACGCTGGGAATCCGTACACAGCTGCGGAGGCCAGAGGCCGGCGGCCGGCAGGCTGCGGGGCCTGTGGAAGGCAGGCAGGGACCACCAGCCCAGGGCTTCCTGTGATGCCTGACACCAGGAAGACAAGGCACTGGTGGCTGGAGCTGGTCAGAGCTTGTTAAAGGCCAGAGACAGAGCTGGGCCAGGTGGGGGTCAGAACTTGTTAAAGGCCAGAGACAGAGCTGGGCCAGGTGGGGGTCAGAGGCTGACTCTTGGGGGTTGTGGCCCCAGCGTCATCTTCCTGTAGGGCCCAGGTCTGCAGTGGTTCCCAGCAAGGTCCTGAGAGGGGACAAGGTGGTTGTGCTCACCTGGCCCTGGCCATGTGGGCACGCAGCTGCTGCAGCAGGCTCTCCCAGTAGCCCATGTCCAGGTTGGGCCCGCCGGCCCGGATCTTGCCCTCGATGCCCTGGAAGATGACTTGCAGCTGGCTGTACGTCTTCCCCTTGAACACCGACTGCACGTCAGAGCTGACGGAGGCGTTGACCCCCTCCCGGCGCTCCCCTGCAGTGGGTGAGGCAGGGCTGTTCAGCAGGCCGGCCCTGCCCCTGCCTCAGCCCAGCCTTCCCTCCTCCGGGCCTCACTACTCCCACCCTGGCCAGATTCCTCCCCAGAATAAGGCTGGAGACAGACAGACATGGAGCGCGGTCTTGAGTTCTGGCCCTGGGGCCTCTGAATGGTGAGTGGGGGAGGCTAGGCTGTGGATCTTGATCCCACCCAGGTGAGCGACACTGAGTTTGGGGACCTTAGCCTGAGTACTGATGGCTCCGGTTTGCAGACTTCCTTCGACACACCCTCTAAGACCACATGGAGGCTGGGAGGCTGGGCCCGGCAGCCAGACTCCAGATTGTGGCTTTGCCAGTTCTAGCTGTGTGACCCTGTGTGACCCTCTCTCGGTCTTACTCCCCCCCTAGAAAAGTCTTATGGATGACACTGCACCCTGGCAGGGAGAGCCACCCACGACATATGAGCCCCCTATTCCGCATGAAGCCTGTCAACCATCTACCACAGGCTGGGGCCAGGTACAGTTCCTTCTCACCAGCAGGAAGCAGCAAGGTGCTGCCAAGACCAGAGCCCCACCTGCCCCCAGGTCCCCGTAGTCCTGTGCACAGTGGCCTCCTCTTGGCCTCAGGCACGCACAGGCTCTGCTGTGTGCATCTGGGCACCCCGCGCCTGCCTCCCCAGGTCCCCACGTGCGCTCATCGGGGGCCTTCCCTGCCTGCCAGGACCAAGGTGGCCTCCTGTAGCAGTGCTCCACAGGCTCTCTGCACCATGCCAGGTGGAGCCAGCACACAGCTGCAGGGGCACACGGCAGGGCAAGAGGGAACTGCCCAACCCCCGCTTGACAGGCTGCTCTTCAAACCCTGCTGGTAGGCAGAGGGTCAAGAGGCCACACGGGACTGGACAGGGTCTAGAAGGACCCCAGGCCCTCTGGCCAACGGACCAAGGACTTGGAATCAGCAACTAAAGACAATTCACCGTGTTTCTGAGCAGCCCGGACTCCAGGCCTGGCGCCGTCCCAGGCAGAGACAGTACTGCTCCAACTGGGCAGATGCTCAACCAGGGCCTGAGCCTCCACTGCCCCCAAATGACTACAAGGCGGTGGAGACTGCATAGGCACCAGGAACATGCCTGCCATCCCCCAGGTCCCTGGCTGGGGCAATGCTGGCCCCACAGTTACCTGGCCCCTTGCCCGAGGCCTCCAGCTTGCGGAGTTTGGAGATCTCATCCTCGGTGATGATGGTCATGTCCCGCCAGAAGTCCGCGTTCTTGCCCTGCTCCAGCTCCATGTACACCTGGCGGGGGGAGCCCCTCAGTGGCCGCGTCATTCCAGGGACCCTCCAGCCCCCACGGCCGTGACAGCCCTCTGCCTCTGCCGCTGCCAGCGGAGGACACGGCTGCGCACCCAGCGCCACGGTAGCATCCGGCTGGCAGCGGGTTTGGAAGTAGTTCCTGGATAAGGTCCCACAGGGACCTGGGGAGCAGGGGCCAGCGTGTCCTGAGGGAGGGCGTGGGGCCCGCACACCTGGATGTCCTCCAGCAGGTCCTCCATGTCGGCCACCGTGAGGCCGTTGAGGAAGGTGTAGGGCTCGTGCATCTCCACGGCCAGGTCGTCGTCCTCGGCGCTGATGTACTTGGCCAGCAGGTCGATGGGCTTCGCCCGCCCGTCCCGGATGCGGATCTTGGAGCTGGTGGGGACGGTGGGGTCAGTCAGAAGCAGCACAGCCTCCTTCCTGACCCCGAGAGAGTTTCCCGCAGGAGATGGTGAGGGAGCAGCCAGGAGGCGGAGGCTGGCGGAGGCTGGCGTGTGCCCTGAGGAGCAGGCAGGATGGGGGTGGCTCCAAGGGCCTCCTGGGCTGCCCTGGGCCTGGCTGGTGTGAGGTCTGCAGCAAGAGCCGCAGAGGCCCTGAAGCAAAGGCAAGTCAGGGCCAGGGGGCAGCGGCCACCACCTCCCCCTGGGCTTCAGCTCTGCCCCCACAGGGACATGTTCTAGGAGCTAACCTTGGCCTAGCCCCATCTGAGAGGGGAAGAGGTGAGGTCACCAGGAGCAAGCCCCTTGCTGAGGCCTGTGTGGCCAATGGCCAGCATGGCAGGGAGGGGCCAGGCCTGGGGCTCAGACATACGGTGTGTGGCCCTGGGCGGCCAGAGCCCCGTTTCCTTGTCTGTGAGGCGGATGAGGGACGGCCCAGTGCGTTCGTGTGGGAGCAGGCATGGCCGGGATGGCACCTACCGCAGCTTGGCCTGCTGCAGGTGGAAGTGGTCCTCCTGCTCCTCCCAGGTCTTGAAGTGCTCCGCCTCCTTCTCCCGCTGCAGCAGCTCCAGCTCCTGCTCCCGCAGGGCCTTCTCCCGCTCCCGCTCCAGCCGCAGCTGCTTCACCTGGAGGCCGCAGGCCAGGAGGAGAGGCCGTGGTGGGTGGCCGTGCCAGGGGCCCCGCCGCCCTCTCAGGTTTGGTCCTGGCCCCCCTGCCCTGAACACAGGGATGGCTCTAGAGAGACCCTCGGCCAAGAGGTCCCCTTCCTGCTGAACACCCAGCAGCTGGGAGTGACCAAGGAGCACTGGACCCTGCTGCGTGAAGTCCAGCCCCCAGACTTCGCACATAAACTAATCAAGCTGGCCTGTCCACACAAGTGAGCCGGCCTCCGTTGGGCCAGCCCCAAGCCCGTACCTTCTGCAGCTCCAGCCGATTGTCCTCCTGGATCCTCTTGTTCCGCTCCTTCAGCTCCTTCTCCTCCAGATGGCTGATCCCCTTCTTCTCCAGGGCCTGGAGGACAGCCACACCACTGAGCACAGACACCAGCTGCCCCGAGCCCATCAGCGTTCCCCACGGGCAGCCCTCACCTCTGTGATACCACCCACCAGCAGAAGCACCTGCTCTGCAGAGGAGAGTGCCCGGCCAGGGCGGTGCATCCACTGATGCCACTGTGCGCCCAAAGCCAACCCAGTACCACATGGCACACAGGACCAGGGCCACCAGCAGCAGCAGCAGCTTGTCCACTGAGCTGCAGACCAAGGGTGCTGAACTGACCCCCCGCCCCCACAAGAGGCCTGCAAGCAGCTCTCAGGGCAGGCAGCCTCGGCCCGACTCAGGTAACGCGGAGTCAGCTGCAGAGGCCCGTGGAGGCCAGGACTCAGTGCACCAGGATTCCTGACCACATGTGGCAGGGTCAGAGACAGTGACACAGGGACCAAGGACCCCTGGATTGCGACCTTGCCGGGGTCACCAAGGGGAGAAAGCAAATGGTTCCCCCAACTCAAACCCAAAGGGGCACAGGGCATGTAGAGGATATGGTTCTCTCCTGCGCATCCCTCTCGCTTGATGGAGGCGTGGGGATGCAGACTCAGCATCTAATCAGCTCTGTCCCCGTGGCCCCAAACTCTCTAGTATCATCTAACAGTCACGACTGTCCAAACCCCAGGGTCCCAACACCAAGAGAGGGTGCTCAAGATCCCCCCTGGCACCCAGAAAAACACACTTCTAGACGCCCTGGGGCGGCCTGGCTCAAGAGCCCCCTCAGTGGCACGCCATTCCAGGGACTCTCCAGCCTGGTGGCAGTGACAGCCCTCTCCCTCCACAGCAGCCATCAGAGAAGACGGCTGCGTACCTAGCACCAGGGGCAGCATCTGGCCGGCAGCGGGTTTGGGAGCAGTTTCTTGACAAGGGCCCACAGGGACCGGGGTAGCCAGAGGCCAGCATGTCCCCTCTGGAAAGGGAATATGTCAGCTGGGATCTGAAGGACCGGAAGGGCCAGCACGGAACGTGACAGGGCACTGGTGAGGGAACAGTGGTGCCAGGCGGCTGAGGCGCATCCTGCACCATGTCCCTGCACTGGCGGGAGCTGCTCTGGGTTCAGTCCACACCCTACACTGGGCCCGTGGGCTTGCCTCGAGCAGAAGACGTGCAGGTGCGGGAGCTGAGACAAGGTCACCTGGTGTGGCTAGGCTTCCTGGTGACTGTGTCCTCCCAGGAGAGAAGCTCAGGACAGAGACACGAAAAGAAGGTCAAGTGAAGACACAGGTATGGGCATGTCCTGTGACAACTGAGGACAAGCCAAGGGCCGCCAAGGGTCTGCCAGTGAGCACGTGAAGCCAGAAGGACAGGGAGGAACCTCGCGAGAGCCACCTCTGGCCTACAGTACGGCGAGAAAGCACACTGAGGTGTCAGCCTCATGGCCAGGGAACGAAATGACAAGCCACAGCACCTGCAGCCATGGAAAACGCCTGCACAGTCCCCATGGCGGGAGCTGGGGTGCATGGTGCACGTGTGTGCCGTATTCTCCAGGCTGAGGCGTGCTTAGCACTCGAGGCCCTGGGCTCCACCCCAGCACCAGGACATTTTAAAACAGTGTCATTGGGGCTGGGTGGAGCTCCATGGTTCAGCAAGGCCCAGCCTGTGCTGCCACCTGCTGGGCTCAATCCTAAGCACCAAAAAAATGAGTGAAACCATCCATGCAGCCTATCACAGCTCCGCCCAGCCGGGGAGGACCAGGGCCACTCACCTTATTCCAGATGAAAGTGCCCAGCAGGTTGTTGTCACCAAAGGGGTTGTCGGTGTTGGTGTAGCCCATGTACTCCTCGCCCCAGCCCATCTTCTCACGCTTCTTGCGCTCTTTGGCCTCCTTCTTGGCCAGCCGCCGCGCGCGCTTCTCCTCGGGGGTCTCGAAGGCCTTCAGCAGCTCCTCCTGCTGCTTCCGCTCCTCCCGGAGCCGCAGCCGCTCCTGCAGGCTCTGCTGCTGGCTCAGAGCTGCAGCTATCGCCCCAGGACTCTGGGGGCGCCCTGGGGACGCTGCGCTGGATGCTAAGGAGCAGGGGGACCAAGAGCGCCGGTGCCCATGGTGGGGCCATGGGCCCTGCGGCTGCTCCTCCCCAGAGTCAGACTGCGAGGACCGGTCCCGAGAGCACCACCGGGGTGCAGGGGGGCTCCGGCTTCGCCTCCCTGGGCGCTGCCACCGTTCTTCCTCTGATTCTGACCTAGGGAGAGCGCAGTCAAGGCCCACTTAGTGCCCGCTGCTCATGTCTGCTGGGAGCATGCTGCTGCCAGGCACTGTCCCCAGTTCTGGAGACACAACAGTGACCAAACACTGACACGACTTCCTTCTTGGGCTGGCTACCCAGGGTCCCGCCCCCAAACCACACTCCCCAGCTCGTTTAATACACATGATGAGAACCGCAAGAGCAGTGATTGAGGGGACTGCAGGTTAGACAGGTCAGAGGCCTCTGAAGTGGTGCCACGCAGCAGAGGCCTCCAGGAAGTGGGGAGGGAGCTAAGGGGACATGTGGAGGAAGAGTATTCCAACAGGAGGAAGAACAGAGACAAAGTCCCCAAGGAAGAAATACACCTGGCATTTCAAAGATTGGCAAGGAGGCCCTGCCCTCTGCCAGGAGGCCAGGGAGGCTGAGGGGGGCAGGTGCAGGGAGAGTGGGGGTTGGCTGGACTGCAAGGGTGTGAACCAAAGAACCCAAGTCGGCCACAGTGTCCATGGCAGGCCTGCCCAGTGGAAGCCATGTTTAGACTGATCTAAAGGACGGCAGGAGTCAACCGCGGTGTCCCAGGGTGGTTTCTTTAATGTCCCTGGAAGGCAGGGAACCACCACTAAGCACTTTTTTTTGTAAAAGGCTTTACGTATTCAGCTCTTGTCAAACCCAAACTTTGAAAACCAACCATCTTGGGGGCTTCGAATATCGACTACAAAGTTGATCACGTTATCTCATCGTGAACGACATCAACTCCAATCACGAGTCTAACAGCCAACCACCGTAAGTGACTCAAACACCAGACCACAGTACAAGAAAAAGACTGAGGGCTGGGGATGTGGCTCAAGCGGTAGCGCGCTCGCCTGGCATGTGTGCGACCCGGGTTCGATTCTCAGCACCACATACCAACAAAGATGTTGTGTCCGCCGAGAACTAAAAAAAATAAATATTAAAAATTCTCTCTCTCTCACTCTCTCTTTAAAAAAAAAAAAAAGAAAGAAAAAAAAGACCGAGTTCGTGACAACAAGGCTGACCACTGTGCTTGAGTCAATGCTAAGTTGAAGCTCATTTAAACCAGGGTCTTACTTAAGCCCTGGGGCTTCAACCTGACTCAGAAACTTCGGTGCAAGGAACAGGATGGTAAATATCTTGTTTCGACTGCCACACAGACTACGTACGACACAGCACCCAGGTGTGAACTTCCTGTGAGCCTCACAGGTCAGGGATACACAGCTGCTGCTCTTGGTGTACAGACTACCCCTGGCCGACCTCCAGGTCAGCGCTTCCTTTACACTGTGACTTGGATCTTCCTGGAAATCCTGGGTGGCAATTCATTTACCAACTCAAAGGGAAGGCGGAAAACAGCTGGAGAAGCCCCGTGGAGACCTCCAGGGCACAGATGGGCAGGACGGGCCCCAGCATCACAATCACCTAGAGCTGGGCCAGCCCTTCTTCTTTGTGCCAGGTGCACTCATGGCAGTCTGGTCAAGCGCCCATCTCCAGAAGAAAAGGACAGAGGGCCTCGGCTCCGGAGTCCACCGCGGTTTTCCCCTCTCACGCCCCCTCACTGGTAAGGGTCGTGGCCTCTGCGTCTCCAGTCCCTCCGGACTCCACGCACTTTCCCACTACGCCTCCCTCAGGGCAGCCATCTTCCAGGGACGCCTGGACCACCCACCCCGGTGCCACTCCAGCCACGCCCCTCAGTCCCTGCCCGCGAGTCAGAGGTGACTGTCACTACCCTACTGCGGACTCCCCCCGGCTCTGCGCGGCGCGGCCTCCTGCCAGCGCGCAGCCCCTCCCGCGGCAAGCCCGCCGACACCTCGGGGTCTCCCCGCTCCCGGAGCCCAGCCCGCGGCCGTCCCACCTGCGCTCCCGGCTTCGCCGTCTCCGCCTGCGCCGCCGCTCGTCCTCCCGGCGCCGCCGGCGTCGCCGCCCATGGCTCCTACTCCGACTTCGGCTCCGACTCCCGCTCTGGCTCCGCTGCCTTCGGCCCCTGCGCCCCACGGATCGCGAGCGCGAGCGTGTGTCTCGACCCATCGGCGGTGGCGGCGGCGCAGACGCAAACAACCGGGCCCGCGCCGGGGCCTTCCTCGGCCGCGTCGCGGGAGGGGCTGCCCGGATTTTGCCTGAGCTTAGAAAACAAGCCCTCCCGGCCTCTCCAGCCAGCCAGAACCCCAGGCTCCAGAGCCTCCCATCCGTCCGCGAATGTGGTCTGCGTGACGGACTCGGATTGGACCGTTGTCCCCAGAGCGGGAGCACTCTTCCTTCAGGCAGTACTGGAGACAGCCCCAGACGGGTCCTCACGCCTTGGGAGACGGGGGACCTGTGGGCGGGGCCAAGGCGAACCCGGAACCCGGGCGGAGGGGATCTAAGGAAGAAGTGGAGCCGGGTGGGCGAAGTGTAGAGGCCAGCGCGAGGCCCGGGGCAGAGGCGAGGCCCGGCGCGAGGTTTCGGGAAGGCGGGAACAGGGAAGAGGGGCCCTTGGAGTCCGCCTTGCTCCAGAGGGGGCGGAGGCAGCGGATCTGCCCCTGAGCTCTACCGCCTGAGGCCTGGAGCGCCTTCCCTGCCGGTGAGGTCGCGGATGCCGGGAGGGGAGCTCAGGACTAGCTCGTAGGTGGAGTTCCCCGGGGCCATGGGGAGTGCAGGCGGGGAGGGGGCAGGTCTGGAGGCCCCAGCTCCCTGCAGTCTGCCTATAACCGGCGGGGTGCCTGTTTGCAGGGCGGTATTTTTTTTTTTAAGTTGTCAATGGACACGTGGTGCTGAGAATGGAACCGGTGCCTCACATGCTAAACAAGTGCCCTGCCACTGAGCCCCAGCCTCAGCCCCTTTAAGCTAACTGTTCTAAATGCCTCTCTCAAAATACAACTCTTGTCCCGCAGTCTGGCTGGGCACAAATAACCAGGAGGTCATGAGCCACTTGTAGATTCAAGCAGGAACGAACTTTATTTGAGAACCCACGTGAAATCCACGGGAACTCTACGGGAACCCGTGAGAACTCAAGGGGAACTCCGGGAGAACTCAAAAGTAGCGGGTACCCGAGATAGCAGGAGCTGCCTTATTGCCAGACAGCAGAGGTTTCTATACACAACTGAATACACACCTTGTTTCAACTTAGCATCATCCAGTTACCGCCATCAGTCATCATCCCATTAATTATACACAGCTCAACTCAACCATCATCATCTTAATGGCTGGCTGGCGCTACCCCTCAACCACTCCTTCTTACAAAATGCCAGGCACCATCTTGACTTGGTTGTGGCTCTCAACAACCCCCCTTTTGTTTTTAAACAACAAGTATACGGCTTAGGGACCTTGCCTGTCTTAGGTTGTCCAATACTACATATGGTTCTTACCTGTCATCGGATGAGCTGACCTCAGGGCGTCAGCCTCCTGTCCTAGGTTGGTACCATTGCAATTGGATCTTACCCGACATTGACTACCGGCACAGCATTATTTAGACATACTTGTGGATAACCTGCTACAAGCAGAAAGGGGAGGAACCAAAATGCCACGACACCAAGCCAATTGACGGCTCCTTTTGGAAAAATTGTACCAATAATGACACCATGAGCAAAGATACCCCAGCACTACCACAATTCGCTGCACCAACAGATGTGAGTTCACAATGCATACAAGTGATACATAGTCCAGGCAAGTTCTGCAAGCAGTTCAAAGCAGAGGAATCCATTAATATGTCCATTTCCTCCCAAAGAAAATTGACTCCTTAATTGAGCATCACTTGTTGAGTTACTATTCATTGATGCATCATTTTATACAGTTTGTTGTGATAGCTATCGCAGAAGCTGTAGTTTGGTTTTATCTTTGTCTTCACCAGCACTGGATGAAGATAGGAATTCTGGCAATGATGGCTAAAAAAAAAATTATGTAACATTCCAGCAGGCACTAAAAAAAAAAGCAATTTTCTAAACAATTTAGTATCCTGAATAGAATTAGATATAATGAAAAGGAAAGGTGAAAGTAAACAAACAGATCTGTTAACCACATTTTAAAACAATCCTCAACAGCTGTTTACCTAATTTAAATTAAACCGGGTAAATCACGTGAATAAAAAAATATTTGGATCCATTTTTTCATGAGCGCTCCTCATCTATGATCTATGGACATACCCACATACAGACATAGAATACAAAACACAAGTGTGCACACATAACACATTACATACAACACATAATAGTAAAGGCCTTGTAGCTTTACACAGGTGAAATCCCCATTGCAATGCTCAAAAACTCCACAGTCAAAAAAAGAACTAATCAGAAAAACATTACCTTAGGTGTGTATGAGCTCAAAAAATAAAATAGAACTTCATGATGTGGGAAAAGGCAATAATAAAATAGATACTGAAAAAGGCATCCTGGTTACCACCTGGGTTTGACTCTTCTTTGGATATCCCATCCTTCTTCCTGTAACTTGCATAATGGATCTGAACGTATTCCCACAAGCAAGCCCCAAGGTTTTTTACATTTGAAATAGGCCTTAATGGTGTTCATTATTCATTAGCCTCCAGCTGTGGGAGAACCACTGTCACAGATGTAAGGGTAGCCAAACTGGAGCTCTGGATATCAGCTGTTATGGATTTGAGTCAAATCATCTTCTTTTTGGTCTGTAGAAATTGCTTTAGTTAGTCTCTCTGGAATCCAAATCGGCTGCTGTTCTCCTGTGGAAACACACAAACAGACCTCCAACTCCAGACAATCACTGGGTCGGAACCTTTCCATTGCCCTGTTAGAATATCTTTCCAAAGTACCTTGGGCTTATGTACATTTTTTGGACACATGTGCCTTTCCGCAGCACTGAGCCCTGATGAATCCAAATTTAAAAAGTTTAGAGTAAAAAGGGTTATTTTAAGTTTATCGTCGGGGGATATATACCCCTTCCCAATTCCCTCTTTTTGCTTTAATAAGTACATTTTGATAGTTTGATGAGCTCTTTCAACTATGCCTTGTCCCTGTGGATTGTATGGAATTCCTGTTATGTGAGTAATGCCAAATGATGAGCAAAATCGCTTAAAAAAGGTAGAAGGATAGCAAGGGCCATTATCTGTTTTTAACTGTTTTGGAACGCCCACAGTGGCAAAATTTTGTAAGCAACGAGCTATAATATCTTTAGTTTTTTCTCTGGCATGAAGGGAGCCCATCAAAAATCCAGAAGAAGTATCAACTGTAACATTCAAATATTTTAATTTTCCAAATTCTGGCAAGTGTGTGACGTCCATCTGCCAAATATGGTTAGGTATCAGTCCTCTAGGATTGACTCCAAGATTAACTTGTGGTAAAAACGTCACACAATTTTGATATTGTTTTATTATTTGTGTAGCTTGTTCCTTAGTTATTTTAAAACGCTTTTTAAAAGTATTTATATTGACATGGAAGGATTTATGAAAATCTGTAGCTTCTTCCAGCGTAGAAAAAATATATATGTCATGTGTAGTTTTATCTGCTAAATCATTGCCCAAACTAAGGGCTCCAGGCAATCCTGTATGTGCCCTGATATGTCCTATAAAGAATGGATCTTTTCTGTCCCAGATTAGACTTTGTATAGTGGAAAGCAAAGAGAAAACAGTAGAGGAAGGGGAAATCCTACCAGCATCTTCAAGGGATACTATAGCATTAACTATATACTGACTATCGGAAAATAAATTAAATACAGAATATTTAAACATCACAAAAGCTTGTAATACTGCATTAAGCTCTACCTTTTGAGCTGATTGTTTGGGTACCAAAAATGTAAAAGTTTGATCAGGTGTAACTATTGCTGCTGTACCATTATTAGATCCATCAGTGAATATATTTGGAGCATTCATGATAGGTGTTTTTCTTGTCATTTTTGGAAAAACTACAGGATGTGAAGACCAAAAAGACAACAAAGGATTAGATGGTAAGTGGTTATCAAATGAAACATTAGATTTGCACATGATTATTGCCCAAGTATTTAACTCATTAGCTAACTCATCAATTTGATCCATAGTATATGGAGTAATAATTTTATTGGGAGAAATTCCAAACACTCCCTTTGCTGCTTTTATTCCTTTGAGTATTAATTGTCCTACAGCCTCAGGATACCTAGTAAGAATAGTGTTAGGAGAATAAGATAAATGTATCCATAATAATGGACCTTCTTGCCAAAATACTCCTGTAGGAATATTTGTTGTTGGTAGTACAATAAATAATAAAGGCAAACTTCTATCAATTCTATCCAAATGCATATTTTCCATATATGTTTCAATGATTTTTAATGCCTTTCTTGCTTCAGGCGTTAACATTCGGGGTGAATTTGGATCTGATGGACCTTTTAGGATATCAAATAAAGGTCCCAACTCTCCCGTTGGTATACCTAGATAAGGCCTTATCCAATTTATGCCTCCTAATAACTTCTGAAAGTCGTTAAGTGATTTGAGTTGATCTACTCGTATTTGAATTTTTGGTGGACGGACCATGGTTGAGGATAATAGAACTCCTAAATAATTAATTGGAAAATTTAATTGTACTTTATCTATTGCTATCTCTAGATTATAATTTTTAATAAGTTTGTAAGTGTGGCATGACATTCTAGCAATGTGTTTTAAGCTTTGTGTGCTAATAATACATCATCCATATAGTGAAATATTTGTAGTTCAGGATTTTGATTTCTAAGTGGCTGGATTACTTTATTAACATAAATTTGACACATAGTTGGGCTGTTAGCCATCCCTTGAGGGAGTACTTTCCATTCATATCTCTGATCAGGACCTTCATGATTTAGTGCAGGGATAGTAAATGCAAAACGTGGACTATCCTCAGGATAAATTGGAATTGAAAAAAAAAACAATCTTTAATATCTATAACTAAAACATACCAAGTTTTTGGCAAAGCAGACAATTGGGGAATCCCCGATTGAGCAGGTCCCATAATGACCATTTCATTATTAATGGCTCTTAAATCTTGCAATAATCTCCATTTGCCAGATTTCTTTTTGATGACAAAAATGGGAGTATTATGGGGAGATACAGAAGGTTGTATATGTCCTTCCGCTAATTGTTGTTTGACCAGTTCATGGGCTGCTTGTATCTTTTCTTTAGTCAGGGGCCACTGAGGAACCAATACTGGTCTTTCTGATTTCCAAGTAATTTTTATTGTCTCAGTGTCCCCTCCTGAAAACCCAATCCATGTCTGTCTGTTCCTTGATCTATTTGTTTTGGTGCCACTATACTTTGTCCTTTTTCTCCTAATCCTTTTCCTTTCCTAAAACCTTGTTTAGCCATAATAGTGGGTGCATTTGAATTGATGTTGTTTGTTAATGTTAGTCCTAATTGATCTAGGACTTCTTGTCCCCATAAATTTATAGGAAGATGATCCAATACATATGGCTGTATAGTTCCTTCACATCCTTCAGGATCCTTCCAATCTAATACCATTGCACTTGGCCTCGAAGCGTTTGAGTGGCTTGTTGTAACGGCCAATGTTTTGGCCATTCTTGATGAGACATGATGCTAAGGTCTCCACCTGTATCCAGTAGCCCATTAAATTCATGTCCTTGAATATTTAGTTTTATCATGGGGCGAGAATCTAAATTTAAAGAAAGCATAGCCCAGTCTACACCTGTGGAGCCTAATCCCTTGGAACCTCTTCTACAATAAGACTGGAAAATTTATCATGTAGGCTGGGTATTACTAGTAACTGTGCTATTCTATCTCCTGGTAAAATTACTGATATACCCTTTGGAGAACTGGCTATAATTTTTATTTCACCTTCATAATCAGGATCAATTACCCCAGGGCTTATCATAAGTCCTTTTAGAGTAGAAGAGCTGCGTCCCAATAATAAACCTACTGTTCCTTGGGGAAGAGGTCCTTTCACCCCTGTGGGAATGATTTGAACTCCCATCTCTGGAGTTAGTACTGATCTGGCAGAGGCGCAGATGTCCAACCCTGCGCTCCCTCTGGTTTGTCTGATGAGGGATCTGATGGACAATGTGTCCTGGGCACTACCCTGATGGTGTTGCTGGGTTCCCCCAATGCCCCATATATTTGTGGTTGTGGGCCCCAGAGCATTGGGCCCCCCGTCCATTTTTTGGCAATTGAGCCCAATGTTTTCCTCCACGATATCGTGGGTAAATACCTGGTCCTTGTTCGTTTTTTGATAACGGAGTACCCTATATAATAGTCATAACGGCATTAATTAGCCCAATGTCTCCCTCTATGGCATCGTGGGCAAATACCCAGTATTCTACCCCTTTGATCATATCCAGTTTTGTTAAGCCCTCCTCCTATGGAGCAATTCCTTCTAAAATGTCCTGTTTGTCCCCAATTGTAGCATGTTTTTGGCCTGGCACCTAAAGCCTGTTGTACTGCAGCTGCCAAGACTTGCCCCTGTTCATTAATGTCTCTACATAATTTAATATATGTGTTTAAATCTTCATGTCTCCATGGTCTGATGGCCTCCCTGCACCATCTATTTGCTTGTTTGTAGGCTAGTTGTTTTATTAATGGCATTGCTTGTTTTACATCCCCAAAGATTCTGGTAGCTGTTTGTATAAGCCTATCTATAAATTCAGCGTAAGGTTCATTAGCTCCTTGTATTACCTTAGATAATTGACCTTGTAAATCTCCATGTCCCTGTAAAGTTTTCCATGCCCTAACCACAGCGGAAGCGATTTGTGAGTATATGGCAGGAGCATATCTAATTTGCTGCAGCTGACCCTCATAAGGTCCCTCTCCTAACAACATATCTAGATTTCTCTGAGGATAGTCAGCTGCTACATTTCACCTAGCTGTCTCTGTGCAAAATTCCTGATTGGCAACCTTCCATAACAGGTATTGTCCTCCATTTAGCACAGCTTTGCACATACTAGCCCAATCTGCTGGTGTCATGTCCAAGTTGGTAATGGATTCGACCAAGCTTACAGTGAAGGGTGCTTGAGGATCATAGGTTGTTACAGCCTCTTTCAGCTGCTTCACTGTTTTGAAATCTAAAGCATGGTGAATTCACTGCCTTTCCTGCCTCCTCAAATACAGGACATGCTAATCTTTGAGGTCCTGCCTCAGGATCCCATCTATCAACTACAGGGGTTGAGGACCACTCAGCATATGTTGTCTCCATAGGCAGAGCTGTTGGTTGGACACTTACGCCCTCTGGTGATAGAAAGGTGTTAGTAGCAACCTCCTGATGTAACTCCTCCCCTGATAGCCCTTCCTCCTCTAAACTTTCTTCCCCCGTCTGACTAACTCGAGAGACTTCCTCTTTTACTTGATGTAGGATGTCTTCTCCTAGACTAAGCAAACAAGATTGTACCAACGTCCACAATGGCAATGTGCCAACTGGCAGAGTTCCTGGGCTTTCCTTTTCTATCCTTTTTATTTTTTTTTATTTATTTTTTATTTTATTTTTTATTTTTAGAGAGAGTGAGAGAGAGGGGGACAGAGAGAGAGAATTTTAACATTTATTTTTTCTTAGTTCTCGGTGGACACAACATCTTTGTTGGTATGTGGTGCTGCTGAGGATCGAACCTGGGCTGCACACATGCTAGGCAAGCGCGCTACCGCTTGAGCCACATCCCCAGCCCTTTTCTATCCTTTTTAAATCTTCACCATGATGGTTCCATTGTGATATATCTAACAACCCCTCTTTAATGAACCATGGACTACACCTTTTTATCGTCTTAACGTATGCCCTAACTGTTCTTGACTTTACTGAGATGCCTCCTTCCTCTAGCAATTTACTTAACACCCTTTCAGTTTGGTTTTTACTAATTTTTAATTCCATATTTCTGCTATAAAGATAATGCAACCCAACAAGATAAAATAAAAGAAAACCGAAATAAAACGAAACAAAAATGGAACAAAAATCTGTTGTATCAGTTTTTCTATTTTCTTGACATGTGTATCCGTGGTCTATCTCTGTCTCTTCCTCAGGGGCAAACAACTTCAAACCTTGAGCCAACCACTTTCCCCAGTTTGCCTGAGAAAGTTCCAGGGACAGGCAGCTTGAAACAGAAACGTAACAAATCAAAACAAGAACACATTGTTTTTTGAAATGGTCACCCATTCTCTTGCCCTGCCCTCAGGGGCGAGCAGTTTCACTTACCCCCAAGCTTCAGGCGTTCCTCGCATGGGCCACCAAATGCCGCAGTCTGGCTGGGCACAAATATTGGGGGGTGGGGGGGTGGTGTAACGAGCCACTTGTAGATTCAAGCAGGAACGAACTTTATTCGAGAACCCACGCGGATTCCACTCGAAATCCACGGGAACTCAACGGGAACCCCGCGAGAACTCAATGGGAACTCAACGGGAACCCCGCGAGAACTCAAAAGTAGCGGGCACCCGAGGTAGCAGGAGCCGCCTTATTGCCAGACAGCAGAGGTTTGTATACACAACTGAATACACAGCTTGCTTCAGTTTAGCATCATCCAGTTACAGCAGTCATCATCCCAATAATTACACACAGCTCAACTCAACCATCATCATCTTAATGACTGGCTGGCGCTACCCCTCCACCACTCCTTCTTACAAAATGCCAGGCGCCATCTTGACTGGGTTGTGCTCTCAACACTCCTGTGTGTGCTCTGCTCCTCCAAAGGATACCCAGGACCCGCTCCTCTTGCTCCCGGTGGTGGTCCTGCCAAAGGCCACGGGACGGGAGGTGACAGGATGGGCCCAATGAGAGGAGCCCTGGTCTCCAGTTCTGAAACACGCAGATGTGCCCCCGGGAGCCCATCTTCTTCTTGTCTGCAGACCCGGGTTTGCACATGTGGGTCACTGTACCCAAGCGACATCCTCAGCAGAACGTGCTATTATTGGAGGCCAGGAAGAAATCTAGAGACCTCTGTGTCCATCTCACAGGGCCTGCTCTTTCCAAGTCCACCTCTGCAACCAACCAGCATTCCCAGGGCTTGCTTACAGCCAGGGCCTGCCTTCAGGGCAGTCTCTCAATTTTAGAGAATCATTTTCCTCCCAAAGAGATCCGTCTTTCACTTCCTTGGGTCAACTCTGGAAGAAGGAGTGAAGACTCTGGGGGTGGGGTCTGTTCCTTTGAGCTGGGACTCCTGGGTGACACAGGAAGGCTTGGAAGTGTTTTCTGAGCAGAACTCGAGTGCAGAGGAGGTCACGCCTACTCACCTCTTGGGCCTTACTGGGTTGCCCAGGCGGCCCCAGACGGCAGGGCTCAAGGGACCCTCCTGCCTCAGCCTCTGGGGTCAGTGGGATGGCAGGTGGGTCTCACTATTGTTAAAATCCCACAGACGTTTTCTTTGGCTGCGATTCAGTGGTCTCTAACCCCCAGCCAAACCGCAGAACCCACAGAGTGGCAGCAGAGGCAGGTCGATGTTTATACCCGATTTATTAGAATATCCTCAACATAAAAAGGGGGGAGTGGTGGGGGTGGGGCCCGAGCTGCGTACAAGTGCTATCTGGGGCCAGCAGCAGCCGCACTGTCCGAGGCACCCCGCGCTCTGGGTTGGAGGGACACGGCCTCCTTGTCAGTGCCAGGGGAAGCCATGCTCTGGATTGTCACACACCAGACCCCAGGGGCTGAGGACGAGGAACCCCCGGTGATAGTTAAGACACACAAGGTTTGCAGTTGTTTTGGAATTGGCTCGGCCATAGAAACAAGACGGGGCAGGGTCAGGGGACGCAGTTTTCAACCACCAGAGAAAAAGGGGGGGTGTTGTCCTGGGGTGGGGACCGAGGGGCTGCGGCGAGAGTACCATGGCATGGGACCCCATGGGGACAGGAGTATTGCACTGAGCCAGGTGTGGGGTGCACAGGGACGCATTGGAATGGCTTAGAAGGACAGAGGCTGGAAGAGGACTTGTGGGAGTCTCCACCCTGTCGGCCTCCGAGTTCTTTAGGATTCACAGCTGCATCCGGACACCAGACACAGCCGCAGCAGTAGTAGCCATCAGAGGCCGAGCCGGGCAGCAGATCACGACAGTATTCACAGACCTCCTGGGAGGGGAGGCGGCCGGTGAGCCCAGTGCCTCCCTCTCGGGGAGTCTGAGGAGGCCAGGAGTGCACCCAGCATCAGAAACAGGCCTTTGCTCCCCAGCCCCCCAAATCGTAAGCAAACATGGCTCTTGACAAGCTCAGAGGGGCTCTTTAACATCCGCTTGACAGTCCCCAAAAGGAAAAAAACACCACACCACACAGATCTCCAAGGGGTTCTTTGTGACACTTAACACAAAAATGGAACTCTGTGACGTCCATGGGGTCTTCTGAGTCTCTCCTGCTGTGGCCGCACCAGCACCCGTGGCCTCTGATCCCCAGGCCCAAGGGGCTGCAGCAGCCACTCCCTGTCTTGCCAAGTCACCCTGGACGGCACGGCTGCACGAGGGGTGGTGCCCACGGCTCCTGTTCCCGGCGCCAGGCCCCGGGGACCCAGGTGCAGTGACAACGCAGCTGTGCCTGCGAGTCACCCAGATCCTAAATGCCCCTTGCGATCTCTGCTGGGTGTCCTTCACGAGGAAGGGCAGGGACCGTCAGGGACAGCACACAGGGCCAAGGACGCTCTGTCTGAACAAACCCTCCTTGGGCAGAGACACGCGGGTCCTGGGGACCCCAGATAGGCCCCTCCTGATGGGGTCTCTGAGCCCCTGCATCAGCCGCCAGGTGAGGGTCGTGAGATGACCGGGGCCCTGCCGTTGCTGCAGGGGGGACCGGGAGGGCCTGAGCAGCAGCCAGGGAGGCACAAGGCGATGGGTCAGGCTTTCGCATTCCCGGGTGGACTGGTCCCTGTGCCGTTCTGCCCTGCGAGGGCCAGAGCGGCCTCTGCTGCAGGTCCACTCCCCCTGTGCCCACTGAGGCCCTGCCACCCCAACACGCCCCTCCAGGGGTCCTGTGGGAGGCAGTGGTGGCTCCAACCTGCCCCTCTAGACACAGCAGGGCCCAGGTGACTGCCCAATGGGGCTCTGGGGTCACTGTCCCCCTAGGAGCAGGTGTCCCTGCTGGAGATGACCAGTGGAGACAGGCATGGCCATCCCTGAAGAGGGTCACCCCCCTGGGGCACATTGCCCCGACGCGCCACGCAGGCCTGAGCACAGCCTGGCCCCCACTGGGATGCCAGCCGTGGTGCCCAGTGACCGGAGGTCTGGCCGCCTCTCCTCCCAAAGCTGGACACTGCTTTGAAGGGGTGTGTCCCCAGGGGGTCCTCTCCACTGGCACCAGTGAGCTGGGCAGGGACAGCCAGTCCCCCCTCCACCTGGCCCCGGCCCTGGGCTCCGCCAGGAGGGAGCAGCTGTAGGGGCGCCCAGTGCCAGGTCTGGGTTGCCACCTCCTTGCTGGATGCCCAGTCTCGGGCCGTCCCTCCTAGTGGCTGGAGACAGGTGTGAAGGCCACTGCTGAGGGATGTCGTGCCTCGCAAGGGCCCCCACCTGGGCCGAGGGAGGGGGATCCTGCTTCCAGGTGAGGACGGGTGGCCTCAGGACCTCAGAGACAGTGGCCTTTGCCCTCTCAGCCACGGGTCTCCTCCCAGGCCGCCGGGCTGAGATGGAGTGTGGGCTCTGGGCAGCTGGGCCGGTCCCTGGAGTGGCAGACGGGCCAGCACATGGGCCGCAGAGCAGCGGTGGAGTCTCTTCCTGTTTCTTTTCTTTTTTTTTTCTCTAAAAAAGCACGCAGGTGCTTCCGTCCTGTGCGGAGCGAGGACCAAAATAAATACACGGTGACGCTCTGGGGGTCGTCGTCCTGTGGGCGCAGCTGGTCGCCAGGCGCCACGCCCCAGGTCGCCAGGTGGCCCAGAGCTGTCGGGGTGGGGAGGGGCTCGGCCATCAGTGTCCCCGGAGGACGAAGGAGGATGAGGTTGGGCCAGGTCTCCGGGCTCCAGGCCTCGGGGGTAGGTGACGCCTCTGAGCAGCACGCGGCGTGGGCGCTCTGGGCGCTCGGCTCCAGGTTGGGGGCTGCATAGAGATTACTGCAAGAGCGGGGGCGGGTGAGGGGTGCTGCGGCCGCCCGCCCCGTGCCACCCACGGGCCCCTGTGTGGGCCCTACCCCACCTGACCACGCCTGGTGCCAGGCTGCCAGGCTGGGTACTTACCCAGGCAGAGTGGCCGCCTGCACCCTCCCGCCCGCCTGCTTCCCCAGCTGACCTCTTGGCCGCCTGGGCTCGGCCTGGGCCGGCGGCCACCGGCCACTTACTGTGTTGTTGCCGCTGCCGCCGCCGCCGCCATCGGGGGCGGGCTGGGCCTGCGCGCTATAGTGAAGCGGGGAGTACACCCAGCTCCTCTCGTCGGTGGGCTGCGGGTGGCGGGTGCGCGTGCGGGGGCGCAGGAGGGCAGGGTGAGGAGGGCGAGGCAGGCAGGAGAGGAAGAAAGACAGAGAGAATAAAAGAGGCAGCGCCCGGGCAGGGTGCGGGGCGCCAGGCCCGATGCCCTCTCCACTGCGCTCTGCCCCACCCGCGGCCCTGGGAGAGCGCTGACGGGCAGACAGCAGGCAGCGGTGAGATCAGCTGAGGTGGCCGAGACAGCAGGGGACAGGAGGGGGCGCCGAGTGCAGCCTGGCCTCTGTCTTAGCAGGGGCTCCTCCCAGCCTCCCCCACCTGCCACAGGCACCAGGGTCCCGGGGACCCTCACGGAAGGTCCTGGGTGCTCTGGGCGCCCACCTGTTTCTGGACCATGCAGAGGACGGTCAGCACCTGAACATGGGTGGCACCCAGGAGCTCAGGCTGTCCCAGGCACAGGACTTTCCTTGGGGCCCAGTGAGCCAGGCCCAGGGCTGGGCCAGGCGGAGCTGCACTCTGGCCTCTGCTGGGCCACCTGGGCCTGGCTGTGTTGGGGAAGGGTCTGGATCAGGAGAAGGGTCTGGAGGAGGGAGGGTGCCCATCCCTGTCCCTCCAGGATCGGCTCCAGCTCCAGAGGCCTGGCTCCAATGTTCTCGGGCCTTCTCATACCCTGCCCCCCCAGGGCCTCCCTCGACACTAGACTTCCAGGACCCTCTGGGCGGCTCTCGGGCCCCAACACCTGCCTACCTGGCCGTGCTCTCTGAGAGTCCCCTGGCTGACCCCTAAGCTCACAGCCACAGCCCATACGCTGCCCCAGGCCCATCAATGCCGGGACCTGCCCAGCCTCTTGTCCAGGGCCTGCTGCTTCCTTGTCCGTGAACGGCAAGGGCCGGCATGTGGCCCAGTGCGCTGGCTGACCTGGCCTGGTCTGCTCTGGCTCTGCCCCAGGCTCCTGCACCCGCCACCTGGCCCTGTGAGGCCCCCTCCACCCAGAAGGCCCCCCCGCCCACTCAGCTACGACTCCTGCTCGATCCCCTGGCCATGTGAACTGGCCCAGGCTGCTGGGCACTGTGGGCGGCGACCCCTGCTCAGTGGCCTGGCCCAGCAGGGGCCTGCAGGCTCCACGGAGTTGCAAAAGCCCTGACTTCTGGAGCCGCCTCCAGCCCTGGGAACCAGCTCAGGCCCCCTCAGCTGTCACAGGTACTGGGCTGGTGACAGAGCCGCCAGCTCCACCAGCACCAACTGGGGTCCAGCAGCGGGGATGTGAGGAGGGTCTCCACCTAAGGCCCAGACGGGCCAACCCCGGGAGGGAGGCTGGCAGCAGCCCCAAGCCCTGTAGGCCACGCTGCTCCTGGGAGGGGTCCCTGGCAGCAGACACTCGGTGGCCACATTAGAAAGGCAGTGCAGCCAGCTGCCCCTTCTCCAGAAGTAGGACAGAGGGGCCCTGCAGCTGCCAGCTGGCCAAGTGGCCAGGACCCCAGGTGACCATCCTTCTGGCTCCTCCAGCTCTGGGTGCCCCCCACATTTAGCTGCTGCCTGCTGCTCCCACCATGTCCCCTTCCAGCCCCTTCCTCTCCCACCTTTCCAAGGCCCTCGTGGCTGCTGGTGCATCCAGCCCCCAGCCCAAGCCTTGGGTGGCAGCCGACTCAGGGGTGTGGCATCCCTGATCACCACTGCGGGCTCAGCTGGACACCGGGACTGCCGGGCAGAGGACGTGCCCAGCGCACAGCCATACCCAGGGGGCTTGCTGACAGGGCTGGGCAGCCCTGAGGGGCTCCAGCTGCAGAACGAGCTCCCGGGTCCACGCCTGGGCTGGCCGAGCAAGTGCTGTGCAGCTCAGAGTGGGCGACTCAGCCTCTCGGGGACAGTGACACCATGGCTACATAACATCTGTGTGGCATCCCAGACGCGGGGGGCGAGTGCCTAGTGACCAGCGAGCCCTGCGTCTAGGACCTGAGCCGTGGGCTGTGGCGGGCCCTCTGGGGAGCTGGCCTCTGCCCCTGTGAGACGCACACTTCAACGGGCTGCAGTTAGGGGCCAGTGCTGCAGCTGCCCTGCTGGCCCCAACCGCCCTCACCGGCGAGGCTGGGTGGTGACAAGAGGCCACCTACCGCGTGACAAGAGGGCTGGGGGGGAGGCAAGGCAGGCTGGAGTTGGAGTGGACCCCACCCCGTGGCCCACAGGACAGACCCGCAGACACGCACTCTCTTCAGTGCCCGCTTGATCTGGGACTAGGTGACATTCCCTCGACCCACACCCAGCAGGGCGCCCTGGGGGCAAGCCTGGCTGCCGCCACCTCCTGCCCTTTTCCTAAGTCCTCCGAGGAGTTTCTGTCGGGGACCTGCAGCTCCCTGCTGCCCCAAAGTGGGCGAGGCCCCTCTCCCCAGGGGCCAGCTGCGGTCACTTACAGTCCCCGAGGGGCTCGGCATCACGGCCCGCAGTCGGCGATGGCGGGGAGAGTAAATCCAGTACCTCCCATCGGTGAACTGCTCGGGCCATGGGCCAGAGGGAGGAGGAAGAGAGGAGAGGGTGAGGCCGGGAGTCCTGGAGCCAGGCGGGTGGAGTCGGGCAAGCCAGCGGCCAAGCGGGAGTGGGCATGCAGGGGCCTGCACTGCTCTGCGGCCCACCCAGCGTGGAGACAGTCCTTCGGCAGGACACCAGCCCACGGGCCCCACGCAGACCAGGACACACAGCAGCCCGGGTGTGGGGCGACGGCGCAGGCCCACTCCATCCTTCTCCAGGGCCAGAGGGGAGTCTTGGGCCCCGGCAGGCTCGGCTCAGAGACAGGAGGCGCGTTAGTGAGGAAGCACTGCTGGCCTGGCCAGCTCCTGGGTGACCGTCCCCCAGAGAATGACGTCCCTGGCCTCTCCTGTTGCAGTTGAGACTGTCTGACCCTGAGTGGGGTGGAGAACCCAGGACCCCCCCTGGGGGCCAGCAGCCTGGACTGCAGCCCCACACACACTAGGTCTACCTGTGGGGTGGCGGCAGCGCCTGGCTTGGGGAGGGCAGGACAGAGCCGGCCTGCCCAGGTACCACGGTCCCTGGCCCCGCGGGCAGCAGGAGGCCCTCCTGCTTTCCAGGAGGACAGAGCACACCTGGCCTAGCCCCGACCCAGGGGGACAAGCCTCGGGGCCTGTCCCAGCAGTCCAGACGCAGGGCCTCGCCCGGCCTGGGTCTCAGTGTGGGCCCAGCAGGGCCGAGAGTCAAAGGTGCCAGAGACGGTGGCACAATCAGGTGGTGGTGACCAGGCTGGGCGGGGACCTGGGGTCACCCAGAGCCTGGAGCCCAGCCTGGGGGCCTAGGGCAGGGCTGAGGCCCTGGAGGGGAGAGCTGGGAGGTAGGTGAGCGTGACCGAGCAGCCTGAGGCCAGGACAGCGCCTGTGTGCGTGAGTGCGCCGAGTGTGCCGGTGACGAGAGTGCACTGGGCAGCGTGCACACGTGCGAGGTGAGAACGCATGTGCACACGCGGGGCAGCGTGTGGTGACGGACACCTCAGGGGTTGGAGCTGGCCTCCACGGGGCCCAAGGCCTGGGCACTTACGAAGTAGATGTCCGCCGCAGGCGTGTCCTCCTCGTCCGAGGCCTGGCTGGCGGGCTCCGAGGCCTGGCTGGCCGTCTCCACCTCCACGGTGGTGGCAGATGCACCGGCCAAGGAGGCCTCCACCCTGGGACGTGGGCAGAGGCAAGGTCCTGGGCCGTTCTGGGCAGCACCAGCCTCCGGCCCTCACCCAGGTCCTCCCCGCCTCTCCCCGTCTCAGGAGCCTCGGCAGGGGCGTCAACAGCTGCGCTCCCTGCGAGGGAGCGGGGACCCTGAAGCTGACACTGCCAGGCACGCCCCCCTCCTGCGGGCAGACAGGACGCCTGTGGTGCTGCTGCTGAGCAGTGACCTGCTGGCCACTCTGGGAGGTCACATGCCCTCTCTGAGCAGTGTCTCCCCCGTGGGGCGGGGACTGCTGTGTCCTCTTCACGGAGCTCGCGTGCTCCATGCCAGGCCCAGTGCAAAGCCTCCCAAGGTCATGCCCACTGAGGCTCCGGCCTGGTGCCTCCTTTCCGGCTGTGAGTGACGTGCTAACACTGTCCTGGGTGTGTGCTGAGGCGGTCCCTACAACCGCGTGGGAGTGGCCGAGACTTGGGTGTGAACACGCTCAGGAGCAGGGACGCAGCCTGGCAGCCTGCGCTGCTGGGCCTCTGAGCAGAGCCAGGAAGGTGCGGACAGCGCAGGGGCCGCACCGCGGGCCCTAGCACTCAGGCCGGGACAGGAAGAAGCCAGTGCAGCCACCCAGCAAGGCCCCATCTTAAGACAGAACGGCAGGGCGGGCCGCTGGGGCAGCTCGGTCCCAGCCCTGCCCAGAGCAACAAAAACCACAACCCTCACAAAGTTAGAAACAAATAAGCAAAACAGGGAAACAGAAATCTTCATATCCTCGGCGTTCAGAGACTCATCCAGGGCCCCCTGGGCGCTGTGGACATGGGGGCCAGATGCTGAGCCAGGACACCCCGGTCAGGATACTGCACATGCCTGGAACGTTGCCCAGGGTCCCCTAGGGGTATAGTCATGCGACTCAGTGTCTCAGATCAAAGAAGCTACAATAAAGGCACTATCCTTAACCAGTAAAAGAGTCACCGTGTGGCCACCCCTGGGCACTGCTGCTCTTCCTCCCACACGGCTGCACTCACCCCGCGTCCTCCTCCTTGGGGACCGCCATCTCCACGCCGCACGCAGGCTCCACCTGCACCGTGATCTGCTGCAGGTCCTCCTCCACGTGCGGCTCCTGCTGGGGCCTGTGGGCAACGGGGAGCTGAGGCCGACCCCTTCCCACGGCAGAAGCGACCACGTCCTTCCAGGCCAGGAAGGAGTCCCGTGAGGAGACTCCCGTGAGGAGTCCCAGCCTGAGGCTGGTTCCTCTGCGATCCTGGTGCCCAACAGTCCCTGCCCTGCTGCAGGAGGGGCAGCACACGCTGGCACAGGGCCTGAGCGTGCACCACCTCTCTGTGCCCCAATACCAGAGAGGTCAAAGGTCGCTGGCACCGGAGTGGGTAGCTGGGGCCCAAGGGGACGGGGCTGGGGGCTCACCGGCCATCCTGTCCAGAGGACTGCGTGCGCCGCCTGCAGAGAGACCGCAGCAGGTGAGGTCGGCCTTCAGAGCCCAGGAGGGGGACAGGTCGCCGTCCCCTGCACCATGGCCCCGCTCACCTGCAGGGAGCGCCACCCCCACGACAGGATGCCCCACCCACCTGTACCGAGGCTGCTCCGAGGACTCGGAGGGGGACCGCTCAGGGATGGAGAGGGAGGTGGATGACAGGGTCGTGGCGATGGAGGCTGTGGTGGCCTCCTCAAAAGAGGGTGGCGTGCAGGGCAGGAGGTCAGGCCGACCTGTGGGAAGAGGCGGCGGGCACTCCAGGAGCTGCTGCCCCACCGTCGTGGCCAGCACCTCCTGCTTGGGCACACCGCGGCGCGTCCCCACCTCCCACCTCCGTCTCCCGACCTGGCCTCTGGCGGGAACATGGTGGAAGAGCCCCTGCAGCTTGCAAGAGGCAGGAAGCCGGGGGCAGCTGCCCAAGGCCCAGTGGTGCCCCGGCTCTCGCCCCCACACCGGCCTGGTCCTGCCTGGGGCTCTGTGCCCTGCCCCATGGAGAGCTCCCTCTGGTGACAGGCACGCGTGTCTGCCATGCTCTGCTCTCCTCGCAGCTCTCGTCCCAGGCCCAGCCCCGACGTCTGCCCTTCGTGGACCCCAGGGTTGGGAGACGGGCAGTCACCTTCGTCCTCCAGCGTGGGGTAGCTGCGGGCGCCCCGCAGGTCATACTGCCCGTCCTCCCGCTCACTGGGGATCTGGCTGGCGGAGAAGGCGGCACTGGGCCCCAGGGGCTTCACGGCCAGCAAGGCCCCTCGGCCCTTCTTGGAAGGTGAAGACTTGAGAGCTGGGAGGGAGGGAGGGAGGGAGGGCACCTGTGCTGGAAGCCACTGGACAGTGTCCACTCCTCAGCACCAGCTGCCCCAGGATCCCTGCCTGGCCTACAGTCTGACCTGCCCGTCCCTCCAGGCCAGGGACGCTCCTCACAGGAGGTGCCAGGGAGGCTGGGTACCTCCTGCTGACCCCACTCTGCTTCTCTCAGACTCCTGGGGACCAGCACCAGGACTGTCCCCTGGGGTGGGGGCCAGAAAGAGCAGAGCAGGTGCTGCAATCAGCTGAGCGACAGCAGGGCTCTACCCAGCCCCCCGTCCGGCCGGGACCTTGGGGAGCACTTCACTCCGCCCGCCCCCCCCCAGCCCAATGCGCCCGTCGAGTGCCTGAGGCGGGTTTTAGCCTCTGGGCCAGTGGCCTCCAGGACAGCAACACAGTGAACAGGGACTTAGCTCCTGGGCTTTGAAGAAGGTCCCTGGCCTGGGGCAGGTCAAAGGGCTTTGTGGTCACTGCCCCCCTTCCCAGCGCCCTGTCCTCAGAGTCCCCCCAGGGGTGCAGGCAGCTCACAGGAGTTCTTCCGAAAGACGGTGTTGCTCATGAACTTGAAGAAGCGCTCTGCGTAGAAGCTGGGGCGGTGGACGGACACCGTGTCCTGGGAGGGAAGCACACCCCGGGGTCAGGTGTCCCGAGACACTGAGAATGCGCTCCCGGGACAGGTGCCATATTGGGGCAAGGGGCACTCTCAAGTGCCACGGCTTCTGAGAGGGGACCCCAGGAACAGGGAGCAGCAGCTCCCACGGGAAACGGTGGCAGGGAAGGGGGTCTCCCGCTGCAGACAGAGCTGCACCGAGCCTTCCGACGCGGGTGAGGCAGCACCCAGAGACCTGGGGGACCCGGAAACGGGGGCGGAGCCTGGCCCACGCCTGCTGGGCAAATACCACCCCACGCACAGGTGTCTCTGTTTTAGTGCCCGGTCGCAGAGTGGTGCAGCTGTGGACCAGCTGTGGTCCTCGGCACTGGGCAGACCACAGGGCCATGGCCACAGCACACAGTAGGTTTACACCAGGCAGGGAGCCTGGCACACAGTTGGTCCCCAGCACCATTCTCAAACTTGGCAGAGCACCAGTCTTGGGTGGGGAGGGGCCATCCTGCAGCCAGAGGGTGAGGAGCACTGTCCCCACCCCCACCCACTCTGGGCCAGCAGCTTCCCAGCCACAAATGTCCCCATGGCTGTGATGTGAGGTGGCCTACAGCCTCCTTGGCTGAGGTGTGGCATGGGATCACGTCCCGGCCCTGGGCACAAGCCAGTGCTGTGAAGCCCCTGGCCCTGCCCAGCCCGGTGCCCTTCCTCTGGCTGCAGTGAGGGTGTCCCACCTGGGCCTGGGGACAAGGACAGTGCCGGGGTGTGAGCAGCAGCAGAGGGAAGACCTGGCTGGCCGAGCAGGACCAGACGGCTCGACCCATCATGGGCAGGCGACCCAGCCGAGGCTCACGACACCCACAGCCCTGCTGCTGTGCCACGCCCTGCCACCCTGACCTGCTTGGTGTGTGTTCTGGAAGTTTCTGCTTCTAGATGCTTCCAGCATTCCTCTGGGCCTTCAACTGGGCAGACTGCCTATGCTGGTCAGAGCTGCCTGAGTGGGGGCTGCAGGAGTCCACCACCCACAAGACCGCGGTGCGTCTCAGTCCTCAGAGGACACGGGAGCGGCCGCTTGTGGGGCAGACAGGGTCTCAGGCCCCGCGCACTTGGCCCTGGTACGCTTCCCGGGACAACCCGACCGGTGCACACGGGAAGACGTGTGTGGGTCGGCGGGGTCAGAGCGCAGCCGTGCTGCCCTCGGCCCCCAGAGCAGGACTCCGCACGCCGGACAGGCCGGACACTGACTGATGGGTCAGCTGTCCCGCGGTCCCCTCCCCGGGTGGCTGCCTGTGCTTCTCCTGACCTAGGCCTAGGGGCGGTCAGGGCTTTCGTGTGCTGATGGGCAAAAAGCAGCAGCAAGCCACGCACCCCGTCGTGGACCAGGGCCTTCCAGGTGTGCTCCAGCTTCTTGATGAACCTGCAGGAGAGGGACGGGCAGGTCAGCGCCCAGGAGGGCCCCCAGGCTCCCTCAGGGCCCCCCAGGCTCTCCCTCCCAGGGCTCCAGAGGCGGTGGCCGGGCACCTGTAGGACTGCAGGATGTCGATGATGCCCACGTGCAGCAGCAGCCGCTCCCCGCGGCCATTCACGGCAGGGATGCCGCCCATCCTGGGGGGGGGGCGCACAGTCAATGGCAGGGTTGGGCCTTCTGCTCCCACATGGCAGCTGGGGTGGGGTCCAGCATCGGGCACCCATCCCGCAGCGACTGGGTGGCCCCCAGGGTCCTGCTCCAACTCCACACTAGGGGTGGGGTGCTGCCCAGATCCCAGGCTCGAGGCGCAGGCTGGGCACAGGCACATGCACCCCACACTCTGCGGCCGCGTTAGTCACACGCTCGGCCACACCTGCGCCCTGCGGGGTGCAGTTAGTGAGGTCACGCGGGCGAGCTGCCCCAAAGCCGCCACAGCCCCAGGCCCCGGGCAGCCCGAGGGCCGTCACGCAGGCCACCCCAGGCAGGTTCAGCTCACCTGCTCCCTGCCGGCCCCGCAGACCCTAAAACGCCAAGACACGGGCTCAGGGCACAGCTGTGCCGGCTGTGCACCTGCAGCTGCCCAGCCGGACCCAGACTACCGATCAGTGTCCCACCACGGCGGTGGCCTAGGGCCTGTGCCCGCCCCAGGGCATCGTGCCTGGTCACATCTTAACCCTGGCCCCAGCCAGCTGCCTCCACCTGTCACCTGGAGTGCCCCTGTCACTGAGTTCCAGGGCCCAGAACCCTGGCAGGTCACCTCCCTAATGCCCCAGAGGTGGGCACCATATCCCATGTCACCGGCAAGGTGTCTCTGGATGCTCTGTCCACACATGGGCACCGTCACCACCCTCCCGGGGACACCAGTGCAGACGAGGACCAGATGGAGGGGACAGCGCTGGCCTGCACCCCACCTACGTGTCATCCATCTCGATGGCCTCGCCGCGGGCAGCCCCGCCCTGGATGGACTCCATGGCCGTGGAGTACAGCGCCTTCTGGCCCACGGGCCGCTTCTCGTCCGCGCTGCCCTGGGCGCCCTCGGCCTGCCGCTCCCGCTCCTGCTGGTCGATGTTGTGCACGCCGAGCAGCAGGCTGTAGTCCATGATCTTGAAGCTCTCCAGCACCTGGCAGGGACAGGGCGCTGGACCGGCCGGACACAGGCCCAGCAGGGACCCCAGCCGCCCGAGGCCTGTCGTCCCCCCAGGGACAAGGGGTCCGCCCAGGCTGGGGCAACAGTCCTGTGCCCAGGTGAGGGCGGGCTCCCTCTGGGGACAGTGGGGAGCTGGGCCAGGGACGCTCAGGACGTGGGGACAGTGGGGAGCCGGGCCAGGGACGCTCAGGACATGGGGACAGTGGGGAACCGGGCCAGGGACAAGAGGACGTGGGGACGGCGGGAAGCTGCCAGGCTCCGGAGGGTCTGGCTGCATTCTGGGACAGGTCTGGGAGCGGGGTGCGGTCAGTCAGGCTGGGACCACAACCCAGGCTCACTCCTGAAGGCCGGGGCCTCCGCTCCTCGGCTCTGAGGAGGCGGGGACCTGGGGCGCCGGGGTGCCCGGCCAAGGCCACAGGACACAGCAGAAGCCACGTTCGGCTCTTTCCACTGACAGCCTGTGCAGGCTCCGTAGGGTGCGGGCTGGCCATCTGGACACTGCAGCCCGCCGCGGTGCATGGAGCACGCTCCCATCTGAGGGGCAGGGGAGCAGAGGGCTCCTGGCGGGGCACCCTGAGGCGGGGCCCGGGACTCTGCAGGGATGGGCTGGCGGTGGGCGGGGCGGCCTCACCAAGCAGTCCCGCTGCAGCGTCTTGACCAGGGCGCTGAAGGTGTCGGTGTCCAGCAGCAGCCCCTCGGGCATGTCCTGCATGAAGTCCAGGTCCTTGTAGGTGGGCGCGCTCTTCTCCTTCTCCTTCCTGCTGGCCCGCCGCTTGTACGTGGAGCCCTTGAGGTCGAACTTGAGGTGCATCTTGACCACGCGCGGCAGCACATTGTTCATGACCACCACGCGGATGTTCTTGCCCCCCGACTGCACGCAGTACAGCCCGTAGAACTTGGGCAGCAGCGTCCGCGGGTTCTGGTTCAGGTTCTGCCAGACGAGGGTGGTGGCGGGCCTCAGCGGAGCCTCTGAACCCCTGCCTCCCGCAGCCCCCAGGGCCCAGGAGCAGGCCCTCGTCGTGAAGCCCCTGCCGGCCCCTGCCTGCCCTGGCCGGGCCCTGGGCCTGTCCCTCCAGGCCTGGCTCTCGAGGCAAAAACCAACTGGCCCTTCACAGTCCGGGGTGGGGACCCCGCTGAGCAGAGCCCAGCGCTCCCCTGAGCGAGCCAGCAGAGGAGGACCCAGCAGGGCACCGAGCACAGGCTGGACCGAGCCGCCGGGGCGGTCCCCATGCCCAGCACTGGGCTCCGCCGGGGAGGGGACGTCCACCCTGCATCCGCACCCGGGGCCGTGGCTCATCCTGCCCTCTCCCACCCGGGGGCCCAGCCCTTTCTGTGTGAGTCACGAGGGGCCGAGAGGCAGAGGGAGCCCACCCCACACCCACCCAAGCAGCTGCTCCTTGGTGAGGCACCGGCTGGAGGCTGTCCCCTCCCCCTGCCTGAGTCACCATCGCTGGGCTTGGGGGCAGCCCAGAGACACTGTTGCTCAGGGACAGGATTTCTGGGACCCAGGACTCCTGGGGGCTGGGGGCAAGTGGCAGCGAGTGTCCTCCCCTCCCTGCCAGGGGACAGCCAGCCGGGCCTGCCGCTGCAGGTGAAGGGCCTCCGGGGCGGGGCGGGGCGGGGGCCGCGCAGGCCGCGCACCATGTAGTAGCCGGGCAGCAGCTTCTGCAGGAACTCGGCCTCCTTGTGCATGACGGTCTTGATGATGAACTCGTCGTCACTGGTGACGTAGAACAGGGAGCCGCTGGCGCCCGGGTTGGACAGCTCAATGAGAGGCTCGTTGCACAGGGAGTACTGCAAGACAGGGACACCGCTGGCCTCCTCGGGCGGAGGGAGGGAGGCGCCCAGAGAGGGCAGCAGGGGACGGAGGGCGCACAGCCCTGCCAGGCACAGGCCGAGACCTGTTCCCAAGCTTGCTGCAGCTGAGCCGTGCGTCAGCTCTGCCCGAGGGGCTGGAGCCCACGTGGGGACGGCAGCTGGGCCACGAGACCAGGGTCCACAATGTCTGTCCGCTGGCAGACGGTCCCGCGTGGTGAGCTCGGGCGTCCTTCCTGGCAGGCTCTAGCCGGACGGCCCCGGCCCACCCGCGGCTGGCCAGGCCCTGGGCGGCTCCCACTCACCAAGTAGTCGTCGGGCCGGATCCCAAAGAGCTCCCGGAAGTAGCGGAAGGCCACGGGCGCGTAGGTCTTGAACCGGAAGTCCTGGAAGTGGTGGGCGGGGGTGAGGTTGCTGCCTTCACTGTAGAGAGGGACGCAGGGGACTGTGAGGGCCGGTGGCTTTCGGGGCGCCTTTCCCCACATGTCCCAACACCCGATCCTGCCAGTGCCACAGGGCTCCTGCTGGGACAGAGACGCTGTGGCCAGTCTCAGGCTGCCCCCTCCTCAGTAGCCATGGAGCCCACCATGCTCCTGAGCATGTGGCTGCCAGGATGGGTAAGGCCACACACCCCCGCCTCTTGCAGCTGGGCATGGCCATGTGACTACTTGGCCAGTAGGACAGGAGGGGAGCACAGAAGGATGTGTGCTATTTACTGATGGGCCCTTTTCCTCTTGTCCCTCCTGCTGCTGGAATGCAGACATGATGGCAGAGGCTTGGGCAGCCACCAAGAAATTGCTGTTTACAGAAACTACAAGTGGAGGATGGCAGGGCACAGCGACTAGAAGAGCCCATGGCCTCCAACACCCTGGAACCTCCTGACCAGCCCCAGGGATGGCCTACAGGCACCTTTAGGTGGAAGAGAAACAGGCTTCCACCTCTCCTTTTTTGTGGTGCTGGGGCTGGACCCAGGGCCTGGCGCATGCCAGGTGAGGCTCTGCCGGGCCGCCCGAGTACCACCATCCTAGCTTAAAAAGCCACCGCGCCAGGCCCATGGTCCAGCAGCAGCCGCTCCTGGCTACGGGAGGGCCGCATCAAGGCTGGGATGCCAGGAGAGCCCAGGCCCCGGCCAGCCCACCTGGGGAAGAAGATGCTCTCCACCACGTAGAAGTCCTGCATGAGCACATCCCGCTCGGGCTTGGAGCTCAGGTTGCCCACGGTGTAGCCGATGCCCAGCTGGATGGCCCCCTTCAGCGTGGAGGAGGTGGTCTGCGGGGACACAGTGCCATCGAGACTCTGCCGCCTGCTGGGGTCCAGGGAGCCCGACGCCAGCAGGCCGACCTGGCCCCGCGGGCTCCCTCCACGGCCACGGGTTAGTGCCGGATGGAGCCCAGGCCCGCACAGAGCCACGCAGGCGCCGGCCACGGCCCCCAGAGCCACCCCAGCCCGCCTGCCCTCGCGCTCCCCTGTCTTGCAGTGCTGGGCTGGACCCAGGGTCCACGGCTGAGCCACGTGCAGCCCTGTCCCGTTCTGAAGCAGGGTCTGGCTAGGTCACGGAGGCCGGGCTCCCGCCTGCCGCTCCTCCGCGCTAGCTGCCCAGTGGCTGGGTCGACAGGCAGGGCCACTGCGCCCCACCAGGACTGCCTCGGGGCACGGCTTAGAGACGCCCAGCTGCGTGTGCTCTGTGGCTCTGACGGCAGGTGGGCAGTGCCAACTGTGGGCCTCGGGCTCCCACCTGGGCTGCCCTGTGCCAGCCAAGGCCACATAGGGAGCGGCACATGGCTCTTCGCTCTGTGTCCCCTGCAGTCCAAGCCCAGTCACCCCTGGTCCAGACCTGCACGCCCGTCCCAGGCCTGCAGGTCACCTGACAGGACGGCGCACACAGGGCCTCCCTCAGGCCCAGCCTTTGCCAAGGCCGCACCCTGGTACCACACCCACACCTGACCCGTGTGCCAGAGTGGACACAGACGGCCTGGGCACTGCATGTCCCCAGCCAGCCCACCACGAAGAGTAGGAACGAACCTTCTTGTAGGTGGTCTCTCCAGAGGCATCTACGCCTCGATGACCCAGCTTCTTCCCGTGGCCAGGGCCGGGCTGTCCTGTCATTGACGGGGCCTGGGGACAACGGAACAGGAGTTGAGTGGCCAAGGTGGCCTGTGCTCTGCGAGCCCTGGCGAGGGGCCAGTTACTGTGCCTATAGGAGCCTGGGCTCAGGCCAGGTGGGACACGGTGGGCTCCAGGCAGAGCAGGAAGCCCGTCCAGGGGCCCACAGTGCCCAACTCTGGACATGGCAAGCTGGCAGGACGGGCAGCCCCAGGGACGGGGACGGGGAGGTCTTGGGCGGCACTGCCTGGCCCCTGGCGGCTCCTGCTTCAGGAGAGCCGCGTATCCCGGGGCAGTGCCTCTGGAGCAGGCCCCTGCGTGGGGAGCAGGCCGAGCTGTCCCAGCAGGTGGGGACGGGGCACTGACCCCTCAGGACTCCCTGCTGTTCCGGGGAGCCTGCAGGGACACAGCCAGCGGGGAGGAGGGGCAGAGACGGGTCGCGGCCTCTCTGGCCATCACTGACCTCGAACCAGTGCCCATCCTGTGCCACTCAGGGCGCCCGTCCACCTCTACCGGTCCTCGGGTGCCTGGCCTCCACCCAGCCCTGCTCAGCGGGTTCTCTCTGCTGGCCACCAGGGGGCAGCTCTCCAGGGCTGGACACCCGAGTCCCCAGGGCACTGTGCCCACAGCACGTCACTCCTCCAGATGGCCCTGATGGCCCTGGAGGTGCCCAGGGGCCACCCCAAAGTCGAACGTGTAGCAGGGGTCCCTGGCCAGGTGGAAGAGCTCTCCCTGCCCCGGGGGGTTGTCGGGGACCAAGGGCCGGAGAGCGGGGTGGCCCGGGTGGACACACGGTGGCCACGTGGGCTCTGCTGCCCAGCTGTCAGGGCAGCTCCTTGGGCCTCCTGGGAAGTAGGCCTGGCTCCCACTGCTGCCCAGGACACGGCCTCCCGACACTGAGGGCTGGACCGATGGCTGAGATCCAGGACACCTGGGAGGCTCCAGGAGGGGACAGAGGGGTGGGCAGGTGGGGTAGGGCACAAAGGGACAGACACTGGGGAGGACGACTGCCGCGGGCCTCCCCGGGACTCATGGCAGCGCCCGGACCAAGCTGCAGCTCGGGGTGCAGGCCCGGCCTCGGCCGCCTGGCTCAGCCGGGCAGACCCTCCTGGCCACCTGCGGGGCGCGTCCCTGCTCGACGCTGCAGGGCAGACTCGGGCTCACTGCCCACAGCCCCCCACGGCGCCCGGCCTGGCGGTGAGCCGCCCAGGACCACGGCCCCGCCCTGCCTCTTCACCCCGGGAGACTCACCTCGGACGAGCCCGACTTCTTCTGTGCAGAACCTGAGGGGAGAAGAGCGCCATTCAGCCTGCAGATGCCCCGCCATTTTGCCACCCCGGTCCCCAGTCATCCCCAGGAGCCACCCCGGTCCCCAGTCATCCCACACCGTCACCAGGACCTCTCCCTGGTCATCCCATCACCAAGAATTGTCCCCAAGCCATTCCACGGTCACCAGGAGCCCCTGCCAGGCTGACCCTTGCTGGGCTCCTGGACCCTAGAAGACCCCAGGGGCCAACGTCAGGGAGACGTGGGCCGCGTGGACTGGGTGGCTGGGAGAGTGCAGGTCACGAGGACTGGACCGTCACCCTGAACTGGGGGCTGGGGTCCCAGCGCAGGTGAGAGGTGGCCCAGGCCGGGGACTGTCAGCCTCGGGCAGCATGGGGACCTGGCTGCACTGTGCACACACCTGACCCACCACGGCCGAGACGCTGGGTCCCGGGGTCACAGGGAGATCAAGTGACAGAAGGGAGCTCAGCCCACAGCCAGGTCCCCAGGGCCAGGGCAGCTGTCGGGGAGCTGTGGTCAGTGGGAACTGGCTGGGCCCCTGGGCTGAGCACAGACAGCCCCTGCGGGCAGAAGGGACCTCCATCCTGCCCTGCTCCCTGGCAGCCTCTGGCTGCGGAGGAGGCCACCCTGGCCGGTCTGTGCCCCAGGGCAGGGCACTCTGGGCAGGAGGGGGGTGCAGGAGGGCTACCAGGCAGTGTCCGCCAGGGCTCAGGGCGGAGGGGCTGCAGGACCAGAAGGTGGCGCCTTCACCCTGAGGCACCGGCTAGCCGCTGCGGGTGGAACCCAGGGCCCGACGCACAAGCCACAGACCACAGCCTGGCCCGGACTCCTCCCAGGACACTCGAGTGGACCTCCTAACTCCTCCTTCTGAGAAGAGGAGACTGATGGTCAAGGAGGCGAGAGGATCTGACCAGGGCCAAGTGCTGGGACAGGCCTCAAGTAGACACAGCCCCTCCCTGAAGCCACCAGGAGCAGGCACACTCTTCCCACTGGGCAAGGACCACCTGTGGGCAGGCGGGACCAGGGCACGAGGAGTGGGCTTCAGCCCCAGGCCCTCCCAACTCATCAGGCCTGGCAGGCGGGCAGCGCAGAGAGCAGAGGAGGGGCCTGGGCCTGGGACGTGGGACTGACCTGCCCAGGGTCCTGAAGGAGGAGGGACACTGGGGACAGGTGGTCAGCGCTGCCCTGCTGGCCCTCTTGGGCTGGCCTGTCGCTGCAGAGCCTCCAACCCTGGCACACCTGTTTCCACACCCAGAGTGACCCTGGTCATGTGCGTCCTCAGCCGGTCAGTGCCCTGCCCTGGCTGGGCACACAGAAGGCCCGCCATGCACCCTGCCCTGGCTGGGCACAGCCCCGTATGTGTCAAAGGGGACCAGACAGGGTGGGTGGGGGCACGGCTCTGTCCGGGTGGTGCCGGGGGCCAGGGCAGGCTCTGTGAGCCTCGACACGGACCCTGACGCTGGCCTGGGGGTCCCGTGAGCATGGGCAGCTGGCAGGCCTGGCGGGGGCAGATCTGGCAAGTGGAGCGCGGGGGTACCCACCCTGACGCCCGCTCTCCAGGGCGGAGGGGCCAGGTGTCAGACAGTGTGTGGGACAGCCACACACCCACAAGAGGGACGCCGGGGACCGCGCGACAGGCCAGACTGAGGGACGAGTCCCCTCAAGCTGTCCTGGGAACAGAGGCAGGAAGGGAGCCACAGGGGCCGCCTGGGAGGGGGCGCAGGCCCTGGGGACAGGACGGGGCGGGTGGACACGTGCTTCCCCACCGGTTCCAGTGGTAAACAGGAAGCCGGGCACCGGGCTCCGCGGTCCCCCCATCGGCCTGGGAAGGGCACTGCTGGGCAGGGTCCCAGGGCCTGGGCCTGGCCACCTCTCGTAGCCCTGTCCTCAGCAGAGCAGAGGCAGATGCCCCTCCAGCGGCCCTGGGGTGGGGTGCTCCCGGCACCCCTCCTGGAGCTGGGCTTCCTCCAGCAGTGCCTGACGGGCAGAGGCCACTCTTGCTCCTGAGCAGCATGGGTGGCCACAGGGACAGCAGGAGGACCAAAGAGGCCGAGGGAGCCGTCGGCCCATTCCCAGTTGACCTGCGCAGGTCCCCAGGAAGCTCGCTGCTCGCTGGCAGACTGGACGGTGCCAGGGTGCGGGGTCTGAGCAGTCCCCGGTTCGTGCTCCAGAAGCCGGGTCCTCAGTGCGCCCACAGCCCTGGCGGCCCTCCCCAGCACAGAGAGCAAGGCAGAGGTGGGGCCGGGCAGGTGGTGGCGGGGGCTGCGAGGATCCCTTCAGCTGGGATCAGTGCACCACGGGGACAAGTCAGCTCCCCGGAGAGCACCACCTCTCGGGAGGCTGAGGCAGGAGGACGGGGCTGTGGCGCACGCTCGGGAGGCCGAGACAGGAGGATTGCGAGTTCAAAGCCAGCCCAGGCCACAGCAAGGCACTTAGCAACTCAGTGGGACCCTGTCTCTAAATAAAATACAAAATAGGGCTGAGTGCCCCTGAGTCCAATCCTCAGTACCCCGGCCCCACAAAAAAAAAAAAAAAAAAAGAGTCTCAGGAAGCACAAGCAGGAGGGTTGCAAGCTCAAGATGAGCTTGGCAGCTTAGCAGGACACTGTCTCAAAAATAAATAAATACAACAAAATGGGCTGGGGATGAAGCTCCCGGAGGCTCCACCCCAGGACCAACAGAAGGCCGCGGCGCACGCCTGCCATCCCAGTGATGGGAGGCTGAGGCAGGAGGATCGTGAATTTGAAACCAGCCTCAGCGAGACCCTGTCTACATAAAAACTAAGAGGGCTGGGATGGGGCTCAGTGGAGAGGCATCCCAGGTTCAATCTGGGTACCAAAAAGAAAAAAATATCCTGGCCTGGATCCCAGACCCTCTGGCTCCGCCCTGCCCTGGGAGGTCACTCTGGCTCACACTTCTGCCAGGAGGACACAGGAGGCCACCGCCATGAGGTCCTGCCCTGAGGGCAAGCAGGCAGGACTGCCCTGTCTGGACTCCCAGGCTCCGAGACCCTTCCCTGCGCAGCGCACACGCTGGGCACCGCCACAGACAGAGCGGCCTGCAGAGCTGGGCCCCAAGCCTGGAGCTGGAGCTCGGCCTCCTGCCACTCAGGGAAGCTCCCACGCCTAGGGCCTCGCCATTGACGCTGCCGCTAGCTCAGCCGTCCAGTCCCCAGGCAAGGTGGCCTGCAGGGTGTGGGGTGGCCACAGCGAGAGTGAGGCGGGGCGCTATGCGGTGCTCTCTGACCCAGCGTCCAGTTCCACACTGCAGCACCTCCCGGAGAAACACACTGCCCTGTCCAGAGGGCACAGCTGACTCCCGGGCCTCGCAGAATCCCACACAGCAGTGATGCTGGCTGCTGGGGAGTCCCCGCAGGCGGCCGGTGCTCGCTGCAGCTCTGGCCACTGCCTCCACCGCCTTAAGGCAAGGAAAATCCATGGACCAGCGATGTGGCTCAGCCAGAGCCCACCGAGCACACGAGGCCTGGGCTCCGTCCAGAGCCACGACAGTGCCACACAGCACGCGGCGCGTCGAAGGGCGTCCAAGCCCCAAGGAGGCAAGGAGAGAGCCGGCTGCCAGCCGAGAAGGACACAGATGCCCTGCTGCACCAGGACACGGCCCAGACGCGCAGGATCGGAGAACGCAGCCAGGGGACCCTCAGCCACGGTCCAGAGCACGGCCCAGGACAGCAAAGAGCCACCAGGAGCGGCCTGGTCAGCGCAGCCCCTGCAGCTTCCCCAGGACACCCCAGGAGAAGGGCCACTAGCTGGAAGAGACCTTAGACAACCCCAGCGCAGGGAAGGGCTTCCCATACCTACGGCATACCCAGGAAGCCCAGAGGGAAGCTGGTCACCGTGGAAAACCAACACGGCGCGAGAGGAGGTGGAGCGCACTGCCCATGCTCGGCCACAGATGGCAGGGCCCGCCATATGCAAAGAGCTCCCAGGAATCAACCAGGAGCTGCTTGGCTGCAAAGCAGGAAGGACCACCCAGTGCCCGGAACCCAGGTGGGCCTGTCCCCATGCAGTGACCCTCCTCCCCAGCTCTGAGAGACAGGTCACTGCTGGAGGGGTGAGGGAGCCCTGGCTGCCCGCTCCCGGAGCCGAGGAGACAGGAGCATCAGAGAGAGAAGATGCCTCCGGGCTCCTCCCGATTCCCACTGAACAGACTGGAAGTCACTAGAAGGGACACCAGAAGTCACCACGCACCTCAGGGCTGGCAGCAGCGACAGCAGGCGGCGGGGCCTGGGCGGCACAAGACAGAACACACCCTGCCCCGTGGTCCCCAGGGTCTAAGGACGTCCATGTCTTGGCCCCGAGCAGGGGCGGCCCTGCAGGGTCAGCCAGGGGTCCCCAGCAAACGCGGGAGCCAGGTCAGCACCCGCCCTGCACCCAGCTGGACCCCACCAGTGCCCGCCCGCCCTGCCAGTACCGGCTGCACAGGCCACCAGGCTCTGCTCCTGACAGAGACCATCTGACCCGCCTGGTGACATCAGCGTCTGCACGTCCACCCCCAGCACAGGGACCTTTCTGGGCTCACTGCACTGGGTCCCCAGAGCAGGCTTCTGGGGGCTCATGGCCAGCCCTTGGCCGAGGGTGCCCTCGGGCTCCGCTGGCCTCATTTGGAGAGGAAAAAAGGGAAGCCGCCGCTCAGAGGCCAGGGCTGCCAGGACTGAGGGGGTGCGTCCCGACACGGCCTCGGCGCCCCACCAGGGCGCCCCTGCCCTGGCCTTGGGGATGCTCAGCCCCAACCCTCCAGGGCCCTGCGCCCCTGCACCCTGCCTGCCATGGGGCCAGAGGGAGCCTCTAAGACACAGGCAGTGCCCTCTGGCAGGGCCACTCACTGTCCCCAGGACAGAGCCACGTTACCTGCCAGGCCCCGCCTGGCTGCTGTCCCCACACTGACTTCGTCCTGCCACAGGGCCTTCGCACAGCTGTGCCGCCACCGCCGACTCGCGCACACCGGCAGCCGCTTCTTCGTCCCGCCGGCAGACCAGCCGCCTCCTGCCCTGCCCTCCCGTCACCCCCGTCCCCCTCTTCTCCTGCCCACTGTGTGGTGGCCGTATTGGGCCGCAGACTGGGTACCTCTGGCCTCGTGGGTCGGGTGTCCGGGTCCCACCTCTCAGCTCAGTTCTGGGGGAGGCTGTACGGGCCCCGGGCGGACAGAGCTTCCCTGGACACTGCGGCCGTCGCTGACCCTGGCCCTGTCTCCCTCGCTGCCCTCTGCACGCTCAGGGGCAGCGGGGGAGACCCCCTGGCCACAGCTCGGGAAGGAGCTCAGGCGCCCGGAGGGCACTCCACACCCCACGGGTGGCCTCTCCAAGGGGAGGGCCTGGGGTCAGTCACACGGCCAGGAAGCGGCCAGGGGTGCCTGGGAGCTCTCTGCCCCAGGTCAGCCTGGACCCAGGCCTGCTGCCCTCTCCCGGAGGAGGCACTGAGGGCATCCGGCCCGGCAGCACGCGGCTCCTAGCAGGCCCTCCTCGGCAGGCCGCCTGCCACCCCACCACCTTACAGGGCCTGTCCTGGTGCTCCTGGAGCCACGGTCCACCTGTGGGGTGCTGGGCTGCTCCAGACCAGGCACCTGGGAGTGCTGCCCACTGGCCAGCGCCCCAGAGCTCCCCTGAGGGACAGGAGCTCTGTAGAGCCAACCATGCTGGGAGGTGACAGTGCTGTGGTGGGGAGGACACGGCAAGGGGCAGAGGGTGGGGCTGGAGGCCCAGGAGGCCGGAGACAGAAGTGAGCAAAACTCTGAGGAGCTAAGGATGCAATGACCCAGATCCAGGAAAAGAACATTCCAGCAAGAGGATGCAGCCCATGCAAAGGCCCTGGGGCAGGATCCAGCCTGGTGAGCTGGAGGAGCAGCCCACATGGCGGGAGCAGGGAGGGGATGGGGCAGGTCATGCAGGGCTCTGTGGGCTACAGGGAGGACTTGGCCTCTGACCTTGAGTGAGTGGGCGCATGCAGGGCTGTGGGCAGGGGAGGCAGGACCTGGGCCAGTCCTAAGGGGTCTCGAGGAAGAGGCAGGAAGCGGGGGGTGGAGCCGAGGCGCTGGTGCAGACTGGTGGAGGCTGTGGCTGCACCAGGTGGAGGCCGAGGTGCCGGAGCTGTGGGCAGACCCGGCCTTGGTTTTGAAGGCAAAGCTGACATAATTCGCCACCAGATTAGATGTGGGGGTGGGGCCACTATTCTGCGGCCTCAGGAGACAGGGGAGCAGGGGAGGGCTCAGGAACCCAGACCAGAGCTCAGGCCAAGCCCCGGGCAGGCCCCACGGTGTCCCCCAAGCCTCCAGTCATCCCAGGAGCCCGGCCGTGAACCAGGCACCCCGGCAGCCCCCATGTGCCTGTGGCCACAGTAACTGCCAGAGGCCAGCCGGGCAGCCTGCTCCAGGCTGGGCATCAGGAGCCAGGGACCCTCAGAGTGACCAGATTCTAAGCACCAGTGAGAAGCGTTTCGCCCACCATCAGACTGGCCGAAACCGCCACGGTGGCCCGGGAAGCCCTGGTGCCTCTTCCGTCTTTCTGCCCTTGACCCAGACACCGCAAGGCTGGGACACCGAGTGCCAGCACTAAGCAGCGGTCACAGGCCCATGTTCAGGGTCACACAGGTGACCCTGCTGCAGCAGCCAACCCACCAGGACAGGCCCCGGCAGGGGTTGGCCGAAGCCCCGAATGCAGAGGCCTTGGCAGGCAGCAACGGGTACAGAGAGTGCGGTCCCCACCCCACATCCCGCCCAGAGACCATGCGCAGAGGTGAAGTCACACAGCAATGGAGGGCCGGGCTGGAAGTGTCACCCAGCAGGACTGCCCTGGGCTTCCTCCCGGGGACAGACACCAGGCAGGAGGCCCCGATGCTGCAGATGGGAAGCAACGAGTCACAAGACGAGGCGCAGCGGTCCTTGTGGGGACCCTGCCGTGGGCAGGCTGCACGGCGTCTGGACCCGTGGCTGTCACGGCTGGAGAGCCCCTAGCATGGAGGAGGCCAGGGACGCTGCTCAGCCCCTTAAAATAAAGAAGTTCCAGCCCCAAATGCCATGGTGCCGGGCGGAGGCACTGGCAGGAGGCAGCCTGGTGGGGAGGAGGGGCCGCTGCGGCGTGACCACTCCCAGGTGTCCACTGATGTGCGTGCTCACAGGGCAGCAAGAAGGGGCGCGGACTGTCACCACGCCCAGGTGGGCAGAGGGGTTCCCAGGGGCAGCAGCGTGGAGCCATGCCCAGCTGGCACTGGCGGGTCGTGTTCCTGTGAATTTCTGGGACAGGAGGGCAGGCCACTCCTTATCGCCCAGCTCCCTGCTCAGATCAGCCACTCTGTCCCCAATCAGATCACAGAGTGCCTGATAAGGCAGATGTCTGCTGCGTGGCCTTTCTGTGGTCAGTGGGTCTGAGGCCGCTGTGTCCCTGAGCTGCCCAAGCAGAGGGCTGATGCCCCAAGCAGAAGTTGGGAGGGCGAGGAGGGACCCAGCTGGGGCCCACTGCCCGGCAGGCTTCCTCCTCCACGCCTGGTGCTGGCCGGGCCACCAGGTGACAGCAAAGAAGGAGGGCGAGAGGCTCCTGGGGCTAAACGGGGTCACCTAGCAGGCGGCTCCAGATGGCGGTGGGGAAGGAAGCGGGGGCCTGCAGCTGGGACGGGCAGCCTCAGACCTGCAGCGGGGGCTGCCCTGGCAGCACAGCACCACCTCGCCTTCCTGCCAAGGAAGCTCGGGGCCGCTGGAAGCAGGGGCTCGGATGCCCGTGGGTGTCTGCAGACACCACCACCCTCGGCCAGGGCCGCCTGGAGGGGGGGGCAGGGTTCTGCAAATCCGGTAACTTCCTATGTGGGAGCTTGTGACCTCACGGAGAAGGAACCTTCCGTTCTCTGGGCTCTGCACAACGCCCCGCGAGACGCAGCCCAGGCCCGGGCCCAGGGAAGCCGTGGCCTGCACAGCAGGTGCCGCCGCCACCACTGCCAGGCAGCAGCAGGGAGACGGACACTTGCCCTAACACGGACTGCACCTCAAAACACAGTCCCCCTAGAGCCCCTGTTTCACAGGGAAGTCAGCTGAGGCCAGGAAGGGAAGGGACAGCCATTGCCGGCACCCAGTCTGGAGACTTCCAGAAGGAGGAATGACAGGACCAGGAGGCTGCCCCAAGGCAAAGGTCCACCTCCACCCCCACAGCCACAGGGTGACTACTTGTGGGGGAAGGCCCGAAAGGTGACAATCGACAGAAGGGCAGCACAAACTGGTGGCTCTGGGCCGGGGGTGGCATCTGGGGTAATGTCACCCCTAGCCCTGAAGCGCCTCGGAGGTAAGGCGCCCACAAGCATGGGGGTGCCCCAGCATCCTGCACACCGGGAGCAGCCCCTCGCCCACAAGCCGGGGGAGGCCGACCCCTCTGTACCCTCGGCAGGAGGCAGCTCGCCCACCCTGCTTCCCAGACCCGGTCCCCGCAGGCGCGAGGACCCCTCTACCCCGCATAACTCCAACAGGGGCTCCTTCCACCCACCGGCCCCAGACCGGGCCCCGCACCCACTCCCGCCCCCAGACCGGCTGTCCCTCCAGGGACCCCAGAGCGGGCGGGGCGCTGCAGCCTCGCGGCCCGCGCGGCGCGTCCCCCGGGCCGGGCGTGGGGCGTCCCGGCGCCCCCCGCGCGCGCCCGCGAGTGGAATGCTCCGGCGCGCCGGACGCGGGTCCCCGCGCCCCTCCGCGCCCGGGAGGGCCCACTGCGCCGCGGCGGGGGGGGCGAGCCGGCCCATTCGCGCCGAGGGGGGCGCCGCCGGCCGCACCGTTACCTGACGTCGCCCCGCTGTCCGACGACCAGGCCGCCTCCGCGGGCACGGCCCCCGCCTCGGCACTCTCCGCCTCGTCCGGCACCTCCAGCTCCATGTCCGCGTGCGGACCGGCGGCGGCGAGGCCCGAGGCAGCAGCCGAGCTCGGCCGCCGCCGCTGAACAACAAGCGCCGCCGGCCCAGGGCGGAGGGAGGGGCCGCCGCGCGGGGGCGGGACCGGGGCGGGGCCAGGCGCTGACGTGCGGCTCATACCGCCAATCGGAGATCGGGGGCGGGGCTTTGCGGCCCCGGCCGGAAGCTTCGCGAGCGCCCCCGAGTGTCCAGGGATGGAAGGACGCGCGGTGTCTTCAGGGTAGATCAGGGGTAGCGCTGTGCGCTGGAGCCGCAGGTAACCTTCACAACCGACAGCAGCAGCGTAATTGTTCCTCCACTTCGGTTACGCACTGTTCCCGGGACGTTTCGCGCTGCCTGTTATTTCATGTACTGTACATGAAACAGTCAAGGGTCTGCAAATTGCATTACATAATATTCCTATTACATAAAATACATAATGTATTCCATAAATTGTATATCACGTGCGTGAAAAAATACTTATATTTGGTAAATAATATAGAAATAGTATGGAAGTAAGGCTGGGGTCGAGGCTCAGGGGCAGAGCGCTTGCCCAGCATGTGGGAGGCACTGGGTTCGATCGTCAGCACCGCATATAGATAAATAATAAATAAAGGTCCTTCGATCACTAATAAAAACAGCCGGGTGTACGCCTGTGATCCCAGCGGCTTGGGAGGCTGAGTCAGGAGGATCTCGGGTTCAAAGCCAGCCTCAGCAAAAAACGAGGCACTAAGCAATTCAGTGCCACCCTGTCTACATGAAATACAAAATAGGGCTGGGCATGTGGCTACTGGTCAAGTGCCCCTGAGTTCAATCCCCAGTACCCACCTCCCAAAAAAAATAACTAATAAGAATATTTTTTAAAAAATAGTATGGAAGTATGAATTACCTATGTGTATATTTGCATATTATATTAGATAATGAGTTTACCTTACTCCTATCATGCTTGCATTTTATGTTTTATGAGTGACACAAATATATAAGTATTTACATTTGCATATTATGGTTACATAAGATAATATTAATGCATTGATACTATTAACATAATATGTATCTATATGAGTAACAAATATATAAGGAAAGAATTACATTGCACATCATATATAATACACTTACATTATTCATGTACTAGTACTCATTTACATTTATATGAACTTATGTGAGTTATAGAAGCACATTCACATATAAACACAATGTACATAGGTAAACGTACACTGGACGGGCAGGGGTAGTGGTCAGTGACTGGTATGCATGAGGAACTGGGTTGGATCCGCGGCACCACATAAAGATAAACAAATAAAGATATTGTGTTCATCTACAACTAAAAAATATTTTTAAGTACTATCACTTAAGTATATACGTATACACTTGAATGTTTATATCTGTATCTATATGTACACAGTAAATTCTTATTATTTGTGAATATCAACAATAAATGAAATATGCTAACAATCTGTTGTATTTTATTAAGCATAATATATATATTATATGAAATAAATATTAACATCAGTAAGCCAAAATGTGTGTTACTATAACATAAGTGTTAACGTGTATGACTCTCCCACCTTTTTATTTTCTGGTACTGGAGGGTGGGAACCCAGGGTGGTGCACGCGCTGGGCAAGGCTCTACCACTGAGCCACGTCCCGGCCCTTTGTATTCTTTATTTTGAGATGGGGTCCTGCTAAGTTGCTGAGGCTGGCCTTGAACTCGCCACCCTCCTGCCACTCACAGGCTGGGATCACAGGCATGCGCCACGGCACCCAGACTCCACATGATTATTTGAAATGCTAAGTTTCGGGGCTGGGCTCAGTGGTAGAGCGCGCGCCTCGCGTGTGTGGGGCCCTGGGTTCGATCCTCAGCACCACATAAAAATAAATAAATAAAATAGAGAGGTTGTGCCCACCTACGACTGAGACATAAATCTTTAAAAGTAGGCTAAGTCGTGAGCGGTGATGTCCACTCCAGGCTCAGAGGTCTGCATGGGGCCTCCTGAAGCCAGGGACTGGCTCTCTGCGGTTCCAGGTCTCCGTGTCCCTCACTTCCACGCTCCTGGCAGCCTGACACCTAGGTGACCTAGGCACCGTCCTGGTCCTCTCCTGCATGTGCCTCTGGCCACCTGCCCAAGGGACCGGGTGGGGACTCCGCTCCTGGTGAGCGCTTGCCCTGGTTCCGTCCCACACCACACCCTGCCAGTGGCTCCGGATCGCACAAGAATGGTGCTCCAGTGGGTCCTGCAGGTGGCACACGGGGACAGGGGTCCTGCTGCTGAAGCACCACGATGGCTTTGCTACGGAGAGGCTCGGCGGTCAGGAATCCCGAGGTCCTGGTCTGGCTGTTAATCAGCTGCTATTAATAGTTCTGTTCATTAACCATCTCCGCTGGGGGCAGGGTGGCCCCTGCTAGTGAGGAGTGGCCTGATTCAGAGGCCTAGACCTCCTCTCTCAGGCAGCGGGAGGGAGGGGTCTGGGCTGTGGGGCCTGGGGATGGACCGAGGGGAACCAGGAAGCCGGGCAGGTGGTTGTCAGGCCTCGGCCCCAAGGATGCTGCAGCAAGGCTGCCGGTGGGCCAGGAGGCAGACCAAGGCCCCAGGGAGAGCAAGGGGCCCCCATTAGCTGTGCCCAGCTAGAAGGGAGTCCACCCAGAGGGGACAGGCACAGTGTCAGGCGTCAGACTGGTCCACACAGTGTGGCCCACCCACACCCTCAGCCCCAAACAGGGAAGAAATTCTGACACCTGCCACAAGGTGACCTGAGGACACAGTGCTCAGTGACAAGGCACAAAGGGGCACACACTGCAGGGTCCACCCACAGCAGGTCCCTGGAGTCCTCAGGTTCACAGAGACAGGAAGCAGCCAGGGGCTGGGAGGGGACCGGCTAATGTTGAAGGGACAGAGGTTCAGCGTGGGAAGGAGAGAAAAGTTCTGGAAAATTCTGTGGGGACAGCTGTGCGCCTAGGAGGGCTCCAGGCCCCAGCTGCTCCCTTACCACTGGCCATGAAGTGCATCCTACACCTGCCAGCTCTCTTGACCCCTGTGGTGAACAGCAGGGACGCCTGAGCTGTCCAGAGGAGACGCGGGCCCTGGAGGCAGCCTGGCCCACCTGGACCGGCCACAGATGCACATGCCCAGGCATCAGTGCGAGGGCACAGTGTGAGCTCATGAGGCTGCACGGGCAACTCAGGTGCCAGGGCAACTCGGAGATCCGTCTGCTGGCCCGGGCAGTTCAGGAAGGGCAAGGTTAGGTACGACGCTAGTCAGAACAGGAAGCAACTTGGAAAAAACCACCAAAAAGCGAAACTGGAAAATCAACAAGTGGCATAAAAGTCATGATTGAGACACGGAAGTAAATGTCAAAATAATCTGTCAGAAAGGTCAAGGAGGGGCCCGTGGGGGAACTGCGGGAGGCAAGGGCTGTCCATGTTCTCAGCAGGACAGAGACGGCTCTGCGCTTTGAAACGCAGTGTGTGCGCCTTCGATGAAAATCAGAAGCTTTACGACTTTGGCGCTGGGGCGGAGGGACAGAGCGGGTAGGAGCAGGTGGTGAGCGGGGCGGGTCCCGGGCAGCAGCGCTCTTGGCCTCTGCGATCCATGTCCACTCCATGCCCATTTTGCAGGGTTGGAAAACTGAGGCTGCCCAGCGGCTAGTGGCCGGGTTTCCAGCGCCCCCTGGTGGCCACGGCGCCTATGACGTCGGCACAGGTAGGTCCCCACCCCGCTCCCCTTGGCTGCCATCCATGTGCCCTCCAGCCCCAAATGTATCAAGCACCTACTGTGTACCCTGCTGCGCTCTGGACCACAGGGGATGCCAGGGTTCAGCCAGACAGAATCCCCGACCTTGAGGATGGCCAGCAGGCGAACCAGGAGGCGTGAGGCCCGCTCAGAGTAGGGTCGATGGGTGGACCAGGGTGCTTCTCAGGACACGGCGCTGGCCTAGCGCGCCTGCGGCCCTGGGCTCCACCCCAGCACGCAACACAGAAAAGCAAAACTGGTAAATCCACAAGTGACTAGAGAGAGAGATGGAGCGATAGAGTGGATATGCATATGTATGTGTGCACGCAGACGGTGCGCACCTCGTCATCCCAGGGCTGAGGAGGCTCAGGAGGGAGGATGGCAGCTCCGGGCCAGCCTCAGCAACTTGGTGAGGCTGTGTCTCTAAAATAACCAGGGCTGGCGATGTGGCTCAGTGGTGGAGCACCCCGGGTTCCATCTCTGGTGCCAGAATCACCTATGTCTATGTGCACATGTGCCTGTGTACATGTGATGTTCACGTGAACGCACGCACCGAGGAAATCGGGAACAAGAAATAACAACAGGATGGAGAGCAAAGATGGGCTCCAAGCTCACGGTGGTTCGGCTTGGTTTCCTTGCACGGGGGATTGAACGCAGGTGTGCTTAACCACTGAGCTACACTCCCAGCTTCTTTTATTTTGGGACAGGGCCTCGCTAAGTAAGTTGCCGAGGCTGACCTTGAACTAGCGGTCCTCCTGCCTCAGCCTCCTGAGTCGCTGGGATCCCAGGCGTGGCCATCAGGTGGCTTCCCAGGCTTGTGCAAAGCACAGTCCGGCGACATCTGAAAGAGCTGGAAGGCAAGCCAGTCTGAATGGCCGACCCACCTTTCCAACCAAGTGGGAAGCAGCCCAAGTCTTGCCGCAGGCCCCGCGGAGCCCGGAGTTCCGGCAGGGACCCGTGGGCCACACAGGAGCTGCCCAAGTCCCGAGCGCAGGGCCTCCGTCCTCCAGTCCCCCACGCTTCTCACTCAGCTCTCTCCTCGGTCCTGGGACGAGCCCCAACAGGGTCCAGGCCTGGGCGGGGGGCGCTGCTCGCTGTCCCCGAGGCACCCGGGAAGCGGGCGCGAGCGTTGAGGTGAGTGGGGACCCGCGGTGGGAGCGCAGGGCGACCCCGCGGTCCGCCCAGAGCAGGGCCCAGGCACAGGTAGGGCTGGGTGTCGCCGCGCGGGCCAGCAGGGGTTAAAGCCGGCGGCTCCCACGTGGGAGTCCCTTGCGACAGAGGCACACACCCAGCCAGCGGCTGGGTGCTCCCTGGCACCCACACCTGCCCACTCGCCGGCGCCCTGCAAGGCACCTGCCCGCCTTCCGCTGCCCGCGGGAGGACCAGTCCGGCGACAGGCAGAGCCCAGCCGCCGCTCCACTCCCCCTCCCCAGGCCGTCCAGGTGGTACGTCCAGGTCCAACGCCACCTCCGGGGTCCCGCCGGCTGCCAGACAGGTAAGTCCCCACCCGCTCTGCGCATCCAAGTAGTGCGGCTCCCCACGCCTCGCGGCCTGGGACCCCGCTGCCCTGCTCCCCCAGCGCGGCTGCCCCTCCCCGGGCCTGACACAGTTTCTGAGGGATTGTCTGCCCCTGGCAGCCTGCCCAGCACACGGGGAGCCTTAAAAGGGTCATTGTTGGCCCAGGAGGTGCTGGGGCGAAGGCAGCCAGGGGACACTGTGGGCCTCCCTCCATTCCCCAAATGGAGGAGGGATGGTCCTCAGGCCCACTAGGCTGGCCCTCCCTCCCTACCCCAGACCAGCGCAGGGGCGGCAGGCACCTGCCACCTGGCCCAGCCCCCCACCTGGCCCAGCCTCCCACCTGGCCCAGCCTCCCAGTGCTTCCTGACCCTGGTGGCCCACCGCGGGGACCTCGGGGGCTGGGGAGTGGGCTGGTGTGGGACCCAACGCAGTGGGCAGTGGACAGGGGCAGCAGAAAATGGAAGGTGAGGACCCCAGGTCGGGGGGTTGGGACTTGGGGGACAGGAATGTTTTCTCTGGGTCATTTGCTCCCAAATGGGAGAACAAAGATAGCTTCCCAGAGAGGCCACTGTCCCATTGCACCTCGCGGCTCTGGGGTGGGAGGGGCCACGACCCTGGCCTGGGACACAGAGCGGGCCTGGCGCTGGGGGTGGCCCGGGGCACTGTGGCCAGGGCGTGGACGGATGCCTGAGCCCTGGGTCAGAGCCTGGGGGTGGAGGAGTCCCAGGCCCTCAGAGCTTTGCCTTGGCCCCTCTCCTCCCTGGCCTCCAGCAGAGCAGTAGCAGGTGCCAGGGCACGCAGGGCTCCAAGGGAGCCGTCCCACCACGCTCGGAACTCAGAACGCAAGGCCAGTCGCACAGCTCCATCTGATACCCCATTTTACAGAGAGGAATCCAGGCTCAGAGAGGGCAGCCACTTACCCGGGGCTGAACAGTAAAGTAGGATTGTCATGCAGACAAGAGCCCAGATGCAGCAGGGGGGTGGCCTGGAGGCTGGCCCTGTCCCCCAACCAATGCCCCACGTTCAACATCTTGAAAAAGTCCTGCCTGCTGGGCCCAGCACTTCCGCGTGGCCCCGAGTCCTGGGGAAAGTCCACAGCAGGGAGTCTGGGCTCCTGTCCTTCCTCCTCAGCCTGGCCAGGCGCCAGGGAGCAGTGTTGGCTCAGGGTGCAGCCTGACACCCTTTGGAATGGCCGAGGTCAGTGGGAGGCCTGGCTGGGGCAGGGCTGCTTTGCAGTGAATTGGCATTAATTGAGCGCTGACTGCATGCCAGGTGCGCAGTTCGTGACTATTGGGGTACAGCAGTGAATGAGACAGTCAAGACCCCTGCTCCTGTGGGGGTCTTGAGGGAGAAGACAGAAACAGAACCAGTAAAGAAATCGTGCCACAAACGGCGTCAAGGGTGGCGGATCCTATTTTACTCTGTTTCCACGGAGCTGGAGCCGGAACCAGGCCTTCATGCAAGCCCTGCCCCACGTTATGTAGAAAGGTGAAGGCACTGAGCCGCTGGCATCTGTGCACAGACTCCGAGAACCTGAACAGCCGGCCAAACCCAGGCCCAGGCCGAGGGCACCCGTGTGCAGAGGCCCAGGGGCAGGACCGAGACTGGCATCTTGTGGGCACAGTAAGGAAGGAGCCCGTGTGGCTAGGACAGAGGGAGGAGGGGAGAGAGAAGGAGGGGAGGCAGAGAGGGCCTGGGGGGCCCTGGGAGGACTTGGCTTTGACCTAGAGGGAGGTGGGAGCCAGAGGGGATCCCGAGGGCTCCGAGTCAGCTGCTCCTTCGCGCCCTCCAGTGGCTGCTGTGGGGAGGACAGGCTGCGAGTGAGGGCGGGAACTGGCACCAGGTGGATGGACTGGGCTGCTCCCGGAGGGGGCAGATTCTGGAGAGACTTTGGTAAACCGTGGCCTGTGCTGATGGCGGCAGACACCCAGCGTGATGAGGAAGGAGGCGGAGGGTTAAGATGGGGAGCGGCGTGGGGTGGCCACACCTGTCGTCCCAGTGGCTCGTGGGAGGCCGAGGCAGGAGGATGGAGTTCCCAGCCAGCCTCAGCGACTCTGAGGCCCTGAGCAGCTCCGGGAGACCCTGTCTCTAAGTGAAATACAAAATAGGGCTGGGGTGTGGCTCAGGTGAGGGCCCTGGGTTCAGTCCCCAGCACCACTGTCAAAAAGAACTTAGATAACAAAAAACAGACGGGGGCAGAGTGACAGGCAGGGAGGGGACTGAGGGACACCTTGGGTGCCAGGGCGGAGCCACCGGCCTCCTGGTCAGCCTCCTTTCTGAAAGGTCAAGGGTTGGGCTGGGGCGGCTCCCGAGCAGGGCCCTGGGTTCATCCCATAAACAAGAAGGTGAAGGCTGAGCAGGTGGCACCTGGAGTGCTCTGAAGTCACCCATCCACTGGGAGCGGGGGTCACAGGCTGATCCCGCGTCACACACACACACGCTGCCGTCGGGGTGACCTGGGCCCACAGACAGCAAGCCTGGTCAAGGCCACTTGGATGGTCAGCTGCAGTCTCCCCAGGACAAAGTGATCTGCATTTGAACTCTCCGCCGTTTGCAGCCATATACCCGGTTCCCAAGTGGCTCAAAGACAAGGAGAAGCACAGATGACCAGAGGGGCCAGGGCTGGACTGGCGGGCACTCCACGCTGACCCTCGAGGGCACACCGGGGAGCTGCAGGGCGCTCCCGAGCAGGAGCCCAGCTGGCGGTCTGTGCGCCCTGGGTGGGGGCCTCTCTGTTCAGCATCTCCTCCCAGCCCGTGCGGGCCTCACCACGGGATGGGGTTTGGTATGCAGTAGGTGCTCCATAAGTGAATACATAGTCTTGGGGAGCCCTCTAAGACGCTGAGCAGTGCACTTATAAGGGCAGAGTCAGGCGTGGCCCTGGAGTACTTGAGGACGGGGCGGGTCCTGGTGGTGGGCCCCGGGGCTGGGAGCCAGAGGTCAGCGCTGTGGGCCTGCACCCGGCTGCTGCCCAGGTCAGAGGTGCAGTGTGGACCACTTGGGGGTGGACGTGCCTCCAGCAGCAGGACACCATATCTCGCCTACCTTTCCTGTGGGGCCCTGAGGGGAGGAGCAAGCCCTGGGCGAGTCCAGGCAGCCTCTGCCCACCTGCACCCCGTCAGGCGCCCCAGACCCTGGGGGACCCAGCAAGGCCAACCCCGGGACATCCCTCCCTTCCCACGAGACTCGTGGCAGGTCCTGCTGCTCCCGGAGCCTGGCCTTCCTTGGAACCCTGGCTGGCTCCTGGACCCCCGCCCGCCCAGGGCTCCCCAGCCCCCAGAGAAGCCCCCAGGGAAAGTCTCCCCACCTACCCCACCGTCGGGACGGCGGGGCCTCAGGAGGACGGACCCTAAGGACAGGCAAGACCCCCCAGCTGGGTGGGGGCAGGGACCTGCTCCTGGTCCCCCCAGGTGGCCCCAGGGGTAGCCAGGACACGCGTGCCAGGGAGGGCCATGGGAGCACAGGATTCTGGGCTTCACTTCATGTGGTGCTTCTTCTTTCTGCACCGAGGACTGAACTCAGGGGCACTCAACCACCGAGCCACGCCCCCAGCCCCCTCCCTTTTTTGTGTGCAAGCGCTCTACCAGCTGACCTGTACCCCCGGCCCCCCCTTTTATATTTTATTTAGAGACAGGGTCTCACTGAGTTGCAGGGGGCCTCGCTATACTGCTGAGGCTGGCTTTGAACTCACGATCCTCCTGCCTCAGCCTCCTGAGCTGCGTGGGTGTCAGGCACGTGCCACGGCGCCCCGCACGATTCCTGACAAATGACGCCCGTGCGGCCAGCCGGCGGGGACAAGGCTCGTTAGGGCTGGGCGGCAGCACGGGGTGCCGTCCAGGCCAGTGGGTCCCTCTGGTCCAGCCAGGAGCGGGCGGAAGGCTCAGGGGATGGACATGGCAGTTGTCCTGTCTGCGCTCTGTGGACGTAGTCACTGGGCCCCGCGGACAGGCCCACTGTCCTGGGACGATTTAAAACAAGTCACGAGAAAAGCAGGAGAAGCCACAGGCCTGGGCCTTGTCCTGCCCCGTCCACACCAGGCCTCTACTGACCTCCCCAGAGCCGTGTCCCTTCCCCTCTCCTTCCTACCGCTAAATGTCCCCGCACGAGAAGCTCACCTCAGCCTTCGCGAGGCCGGGAATCCCTGTCTCCCATGATCCTCGGGGACCCCTCCCAGGCGCTGCGATTCCAAAGTCCCAAGGGTCCACCCCATGGCCCCTCTCCTGCCTCCACCTGGACCCTCCGCCCTGCGCCCGATTGCCGCTCCTGCCTCACCCAAGCCTTCCTCCCTGCAGCCACCAGAGGGCACCTGTGAGCACCTGCGTCCTCCCTGGCTCCGCCTCTCTGGCTCCACCTGTGTCCTCCCCCCAGCCTCCCTCCCCTCTGTCCACCTGTCCTCGCTGCAGCCCTGGGCTCTAGCTGTGCCTCCTCCTGCCCCGGCCTCTGCACAGAGGCCCTCAGCCGGGAGCACCTCCCCCAGTCCCAGGGCCCTCTGCCCCTCCTGCTGTCTAACTGCCCTCGGCCTGGGTGCCTGTCACCTGGCCTCTCCTGTCACAACCCAGGCCAGGGCCACCTCCTCAGGGCGGCTCTCAGGAGTCCTCCTGCGCCTCATTCCCCTCTGACTCTCCCAGGACCATCTGTCTCCCTGGGGACCACAGGCTTTCTTGAGGCAGGGACTGTGTCCCTGCAAGACCCGTCTCATCGGCTGGGCATTGTGTACACAGTGGGCGCTCCATAAATGCTAAAGCAACGGGCCAGAGCCCAGCGGGCTGCTGTTTCTTCAGGGTGTTCTTGGGTTTCCGACAGACCCGGTAGGTCACGGGGGTGACCCCAACCTCCCCCGGCCCAGGGACAGTCAAACAGCCTGCGTCCCCTGCCCCCCACCAGCCGCCAGGGCCCCGCCCTCCGGAGGACACGCCCCGCGGGGACGGCAGCCCCGCCCCGCCCTCCCCGCCCTCGGGTTCCCGCCACAGCGACCTGCAGGGGACCGTCTCTCAGCCCTGCAGGGCGTTGAGCAGAGCCCTGCCTGTCCCCGCCAGGGGCCATTTTCAGCTGCAGAAACCTTGAGACACCAAGTGTCCCCTCCCCGCCAGAGACCCTGGTTTTGGGGATCGAACAGAGCCCGCATCCCGTGCTGCCAGGCCAGCACCCACGCACAGCCACCTGCCGCCGGTGTCTGTCGCCAGCTGGACTCCCAGCAGGTGCAGCCTGGATTCCCGGGTGGGGCCGGCAGCTGTTCAGGGGGTCGGCAGCCCCCCACCCGCGGTGCTGCCCCCAGTGGTTGTCCAGTAGGTGCTCAGCAAGCCCGAGTTTGGGTGGAAGGTGGTGTCTTTTGAGGGTGTATTTTACTCATTTCTTTTTAGGTGGTGCTGAGAGTGGAACCCAGCGCTCACACACCGGGGCAAGTGCTCTGCCCCGAGGCCCACCCAGCCCTGAAGGTGTTCTTAATTTCTTTTTAGTAGAAGTAGATGGACACCGAGCCTTGATTTTATTGCTTTATGTGGTGCTGAGGGTCGACCCAGAGCCCCAGCCCTAGCCCAGGGGAAGGCGTTCTGCATTGGGTGAGAATGGGCTGCGGGCCATTTACTGAGCACCCAGGGAGCTTCGGGCCATCTCTGGGCCTTTCGCTGTCTACTGTGCCGCTGTGCAGAGCTCCGGGAGACCCTGCCTCTGTGGCTTGGGCCCAGCCTGAGGCAGGTTCAGTCAACACCGCCATTTACAGAAGGGAAACTGGGGTGCAGGGCTGGTCCGCTGCTTGCACTGGGAGGCAGTGGCATGGGGTGGTGGGTCACATTACTGTCTTACTCCAGGCCCCCTTTAATCTTCCAGTCCACTCTCTGATGTAGGAGCCATTATTTCTCCCAGTTACAAAGTGGAAATTGATGCACAGAGAGGGGAAGTAACTTCCCTGTGGTCACACAGTGAAGAGGGGAAAAGGCTGGGATTTGAGTCCTTCGGCCCTGAAGCTCCCAGGAGGCCTCCAGAAGGCGCTCTGGGAGGGGCTTATTCTAGTAGGCGGTGGAGGGGTCCCTGAGGACCCTTGGACTGGTGTTTTGGATAGAATTTCAGGAAGGGGTGAGAAGTCATTTTGGGGGCCTTCAAAGTTTCCAGCCGATTGAGGGGCTGGCCTTGCACACGCGGGCAAGCGCTCCACCGCTAAGCTACACCCTGGGTGCTCTGTAAACTTCTATTTTATTTTGAGACTGGGTCTCCCTAACTTCCCTGGGGCTGGCCTTGAACTTGTGACCCTCTGCCTCACTGAGCTGCTGGGATTACGGCTGGCCTCGTGTTTTCACTCTCTCCTTGGCACACCCTTGACCGGCTCTCAAAACCCTACCTGCAGTGCCTCCTCCCAGCCTGGACACCACCAACCCCGAAGCCCCAGGGGCAGGCGGGCGTGGCCACAGCTGGGCGCAGGTGTCTTTCTCTTCCCGTGGGAAGCCCTGTTGGGAGGAGTCACTGCCAGCTCCCAGCGCAGGTCACTCCTGCCGCCACCCCAGGTAGCAGCTCTGCTGGCCCGGGCGACCCTTCCTCGTTCCTACCTTCCCAACCACCTGGGAGGGTGAGGCCCACCTTCTCTCCCGGAGCCCAGGGCATTCCCTCCTGCGCCGGCCGCTCCCCTCCTCGGCCTCCCTCTGCAGCTGGGGTCTGGGCAGGTGGGTGCCCAGGGGCCTCGGTGCTGGCCAAGGTGCCTCTGGAGAAAGGCCGTGCTGCAGGCCTCCCAGGCCTCGGTTTCCCTGTGAAACCGCGCGAACTTCCTGGAGACTGGTCTCCTGGGGACGGGGTGGCCCGGGAAGCACCACAAGCTCCTGGTCCGGGAGGCCTCCCAGATGAACCTCGAAAAGTGCCCCTTTCGCGGATGGGAAAACCTCCCAAGTCTCCGGCTCCGTTCCGAGCGGCAACCCCCTGCCGGGTCTTCCTCCCAGCCGGGTCCTGCGGGGCTCCGGCCCCAGCCGCCGGCGAGGGCTCGGCTGCGCGGAAAGTCCGGCCCGGAGTTCCCGCCCCGGGCCTGGAACCTGGATGGAGGGAGGGGGCCCAGACGGCCCTCGCGGCTTCCCGGGGGCGTGTCCGGCCGGGGCGGGGCGGGCCGGGACCTGAGGAGGAAGAGGGCAGGTGCCACCGGAGCCGCCGAGCGGGTGGAGGAGGGCGAGAGCGGGTCCGCACCGGGCCGCGACCCTCTCGAGCCTCTCCCCCTACCCCGGCGTGGGGTCCGATTGTCTGTTTCCAGGCCCTCGCGGCCGGGGCAGCGGGCGAGCCCCAGGGTGGACCATGGCGGTGAGATTCCAGGCAAGTAGCTCGCCGCGGCCGCAGCGGGTGGGGATCCGGTGGGGCGCAGGCGAGGGCGGCTCAGGAGTCGGACCCGGGACCCCCGACCCTCCACCTGCCGACGGAAGGGGAAGGTGGTCGCCAGCCGCGGGCTGCACCGCGGGGAGCGAGGGCGACCCTGGCCCCAAACGCCGCCCGAGGCCTTCCCCGCCGCGGTTACCCCGGGGTCCGGGTTCGAGCTCCGCCTCCTCTGCCCACCGCGATGCCTGGCCTCGGGGCGGTCAGCGCCGGCCCGCGCCCTGTCCCCCGGTCCGTGGGGAGGGTCCGGGGAGGGGTTTCAAGCGCGCGGCGGCAGCGAGTGTCCCGCGAGACCTCCGGCCCGGCTGCGGGCACTGAGCCGCCGCTTATGGGGCGCCTACTGTGTACCGAGCCGTCGGTGGGCGGCGTCGTGCCCGAGGGCTTGGCCGGAGCGGAGCCCGAGCGCCCAGCTCCTTCGCACCGCCCCCAGGGTGACCCCAGCGCCACGCCTGGCGTAACCACTCCGCCCGGCTCCGGCGCGGGCGGGTCTGGTCCCCGTCTTCGCTGCCTCCAGGCTGCGAGGAACTGCCGGGTCCCCTCCCAAGCCCGGAGTCAGTCCCCCAGCCTCCCTCCCTGCCATTGTTCCTGGGGGCAGGGGAGGGGTGGGAGCGGGCAGCAGCCGCGTGCCCGGGGGCTGGGGGCGTCGCCTCCCGGTGTTTGTCCCGCAGGGGCGGGGACAGCTCCCCGCAGCTCACCTTGAGCGGGCGGGGCCACACCTGCTGGAGTCCTTCCACCTTCACCTGCTCTCAGTTCTCCCAGCGCCAGTCCTGTGGGGACCAGGCAGCAGTCCCCAGCCCCCAGCCTGCCCACCGGGAGCTCCCAGGCTGGGGACCCGGTAGGGGAGACAGCAGATTCTGAGGTCCCAGACCCAGGTGATGGGGCTGGTCCGGAGGGAGGGGTGGGGGGTCGGGGCCCTGGGCTGGGAGGGGTGACTAGGAGTTTGCCCTGGAGCTAGGTGGCTTCTGGGAGGGCCCAGAGGAAGGACAGACTTACCTCCAGGTGATGGAGTGAGGATGGGTTCAGAGGGTGGATAAGAACAGGTACCGAGAGCAGGGAGCGTCCTGGGGGCCCAGGGGACCAGTCATCTGGTGGCCAAGGGGACTCCTCAAGTCCCAGGATGTCCCCGGCACAGGGGACAGCTGGAGTGGAGCCAAGCTGAGGTGGGCCCTGTTGGGCTTAATGCCGGGGCATGGGGGCCCGGGGTTCCGGCCAAGCTGTGGTGTCCAGGGAGACAGCCCACTCCAGCAAGCAGGGACAGGCCCCTGCCACCTGCCCCGCCCCCAAAGGCCTGGCCCCTAGGGGTGTCTTAAAGTAAAGGGGAATGCCAAGGGGGCAGGGCAGTGTGCAGAGTGCTGCCTCAGAGCCACTCCACCGCGTCCTAGAGACTGTTTGAAAAATAAGTTCAGAAGCCAAACAGCAGTAACCGAAGGTGACGCTGGGCTCAGGGTCCCGTGCCAGGGTTCCCCACTGTGCTGTGGGACCCTGGGAAAGTTGCCGAGCCTCTCTGGGCCTCCTTTGTACATGTGTGAAATAGGATGTAGGCAGGTGGCTTCCTGCAGTCTCTGGGGTTAAACGCTGTGGCCACTCACACCCCACGGGGGCGGGTGGCCTCCTCCTTCATTCCTCTCCACACACGGCCCTGAGCCGGCAGCACAGGCTTCTCAGGAGGAGCCTCTGAGGGGGCTGCCCACCCGCTGGGCCCTCCGCAGGCCTGGTCTAGAGTCCCTGCCTGCCCACCTGGAAGCCCACCTGGGGAACGTGTAGGGGAGACCCAGATTGTGACACCTCAGGCCCCGACCCGGGCTGGTCAGAGGGAGGGGGGGTGTGCGGGGGTCCAGGACCCGCTTCACTGCCAGTTGCTCAGGGCCTGAAAGTAACAGAATCTCCCTGGCCCATGGCTGGGAGGCCGAGGCAGGCGGAGCGCAGGTTCAGGCCAGCCTCCGCAGCTTCTCGGTGGGAATCTGAAAGGGCCGGTGCGCTCGCTGGGTGCCTGGTGGAGACAGAGCCCCTGCCCTGCCTCCTGCCCTCCCTCCCGTGCCTTCTCTCCTCCTGTGTGAGGGGGATGCGGGCCCTCTGTCCCTCACTGACCCGTGAGCGCGTACCTCTGGAAGCCCGCGTGGCCTGGGTGTGGTCAGAGGGCTGTGACCATGGCCTCTCTTCCTCTCTTCCTCCAGACTCGCGTTCTGGATAGAAGGAGATAGACACGAACAGAGGAAAGACTAGGGGCCCCAGGGGGACAGGGGTGTGTCCCGCGGGAGGGGCTGCAGTTCCCAACGGGGTGGTCAGGGCCCATCTTACCCCGGAGGCCACGTGTGAGCAGACATCTTGGAGGGTTTGGGGTGCTCCAGGGGGAGGGCACAGCTATGCAAAGGCCCTGGGGCAGGGGGAGCCCGCGTGTTGGAGGGCCAGTGAGGCTCTGCGTGGCTGCAGAGGAAGAGCCGGGGAGGGGCCTGGCAGGTCGCACGGGGCCTCCTGGGCCACAGGGAGGACTTGGGCTTTGTCCCTGAGGGCTGTGGGCCCTCTGTGGCTGCGGCAGGAAGGGCAGGAAGGGCACTGGGGACCTGGTGGAGGTGGCTCTGTGGTGTCTGTGAGCCAGGATGGGGGCGGAGGCATCCCCCGAGGCAAACCCATCCTGCAGGTAGGAAAACCGAGGTCCCAGGCTGACCAGGGGGAGGGGGTCGGGACAGGAGCCCAAACCTGCTCTGCGGCCTGCGAGGCCTAACGCCACCTCCTGCCCCTCTGTCCAGGTGGCCAGCATGGAGGCGCTGACCATCTGGGAGCAGCACACGGCCACGCTGTGCAAGGTGAGGCTGCGTCCAGCACCAGGTGGCCCTGCCCAGCTCCTGGCGGGACCCCTCGACCTGGGCCAATCCCTCTGGCCTCTCCCCAGGACCCCCGCCGGGGCTTCGGCATAGCCATCTCCGGAGGCCGGGACCGTCCCAGTGCGCCCGGGGGATCCGTGGTGGTGTCTGACGTGGTGCCCGGAGGGCCGGCCGAGGGCAGGCTGCTGTGAGGACCTGGGGGCCTGGGCCCGTCCTCCTTCCCTGGGCCCTCCCTGCCGTTCTTGGGGACCTGTGGCCCTGGGCCCTGCGGGAGCGAGAACCCCGGAAACCCTCAGGGCGGGAGGGAGGCTCCTGGGGCCGGATGGACATGGAGATGGCCCCGCCAGGGCCCAGCCCAGCCCCACGGGGGCCAGGTTCAGAGGCCGGCGAGGGAGGGTCAGGCGCCCTCTGCTCCAGGTGGTGCCTGTGGGAGGAGGACGTGGCCGGGAGGCCCGGGAGGCCGGGGTGGGTCCCCGCGGCCCCTCCTGAGCCGCGTCCCCGCAGGACGGGCGACCACATCGTGATGGTGAACGGGGTCTCCGTGGAGAGCGTCTCGTCCGCCTTCGTCATCCAGATCCTCCGGACCTGCGCCAAGGTCGCCAACGTGGTGAGTGCGCCCCTGCCCGGGTGCTGTCCTCCGCCTCGCCGGCCCCCGCTGCTGGCCGCCCGGGCTCCCGCTGGCTCAAGGCCCCGTGGGTCCCCGGGGCACCCAGCCTTAAGCCCTCCTGCCCACTGACCTCTCCTGTCCACACCCCGACAGACAGTGAAGCGTCCCCGGAGGGTCCAGCTGCCAGCCACCAAGGCCAGCCCCTCTAGCCCGGGGCACCCGGACTCAGACGAGGAGGACGGGCCTAGGCGGCTGGAGGAGCCTGACCACGGCCAGGGCTACGAGGGTGACTCGTCCAGCGGCTCTGGCCACTCCCGGGGCGAGCGTTCCCGCCGGGCCAGGGCTGGCCGCCGCAGCCGGGCCAGCAGCCGTGGGCGCAGGAGCCCGGGCGGGGGCTCCGAGGCCCCCGGGCTGGCCCTGGTGTCGGGCTTCAAGCGGCTGCCGCGGCAGGACGTGCTAATGAAGCCCCTGAAGTCGGTCCTGGTGAAGAGGAAGGACAGCGAGGGTGAGTGGCCGCCGGCTGGTGTCCACGTGTGGCCCCACGCGAGGGCCCCCAACGTCTGTGTCCTCCCCTGCAAACCCGAGGCCACGTCCCCTCCCGCTGCAGAAGGGGCAGCCAGGGACCCTGAGTTGGGTCACCGGGCCCGGGGACGGTGCCCAGACACGGCCTCAGTCCCCCCGTCCCCCTGCAGAGTTTGGGGTCAAGCTGGGCAGCCAGATCTTCATCAAGCACATCACCGAGTCCGGCCTGGCCGCCCGGCACCGTGGGCTGCAGGAAGGAGACCTTATCCTGCAGGTGAGCCTGGGAGACCGAGGCCAGGGCGGTGCCCCGAGTCACTCAGTGAGGTGGCAGAACCAGTCCCCAAACCGTTTTCCTTCTGTGTGGCTGGAGGTGGCCGGGTACCAACTCCCCTCCATTCACTGGTGTGGGACCACAGCCAAATGTCGGTTTCTAGGGTCCCCTTGGGTTGGACATTTCTAGTACCCTGTGGCCTGCTGGCTGCAGTGCTGAGCCCTGGACCGCCCGTGCTGGCGGGGGGCTAACGGCCCACAGCTGGGACCTAGGACCTCAAGCTGCTCCTGGTGCAGGGCTCTAGATGCTTCCAGCTGTTTGCTTCTGGGGGCTTGTTAGACTTGTCTGTTTCTAGCGATCCTGAAGAACTGTCTGTTTCTAGTGGCCTGGGGCAGAGACTAGAAACAGATAACTTGGTGGGGGCACTAGAAACTCTCAGTCCCCCGGATGGCTGGGAACAGACGCTCCCCAGGGGAGCCTTCCTAGGACCCGTTCCTGACCCGCCGCGGGGTCTGTTCCCAGCTTCAGAAGGTGCCCACCCCTCGCCTTCTGCTTGAGAGGCCCTGGTTTCACCTTCAGATCCGCTCCTCACACAGAGGCCAGGAGGCTCCACCTGTTTCTCTCCCCCCAGGCCCCTGGCCCTCAGGGGGAAGCTGTTTCTCTGTTGTTGGCCTCCATCCACAGCAAGAGTCCAGGTCTCGGGGCACACTGTGATCTCAGAGGCTCGGAGGCTGAGGCAGGAGGACCGCAGGTTCAAAGCCAGCCTCAGCAACTTAGTGACGCCCTAAGCAACTCAGAGAGACCCTGTCTCTAAACACAGTATAAGCAGGGCTGGGGGTGGCTGAGTCACGAAGCGCCCCTGGGTTCAATCCCCAGGACCAAACAGAAGTGCCCTTCCGACCTTTGTCCCGGGGAGTGAGTGTTTCTAGTGCCCCTGGAGAGGGTTTCTGGGCCCTCCTCCCCACCCAGCCTCATGTTCTCCTTCTGTTCCTCCTTCTCGGTCCCTTTCAGATCAATGGCGTGTCCAGCGAGAACCTGTCCCTGAGCGACACCAGGCGGCTGATCGAGAAGTCGGAAGGGCAGTTGACTTTGCTGGTGCTCAGGGATCGGGGGCAGTTCCTGGTGAACATCCCACCTGCAGTCAGTGACAGTGACAGCTCCGTCCTGGAAGGTGAGGGGTCAGGAGGCAGCCCCAGACCGGGCCAGGCATGAGCCAGCAGCCTGCCCCTGGCTCAGAGAGTGGTAGGAACCTGCCCAAGGCCACACAGCACATGGAGGCTGGAGCCTCCCGAGGCTGATCTTCTCATGGAGGCTCCTACTGGTCTCGAGCCTTCGTGTCCATCTGGCCTGGTGGGTATGGCCCTGGCTGACGAGCGTCCCCTCGCCCACAGACATCTCGGACCTCACCTCGGAGCTGTCCCAGGCGCCCCCATCTCACGTCCCGCCACCCCCCCGGCAGGCGCACAGGCCGCAGAGTCCGGAGGGCAGCCCAGCGGAGTCGCCCGTGTGCGTACCTGGGCGGGAGGAGGGGGCGCCGGCTCAGTGGTTCCCAGGAGGGCAGCTGCAAGGGTGGGTCTTACATGTCCAGCCCTGCTGTGCCCGTGGGCGCCGGTCACTGTCCACAGGGCTGCTGGACCTGCGTGGTAGGCTCGGGGCTGCGGCGGCCGGAGTCCACTGCCCATGGTCCGGGAGGACAGGGTCAAGGTGGTGGCGATTCTGTTCTCTGCTCCTGGCTGGCAGACAGCCCCACTGTGTCCTCACAGGGCAGGGGACGGCAGCGCTGGCCTCCTCTCCTGAGGACCTGGCCCAGCAGAGCCCCGCCTACAGCACCGTCCCCCACCCCGTAGGGCTTCTGCGCCCGGGTGTGCCGGGGACGACGCCCCATCCACGCACCCCCAGGAGGTCGTCCGTGATAAAGTGACACTGGGCGGGCGCAGCCCGGGTCCTGGGAGGGTGACGGGGACTCAGCCGGGGGTGAGAGGCCCACTTGGGCCACCAGCCACACCCACTAAAGGCCTCCTGACCGGGACCTGGTCCCCTCCAGGGAGCACCCGCGGCCTCGGCAGGAAGGGCCGGTGGATCCCAGGACCTTTTTGGACCGAGGTGGGTGAGAGGTGGGTGGCCGTGACTCTGAGCACCCTGCCCTGGGTTCCCTGGTCCCAGCCAGGGAGGAGGTGGCGCGAGTTGCGGAGAGCCGGGGACAGTGGGCGCCGGGGACAAGGAGTGGCCTTTCCCTTTCAGACTCGCCCTCGGGGAGCAGCTATGACCTTTACAGGGTGCCCAGCCACCAGGGCCTGGAGGACCGCGGGTGTGTACCCCGGAGGCCAGCCCAGCGGCCCAACTGCCACCTCCCAGGGCACCTCCCCCGCGGCGCTGTCCTGTCTCCTGAGTGGCTGCAGGGGACCGGCACGTGGGGCTCGGTGGGAGACCGAGGCGGGGGTGAGGGTCCCTCCCGTCGCGCTGGCTGACCCCGGCCTCCTGCAGGTACAGCCCCGACACGCGGGTGGTCCGCTTCCCCAAAGGCGCGAGCATCGGGCTGAGGCTGGCCGGCGGCAACGACGTGGGCATCTTTGTGTCAGGGGTGCAGGCGGGCAGCCCGGCCGACGGGCAGGACATCCAGGCCGGAGACCAGATCCTGCAGGTGACGCGGGCCTCCCCGGCACCTCACGCCCACGCGTCTTCCCTCGGCCACCCTCGCGTCCAGTGGGAGCCGTGTGCGTGCCCCCTGACCCTGTCCCCACCATGGCGCCTCGACCCCTCCCTGGACGCTGGCTGAGGGCCTCGGGACCTGCCCCGCGCCTGCCCCTGGTCTTTCTTCCTTGATCAGGGGCTGGGGACAGAGCCCAGGCCTCCCACACGCCGGGCCAGCACTGACCCCTGAGCCCCGCCCCCGCCCTTTTTATGTTTGAGACAGGGTCTCACTGAGTTGCTGAGGCTGGCCTCCAACCGCAGCCCTCTCACCTCAGCCTCCCACGTGGCCGGGCTGACAGGCATGGCCACTGTCCAGCTGCCCCTACTCCTTCGAGTCCCGTCCCCGTGTCTCTGTCACTGGTTGTGCGTGCACTGAGCAGGTCCTGCCCCAGCTTCTGTGTCTCGGTCTCCAGGGCGGCCATCCCTGGGAGGAGGCCCGAGGGCAGCCGGGCACTCTCCTTTCCGCCCTCCCTGGCAGGTGAACGAGACGTCCTTCCGGAACCTGACGCGGGAGGAGGCCGTGCAGTTCCTGCTGGGGCTGCCGCCGGGCGAGGAGGTGGCGCTGCTGATGCAGCGGAAGCAGGACAGTGAGTGGCCGGCGCTGGGCAGGGGCCACCCACGCTGCAGGATGCGGCCCCGGAGGTCCCTGGGGAGGCTGGCCCGGGCCCTGGGAGGAGCTCACGTCCCCCTCCGTCCCCCTCCGTCCCACTCGTCCCCAGTCTTCCAGAAGATGGTGCAGTCGCGTGTGGGCGACTCCTTCTACGTCCGCACGCACTTCGAGCTGGAGCCGAGCCCGCCCTCGGGCCTGGGCTTCACGCGGGGCGACGTCTTCCACGTGGTGGACACGCTCTACCCAGGCCCTGGGCCGGGTCACCGCGGAGGCCACTGGCTGGCGGCGCGCATGGGCCGGGACCTGCGGGAGCAGGAGCGCGGCCTCATTCCCAACCAGAGCAGGTGGGTCCCTGCCCCCGGCCCCGCCTCGGCTCCCGCTGCGCGTGGGTCTTCACCGGGGGCACTCGGTGGCCCTGAGCGGCTCCCCGTGGCTGCAGCAGCCAGTGACAGCAGAGACCCTGAGCAACAAGACCCATCTCCTGGGTCAGCTGGGAGCCCATGGCCGGGGACAGTCCGTGGCCCTCCCCAGCCCCGGAGCAGCAGCGTGGTCTTGGGCCCTGACTCTGGCCCGCCTTCCCCTGCCATGAGGACCCCGGGGGACCTGGGGGCCAGGGCAAGGTGTCTCCAGGTGGACTCTGCCCAGCTCAGGGCTGTGCCTCTCCCCAGGGCCGAGCAGCTGGCCAGCCTGGAGGCTGCGCAGCGGGCAGTGGGCCTGGGCCCCGGCCCCTCGGGGGCCTCCAATGCGCGTGCCGAGTTCTGGCGGCTGCGGGGTCTCCGTCGAGGAGCCAAGAAGACGACCCAGCGCAGCCGGGAGGACCTGTCCGCGCTGACCAGGCAGGGCCGCTACCCGCCCTATGAGCGCGTGGTGTTGCGAGAAGGTGGGTGGGGACACAGGGACACCACCCCGCCAGCTCACGCCCGCACGCCTGCTCCCGGTCACTTTAGGCAGCAGGGGGAAGAGGACCGGGCGGTCCCTTAAAGTCTGACCCGTTTCCCACCCGTTTCCGAGAGGAGCGGAGTAGGAAGCAGAGTCGGGGAGTGCCCAGCCCCTGGCGTCGCCCGCCCGCTCTGCAACTGTGGCCCGAAAGTGCCCCTGGGTCACACGTCCCTCCAGGACAAGCAGACTCTTCTTGTCATCAGGGTAACTGTCCCGAGGGGACCAGAAGTCCCAGCAGGTCTGAGCAGACGCCACGGGCATTTTATAGAAGGGACTCAGCATCTCGATCTCAGTATCTGTGGGGACAAGGGTACCAAGGGACCAGGGTGACCTGAAGAAGAGTCGAGATAGTTTCAGTGACTTGTTTAACTGCTGTATCCCAAGTATGACCTCAGCCAGGGCCGACCTGAGACGGTGCCAGAGGGGCCTTGTGCCTGCCCGACCTGCACCCCGCCACCCGGCTGCGTCCCTTTGGGGACGGCATGTTCTAGGCGAGGGGGCGGGTGGTGCCACAAAGCCCCGTGCAGGTGCGGAGTCTTCTCGACTGTGTGTGAGCCAGCCTGTGGGCAGGCACAGGTGTCCAGAGTGGTCCCTCACGCTCCACCCCAACGTGGACCCCAGGGCTCTGCCCAGCTGTGGGCCCCCAGAGCCACGGGCAGCAGCCGCACTGGTTCTGGGGACGGAAGGGTGACAAGAGACCTGCTGCAGAGCAGGCCCAGGCGGCCTGTCCCCGGGACACATTCTGTGCCTCTTGTCTTCTTCCCGTCTGTTAGGCCGGGACCAGCGAGCGGTCCTGAGGAGGGCTGGCCAGGGGGTCTCTGCGGGAAGGCAGGCACAGGAGGACGCAGCCCGTGGACACGGCTGTGTGCCAATCAGACTGCACTTAGAAAAGGAGCGCCGGGCCAGGGTGGCCCCGGGTCCCAGTGGGCTGACCCGGGTCAGGGGTGTCTGGCCAGCGCTCCACTGTGAGCCGCACCTGCCCTGCGTCCTCTCCAGCCCAGGGGGCCCGGGAGGGGGCTCTGCCCTGGGGACAGTGACCCAGGAGCCCCCACGGCAGCCCCACTGGCATCCCATTGGCCAGAGCTCACCAATGTCCCTAGCTGCAAGGGAGACTGAGAGACGAGGTCCTCGCTGGGCACCAGGGCCCTGCCGGAGGCCGATGTGGGGGTGGGGTGGACAGTCTGCAGTGGCCCTTGCCGCACACATCCCGGTTCTTGCCTTTGTTCTCTGCCCTCAGCGAGTTTCAAGCGCCCGGTGGTGATTCTGGGCCCCGTGGCAGACATTGCCATGCACAAGCTGACGGCAGACCTGCCTGCGCAGTTTGAGATCGCAGGTGAGGAGACGGGTGCTGGGAGCCAGGTGCTGGGGGCCAGGTGAGGAGACAGGTGAGGAGCCAGGTGCTGGGGAGCCAGGCCCCGGGGAGGCAGGTGAGGAGACAGGTTCTGGGGAGGCAGGTGCTGGGGAGGCAGGTCCCGGGGAGCCAGGTGCTGGGAGGCAGGTGGGGAGCCAGGTGAGAAGCCAGGTGCTGGGAGCCAGGTGAGGAGACAGGTGCTGGGAGCCAGGTGCTGGGAGCCAGGTGAGGAGCCAGGTGAGGAGACAGGTGCTGGGAGCCAGGTGCTGGGAGCCAGGTGAGGAGCCAGGTGCTGGGAGCCAGGTGAGGAGCCAGGTGAGGAGCCAGGTGCTGGGAGCCAGGTGAGGAGCCAGGTGCTGGGAGACAGGTGAGGAGCCAGGTGCTGGGAGCCAGGTGAGGAGCCAGGTGAGGAGACAGGTGCTGGGAGACAGGTGAGGAGCCAGGTGCTGGGAGCCAGGTGAGGAGACAGGTGCTGGGAGCCAGGTGAGGAGACAGGTGCTGGGAGACAGGTGAGGAGCCAGGTGCTGGGAGGCAGGTGAGGAGACAGGTGCTGGGAGACAGGTGAGGAGCCAGGTGCTGGGAGCCAGGTGAGGAGACAGGTGCTGGGAGGCAGGTGAGGAGACAGGTGCTGGGAGCCAGGTGAGGAGCCAGGTGCTGGGAGACAGGTGAGGAGCCAGGTGTTGGGAGACAGGTGAGGAGACAGGTGCTGGGAGCCAGGTGAGGAGCCAGGTGAGGAGCCAGGTGCTGGGAGCCAGGTGAGGAGCTAAGTGCTGGGAGGCAGGTGAAGAGCCAGGTGCTGGGAGGCAGGTCCCGGGGAGCCAGGTGCTGGGGAGGCAGGTGCTGGGAGCCAGGTGCTGGGAGCCAGGTGCTGGGGAGGCAGGTCCCGGGGAGGCAGGTCCCGGGGAGCCAGGTGCTGGGAGCCAGGTGAGGAGGCAGGTGCTGGGAGCCAGGTGAGGAGGCAGGTGCTGGGAGCCAGGTGAGGAGGCAGGTGCTGAGGAGGCAGGTGCTGGGAGGCAGGTGCTGAGGAGGCAGGTGCTGGGAGCCAGGTGAGGAGGCAGGTCCCGGGGAGGCAGGTGAGGAGGCAGGTCCCGGGGAGGCAGGTGCTGGGAGGCAGGTGAGGAGGCAGGTCCCGGGGAGGCAGGTGCTGGGAGGCAGGTGAGGAGGCAGGTGAGGAGCCAGGTCCCGGGGAGCCAGGTCCCGGGGAGGGGCTGCGGGGCTGCTGCTGCTGTGCCGGGGGAGAGAATCTGGCCAACACAGGACATGGGACCCCCGTGCCCTCTCCCAGGCCACCCCAGGCTGCCTCATCAACCTGGGCAGTCTGTCCAGGTAGACCCTCTGAATCCTCCTTAACACACGGAACCAGGTGTGATGAGTGAGCCGAGGCAGCTTTATTTGGAGACGGGGCGTCCTGTGTTCGGGAGATGGCTCCTGAGCTAGAGCTCGGCAGTGAGCAGGGCAGGCGAGACCCCAGGGGCGTGCAAACCCACCACCACGGAGCCACCTGGACGGCGGGGGGTCAGGGCCTGCAGCTCTTGGCCAAGTCTGGCCCGCGACCCCTCCCCTGGTGCCGGTGCTGGGGAGGACCCCAGGGCGCACGGAGGCCAGGCGAGCTCTGACCACTGAGCTCACCCACGCCGCCCAGGAGCGAGGACGTTTGAGTGGTTAGGGTTTTGTGGGATCCTCGTCCCCAAGGTGCAGTGTCTCTGCCTGCCGAGGGCCAGGGCCAGTGTCCTGCTCGGGAGGCGAGGGAGCCCAGGAGGGGCCCCAGATGCAGCGCTGGTTTTTCCTCAGGAGCACTCGGGTCCTGGTGGCTTCTTGAGCAGGGGAGGGCTGGGTGGACATGGGTCTGAGCGGCGAGGGTCACCTCTTGTGCTGCACGCCCTGTCCCCCCAGAGAGCATCTCCAGGACCGACAGTCCCAGCAAGATCATCAAACTGGACACCGTGAGGGTGATTGCCGAGAAGGTGAGTGCCCCCTGCTCTGGGCCCTGGACGGGGAAGCTGAGGCCTGGGCGCCCTGTCGGGGCTGTCCTCACCCCACACTGACAGCTCCTCGGAGGCTCTGGGTGGGCGGCCACGAGACCAAGCCTGCCCTGAGTCACTCTGCAGTAAACCTGGGGCAGAGGCAGGGAGACCAGAGGGCAGCTCTGGTGCCCAGGATGCCCACCAAGCGGCCCCAAACCCTGCCCCCAATACATGCTGTGAGTGCGAAGGTGTGGTCCACTCTGACCTCCGACTACCTCTTTCCGTTTCCTCCACCTCTGCTCTGTCTCTTGGGTGTGTTTCTTTCTCTCTCAACACTGCCCACCCCGTGAGCACTGCCCAGGACAAGCATGCACTCCTAGACGTGACGCCCTCTGCCATCGAGCGTCTCAACTATGTGCAATACTACCCCATTGTGATCTTCTGCGCCCCGGAGAGCCGGGCGGCCCTCAAGGCCCTGCGCGAGTGGCTGGCACCCGCCTCCCGCCGCAGTAGCCGGCGCCTCTACACACAGGCTCAGAAGCTGCGGAAGCACAGCAGCCACCTCTTCACAGGTGGGCGGGGCCTGGGGGTCCAGGAAGGGCAGGCAGGTCCCTCCCAAGCATCCCAGCACACTGACACCCTGTCCCATAGCCACCATCGCCCTGCAGGGTACGAGTGATGCCTGGTACCAGGAGCTCAAGGCCACCATCCAGGAGCAGCAGACGCGGCCCATCTGGACAGCCGAGGACCAGGTGCCAGGCACCAGCAGGGACTCGGATGCTTCCAGTGTTGGGGCTCGGGCTCAGGCGTGGCGGGGTCGAGAGTCGACCTGAGGCTGGGTCTTGGCCTAGGCCTGGGGTGGGGCCAGGCTGGGGCTCAGCTTTGGGAGCAGGGTCTCCCGGGGCTGGGGCTCAGTGTAAGCCTGGGCCCTGTGTGGGTCCACGGCCTGTGACCGGCCATCTCGGCCTGATGTCTGAGGACTGGGGTCTGGGAGGTTGAGGGTGGGCCTTTCGCCTGGCTGGGGACCGCGGCTGAGGCGTGTGTCCTGCGTGGGGCCTGGCTGGGGCCTTGGCTCCGCTGGACCAGTGCAGCATGCCCGCTCCCTGCAGCTGGACGGCTCCTCGGAGGACAACCTGGACCTGCCTCACCGCGGCCTGGCCGGCAGCTCCGCAGACCTCAGCTGTGACAGCCGTGCCAACAGCGACTATGAGACGGACGGCGAGGGCTGCACAGACGGCGAGGGTGGGCCCCACACGGACGTGGAGGAGGGGCCCCCGGCACCGGCCCTGGCCCGGTCCTCAGAGCCTGTGCAGCTGGACGAGCCCCAGAGCCCGAGGCATCCTGGGGACATCCCAGCTCACAGGGAGCCCCAGGTGAGTCCCAGCAAGGATCCAGGGACAGGAAGGCTGGGCACCAGGCATGAGCCAGCAGAGTGTCCCCAGCCAGACCAGCTTTGGGGATTCAGGCATGACGTGTTCAAGCCACTCAGTGAATCTCTGAAGCTGCAGGACTCCCAGGGACGCCTAGCTGCAGGTGCTCCATACCTGCATGGGTGTGGACAGGCCCAGGTGTGCCATGCCCCGGGTGACCCCAGGGTTGCTCTGCCACCGAGCCATGCCCAGCCCTTTTAATTCCAAGACAGGGTTTTGCTGAGTGGCCCAGCCTTGGACTTGTGAGCCTCCCGCCCCCAAATACCTGGGATGACAGGTGTGCACCTTTGCAGAGTCACACCTATGTACATATGAAGTGTGGGGGAACTAGGGATGAAACCCAGGGGCTTTTTACCACTGAGCCACGTCCCCAGCCCTTTTTTAAAATTTGAGACAGGGTCTCACTAGCTGAAGGCTGGCTTTGAACCTGTGACCCTCCCGTCTCAGCCTTGGGAGCTGCTGGCCACAGCACCCAGCCTGTGACTTATACTGACAACCGTGTAGCAGCTGTGTAGGTGACCTACATTGTGTCCCTTGGCAGTGGGGGCGAGGGGCGTGAGGAGCCGGGCAGCTACACGTTTGGTAGGGACTTTTTCTCGGGTCCCTGCTGGTAGAGGCGCTGGCTCCGGCTGGCTCCTCACCCAGTGCTCAGCCTCCTCTCTGGGATGCTGGGGTAAACAGCAATGACTGCTGCCTGGGCACAGGCTGGGCCCCTCACCCTAGCCGCCCCTGCTGTGGGTCACTCTGACCCTCCTTCCTCCCTGTCCCTGAAGGTGAACAGCCGCCACCCCCAGGGCCAATGGCGACAGGACAGCATGCGGTAAGAGCCCCCTCACTGCAGGCCCGGGGGCCTCAACCCTTTTCCTGCAACCCAGGCTTTGGGGTGGAGGCAGACGTCCTGTGGCAGGCCCCAGCTTCCAGGTGCGCCTAGCCTAGGGGTGGACGGGGCCCTGTGAGGTCAGGGCCAAGGGCTGGACTCCTCTTCCGGGGACACTGAGCTGGGACTCAGTGCATAGGAGTTCTACACCAGGCCCTGCCCACATGCGTGTGCCAGGCAGCGTCCACCCCGCAGCACCTGCCCTCTGCACCCAGGGGACGATCTGTGTCCTCGTCCCCAGGACCTATGAGCGCGAAGCCCTGAGGAGAAAGTTCACTCGAGCCCGAGACGCAGAATCCTCCGATGAGGAGGGCTATGACTGGGGCCCGGCCACCGACCTGTGACCCCGCCCAGGGGCCGAGTCCTCCTTGCAGCTGGAGTCTGCTCCCCTGCAGGACCTGGAACCCAGTCTCCCTCCCCTGGGCCTTAGTCACATCACGGGTTTCTAGTGACTTCTGAGAAACACAAGGGGCAGGCGGGTGGGCCGGCTTCCCTCTGGCCCCACCGCGACCCACGACTCTGCCCATTCAATAAACTTTTAATTTTTCACGTTAGAAAATAAGTGGCTACATTCTCCTTTGGGGTCCCAGGCAGCTCAGAGAGCCACAGGGACAAAGGCACTGAGGCGGCCCTCACAGGTACACGGGCTGCTCCTGGCCCGTCAGCAGGCGGTAGGTGGCGGCCAGCATGGTCTTGATGTGCACCTGCGGGGACAGGACTGGGCTGAGGCCGGCCGTGCCACAGGGACCCGCCACCACCTCCTCCAGGGCCGCCGCCACGCACCTCGCTGTGGGCCTCGGTGAGCAGCTCGATGATGCGCTCGTGCCGCGTGGCCACCACGCTCTGCCCGTTGATCTCGATGATGCGGTGCCCCACGCGCACACCCCCACGCTCCGCGATGCCGCCGCGGAGGAGACTGCAGATCTGGGGGCCAGAGCGGTCAGCAGCCCAGGCCCACCCTGCCCGCCCCGCCCCGCCCTGCCCCACGCCTCGCCCCAGCCTCACAATGCCGTCCTCCACGCAGAAGCCCAGCTGCTCGCGCGCATGGGGTCTCCGGATGATGGCAGTGGTGACGGGTGGGCAGTGGACGATGCTGAGCCTCACTGAGGTCTGTGGCTTCACCTCCTACGGGGCGGGGTGTTGGCCTCACCTGGGGCTGGGCCCCTTGACAGGCTGCAGCCCCCCCCCCCACCTCGGCTTTCCAACCCGCCAGGGGCCATGCAGGGGCCCTGCCTCCCAGGGAACTCACACGCACAGCTGCCTGGCACGCCGCCAGGGGCAGCCCCACCAGGCTGGTCCCATTGATGGCGGTGAGGCGGTCGCCGATGCTGAGGGCGCCTGAGCGCTCGGCGGGGCCCCCGTGCAGCAGGTTGGCGATGACAGCCGTGGGCAGCAGGGAGCCCCAGCCCGACTCCACCAGGGCCACACCCAGGCCTTCACCCCTGCGCTTCTCGATGCACACCTAGGTGGGGAGCAGGCCACAAGGCTGCTTGGCACAGGCCGGGTGGGGGCGCAGGGAGCCGGGGTCAGCCGGGGCCTCGCTGGCTCACCTCCCTGCAGTTCTCACTGTTGGAGAAGTGGTCCAGGTCCCCGTTGTGCAGGTGGCCAGGGCTGGCGGCCCCCTGGCTGGGCTGGGTGCCCACCTGGCTGGGGTCAATGCCACTCTCCCGCAGGAACTGGCTGTAGGCCACGGTGAAGGCCTGGCCTATGGCTCGTGCAATGAGCTGGGCCTGCGAGAGGTGCCAGAGTCCCAGGCTGTCCCACCCTGCCCTTCAGGACCAAAGTCCCCGATGTCCTCAGACCTGGGCCTTCCTGGCTCTACCTGGGACAAGATCCCGAGGAGATGGCCAACTGCCCTGGGCCTTAGGACGTTGGTGACAGCCAACTGGGGAATCGGGGAGGAGGGAGGGAGGGGGTGGTGGGGAACCTGCCGGACACTCAGGAGGGCTTGGTCACACACCTGTGTGGCCTCCAGGGCCCCTTCCAAACCCGTGCTTTCTGGAAGCCCCCCGTAACCCCAGGGAAGATGCAGGGCCCTTGTCCCTGCCTGCCTGTCTGGGGCCAGAGTGGCCAACGTGCTCAATCCTCACACCAGGCTGGAGCCCAGGAAGCCGCGGCCTTGGGGGGCGGGGCTCCGTGGTGGGGGCTGGCCTGCGTGCGAGGCCCTGGGTCCCATCCCAGCACCCGCGTCCACAGTGAATGAAGTAACAAAAGGGCCATCTACAACTCAGAGCGGTGGCCGGGCCGCACGGCCTTCCTCAGCCTGGAAGTGGAAGCCCAGGAGCGGGAGGTGGCTGTGGGCTCGGGGCTTCCAGGGAGGGTGGGGGCCCTAGGGAAGATGGCTGGGCCAGGCGGGGCTCGGGGGAGGCAAGTCCCTGCTCCCGGGGCGCTGTGGGCTCACGTCCTCTGAGTGGAAGACGTGGCACATCATCTTGCACAGGGGGCGCCCTCGGTCCTGGGGTGACCTCCGTGTCAGCCGCCGGCGCGCCATGAGCACCAGCACCGGGCCGATGTCAGCGATGTAGGAGATGGTCTGCAGGGCGTGGTCCATCATGGCCTCCTGGGGCGGGAGGGGCAGCTAGTGCAGGGCTCACCCTGAGACCTCCAGGAGCCACCCCAACCCGCAGGTACGCACGCAGGGTACCTGGGAATCAGCTGTGAGGACCTTGATCCTCTTGGTGGAGACAAAGAGGTCCACCTCCGTCATGGGCTGGGTCTCCCCGTCGGGGGCCTGTGGGGAGCGCAGGAATGGAGGCCCCCAGAGACCCACCCACAGGCCTGGGCCCCGTGCACTCCGCCTGGCCTCAGCCTGGCCTCACCTTGACGCGGTCCATCGCCTCCTGGGCCTGGGCCATGCGCGTGCTGGGGGGCGGGTTCCGCTCCGACACCAGCTGGGTGGAGCCCAAGTATTTGGCCCCAAATATGACACCATCCATGAGGTCCTCATGGTCACAGGGACCCGGTACTGGGGGCAACAGTGGGGAGAGGGTTGGCCCTCAGGAGTCCGGGGCCTGCCTGCCCCTGGGGCTCTGTGCAGGGCGGTTCCCAAGTGGTCTCTGCCCTGGCTCACTGTGCTGGTCACAAAGCTCCACCCACAGTCCAGCACCTGGAGCGGCTCAGCCTCAGGCCCAGTCCTGGCGTCTAGAGCAGCCTGGCCACCCCCCAGCTAGACGCCTCTGCAGGGCCAAGCCGATGGCCAGATCCAAAGCCAGACGGCACTCAGACACCATGTCCAGGGCCCCGAGACCAGCATGGACCCCTTGCCCGCCCGTTTCCAACACCAGCAGCATTCTGGAACCTGGACCCGGCTCCAGTTTGGAACTTGCCAACCAACACCAGGGCCAACTCTGCCTGCTGCTCCTGATCCCCCAATCTGTCAAGGTCGGGTGATAACTCTGCTCCTTGGTGTGGCAGAGACGACTGTCCTGCTCCATGTGGGAACTCCCACACTGTCCTGGGTGGGATGGAAGGCCCTGACCTGCAATTCCAGGACTCCCTGCCGGGTTCCAGAAAGCAACAGCCTGCAGAGGTGCATCACCTCACTCCAAGATGCTAGAAATTCTTCTCTTGTGGCAGGGGGGCTCACACCTGGGGCTCATGCTTGGCAGGCAAGCGCTCTACTGAGGCAGCCCTGGCCCCAGTTCTGGAAGTGTCCACCGTGGCCATGAGGCAGCCCTTCCTAGGGCTCTGTGGTTTGCAGCATCATTGTTCCCAGAACAACCCTGATCTAGGAACATTCCAGATGGTGGTTCTAGAACCCTGGCCCAGCCCCGAGCCGTGCAAAGCCTTGCCCCCCAGGTCTTAGATTTCCTGTGGCCGCCCAGACCCAGAGCTCTGCCACTGCTGTAGGATGTTCTGGCAGCTTCTGCTCCCTGGAGCCACAGGCCCACTCTGGGCAGCCCTCCAGGGCCTCAGACCACAGCCTGCCCGCTGTGTCCGCACCAAGACCTGCCCTGGGACTCTGGAGCTGTGCTGTGCCACAGCACACGGCTGCCTGCCACACACATGTTCCGAGTCTGGTCCTGACTAAATGGCCGAGGGTGAGACACTGCAATCCTGAAGACCACTGCTCCAGAGCGTAAAAGCAAAACAACCTCAAAATAGCCTGGGGCTGGGCTCAGGGGTGGAGCGCGGGCCTAGCACGCGTGAGGCCCTGGTTTGATCCTCAGCATCACATGAAATACAGGCATTGTGTCCATTTACAACTAAAAAAAAAAAAAAAAAAAAACTTAATAAAAAACTGATTATAAGACGATGCAGTAAATGTCTTGTGATAATTAAAATGTATTAAAAAACTACTTTGGCTGGGGCTGCAGCTCAGTGGCAGAGCGCTTGCCCAGCACGTGAGACACTGAGTTCAATCATCGGGATAGCATAAAAATAAATATTTTCAAGGAAAAAAAAGTTAATCCAACCTGTTCTTCAGATAGTTTTTCACGTAGCTAGCTTAAAAATGCAAATTCAGGGCTGGGGATGTGGCTCAAGCGGTAGCGCGCTCGCCTGGCATGCGTGCGGCCCGGGTTCGATCCTCAGCACCACATACCAACAAAGATGTTGTGTCCGCCGAGAACTAAAAAATAAATATTAAGAATTCTCTCTCTCTCTCTCCCCTCTCTCACTCTCTCTTTTAAAAAAAAAAAAAATGCAAATTCACACGTGGCTGGCTCTGCACTTCTACCGTCCAGTCCACTCCAGAGCTTTCTGGGCAGCTGTGTCTTTCTGTGTTCTAGAAAAGGACAGGTGAGGTCTGCCTGCTCCAGGGCTCTGGACTTTCCCAGTCCAAGCAGCACCAGGCGGCTCTGCTCATCAGCCCAGGACGCCGGCACCAGCCAGGCTCCTTGGATGCGGGACCAAAGGCAGAAGGCCAAGCCCTAGAACCCCCTAGGCAAGAGTCCAGAAGCTTCTCAGAGCCACAGGCCCAGTCAGCTCCCCTCCCTGCCACAGAACTTGCTATTTGATTTCTATCTTAAGGTGGTTGGGAAAAACACTAGAACATTCCAGATGGCCAGGCTCTTCTCACACCTTTAGGACACAGACCAACAAACTTCTGTACAAGGCCCAACAGTATTTTCATCTTGTGGGCCAGAAGGCCTGCTGCCTCGAGTCACAAGCCGCTTAATGGCAGGCTGCTGAGAAACACCTGCAGAATGTGGGGGACTCAGCTCAGGATGGCTGTGCCGTCCCCAGGCAAAGCAATCCTCAGGACCACCAAACGGTCTGTCCAGAGGCTGATCCTTCCTTGCGTAGTGCATGACCATCCTGGGCCCTGTCCTCATCCACCTCAGCCACGGACAACAAGTGAGCAGGTGCCATAAGGTTTTGGTAAAACTTTATTAACACTGAAATCTGAATCTCACCTCACTTTCCTTTCAAATTTCTAACCAAGTAAAAAAATTGCAAAAGCCGTCCTCAGCTCAAGAGACCTGTGAGAAGAGACCAGGGCCAGATTGGCCTGCAGATGGTCATTTGCCAGCATTCACTCTGGAACCAACTGCTACAGAGCCATGCCCGCCCTGCCACCTGCTACTCACTCCAGAACATTCTCTGGACTCTGTTTCCTGGCCATCTAAGCTCTGATCCAAACTGCCAAGAGCTTCCCGAGAACTTCATCCTCATGGTAACCCTCAGCGCCACCTAGGAGGCAGGCTCTGGCTGTCTGGAACCCTAATCCCTAGGCAGGGTGGGAAGGGCACTCACCCTCCTGGAGGGCAGGGTATGAAGCCAGGGTCTTGGGGCTCTGGAAGGAGACAGAAGAAGGGCAGTGCTGAGTCCCCCTGCTTGACTCCAGGCTGCAGAGGACACCTGGAGGGTGGAGCAGGCACTACCTGGACACCGGCAGGTGGCTCTTCGGGTGTGACCAAAGGAGAGGTCTCCAGCCAGGGCTCAGGGGAACTGCTGGAGCTCCTTCTACCACCTTGCTCGGCAGAGGCTCCCTCTGCCCATTCCGGGGGCTCCGACTCTTCATCTGCATCCTCAGGGGGCTGCAACAGGGGATGGGCAGGCTCTGGAGGCTCCTGGGGACCAGGTTTAGAAGGCGAGTGCCCCTCACCCTGCAGAAGGCTCAGAAGATCATCCCGACCAGCCTCAGCAGACAAGAGGCCGTGGGCGTCAGTCGTGTCGTGGGGGTCCAGGCCCTGGCCAGTGGCAATGTGCAGAGGGCAGGGTGCGCTGTCTGGGGGCAGGCCCATCAGGTCTCCGGGCAGAGCCTCAAGCTGCTGCACCAGGCCCTGAACGCTTGACCCCTCGAGGTCCACCGGACTCAGGCTGCCGAGGGCCTCAGGCACCGCGTCCCACTGACTCTCAGTGCTGAGGTCCTCCGAGGGCACCAGCGTGTCCTTGGGCTTCTCCCAGTCCATGGCTGGAGGCTCTGAGCGCGGCCGGGGGGCGTCAGGAAGTCCGCGGCTGGCTCAGGCTCCGGCCGGCGTCCCCATGCGGATCCGAGGCACCCGGGCCTGGGGCTTGCTGGGCGCCCGCTCCTCCCGGGGCTGCTCCCGCCGCGCGCCGCGGGGTCCTCGCTGCGCCTGCAAGGGCCGCGCCCCCACTCACCGACCAGCCAGCCGAGGCTCGGCGGCCGCCCCACGCCAGCGGCTGCCCAGTGCTGCCCACAGCCGGGGAGACGCCGGCCGCGGGACCCCGCGCCTCCCCGGACCCGTGGACTCGGACCCCGGCGCCCGCCCCGCTCACCTGCCGACCCCAGGCAGAGCCCGCCCGCGCGGCCCCCAGGTCCCCGCGCCCGCCGGGGCATGCCCCGACGGCCCTGCCGGCCGCCGCTCGTCGACTCACGGCCCGGACGCCCGCTCCTCCGTCCCCGGGCGCCCCGCCCACTGGGCATGCGTGGCCTCCCGAGGCCTGCTGGGAAACGTAGTCCTCCAAGCCCCTGTCGCCACACGGGGGCGCGAGAGCTGCGACGGGTGTAGAGTCACGAGTTCGAGTCCCGACCCTCCAGTCTCTCAGAGGGAGCCCAGGCTGGCCCTTTCTCCGCAAAATGAGATTACTGCGTGCCTCTTACGGCTGGGATGGCTCGTGGGCAAGAAGGGGCCGGGAATACTGAAGAGGAGTGGGTCTGGTCGAAGACGCACTTCCGGCTGGGCTCCGAGTGGGCGGGGCGAGTGGCCTCCGGGCCTCGGAACTCGGCCTGCCGAGCGGGACCGCGGTGCCCAGGCCTAGCGGCGGGTAAGGATTTCGCAGGAGGTCCAGAATATTCCCGGGATGAGGTGAGGTATCTTAAGTAAATAAGTATCTGCACAAGGGCAAGAAGTTAGTGAAATGCCGCTGAATATCACGTCACGCGAGAACTGGGACCGTCCCCAAAGTCACGGTGGGCAGAAGCTTGCCCGCGGCCGGCAAGACCACACTTCCCAGGAGTCCCCGCGGCCGGCGGGCCCACGTCTCCCGGAAACGGGCCGCGCCAGCGTTCGACCTACGTCATGGCGGCCAGACGCCTCTTCGGGGCTACTCGGGCCTGGGCCGGCTGGGGGACCCGGGAGGTCCTGGACTCTTGGTCCTGTCCTGGAAGACTCTGGGTTCGGAATTACGCCAAGAAACCGAGTGAGCCGGGGTATTAGGGATCAAGATAGGGACGGTGGACACGCGGGGAATTGGTGGCGCGCAGGCGCCAGTTGGGGAGGTGGGTCTAGAGTTTCTGCGCAGGTGCCGAGACAGAGCACAGGCTGTGTGCGCAGCCGCCGGCCGAAACCTCGCCGCCGTTGGCAGGGTGTGCGTTCAGCCGCGGACGCGTTTCAGTGCGCAGGCGCGGGAGAGTGGGGCTGGTCTCGGGAGGCGGGGGCGAGGGTTCTCCTCTGATTTCTGCTTCCAAGCGGCTGTGAGCCTTGGCACGAGCCGCCTCCGGGAGTCGGAGAAAGATATGTGGCCCGTCTAAGTACGAAGTTCCCTGTTGTGTAGTTATTAAGTTGTACCTGGATACAGCCTTGCCTGATCTCCGTCAAGGAGGAAGCAGGCCAGTGTTAGGGCTAGAGACACGCGCGGCCAGTGGAGGACGGGATCACAGCCGGACCCCGAGGGGGGATGAGGCCACGCTCGGCTCGCCTAGCCGGGTCCCCGCGATGGCGGACGTAGGCGAGCCCCAGGGCCTTGGAGGGGGAGCTGGGCCGGCCTGACTCCCCCCTGCTCCCCAGTCGCCAAGGGCGCCAAGGGCGGGAAGGGCAGTGTGGTCAGCGAGGCCCTGAAGGACCCGGAAGTGTGCACCGACCCCGTGCGGCTGACCACGCACGCCATGGGCGTCAACATCTACAAGGCGGGCCAGGACGTGGCCCTGAAGCCGGACGCCGAGTACCCCGAGTGGTGAGTGGGTGGTGGTGGAGGGGTCACGCCCGGCGACTGGCCCAGACCTGAGCCCCGCCCCGCCCCGCCCCCAGGCTGTTCCAGGTGAACGTGGGCTCCCCCAAGAAGCTGGAGGAGCTGGACCCCGAGACGCGGGAGTACTGGCGGCTGCTGCGGAAGCTCAACATCTGGCGCCACAACCGGCTGAGCAAGGGCAGGAAGCTGTAGTGAGCGGCCAGGCGGCGGGACCTTCCCTCCCCTTCCCCAGGCCTCAGTGGGCTGCTGCAGTGCCTGGCCTTGTCCAGAGGCCTCGGCCCCAAACCTAGGAAGGGAGGGAGGCTGTCCTCACGAAGCCTCTGCCAGGGCCTCAAACCTGCCCGGAGTGTTGGGAGCTGGAGAGAGCCTTTGAGCTTCAGGAACTGAAAAGCCCAGGTGCAGGTGTCGGGCTTCAGGCAGGGCTGGATTCAGGTGCTTCAAGATACAGACCTGTGTCTTGTCTGTCCCTGGATCTCTACCCGCCTAGCCTCAGGTCTCCTGGCCAGCACCCCCGACACACACACACTCAGCAGGTGGAGCTGGGCGAGGGGACTGCTCAGGGCAGTCAGTTGAGCTCAAAGGCCTGGTTCTCCCTCCCACCTGGCCCTCCTCAGCTGTGTCACGAGCCTGGTGGGCAGCCCGGGGGGAGCCCGGTCCCTGCATCCTCTCGCCCAGCCCAGCTGTGAGGACGGCCTAGGAGCAAGACCCCAGCCCACCAGATTGGAGGAGGGCAGGGGGGTGTCTAGTGACGGGCAGCAGGGGCCTCTCGGAGGACTCTGCCCCACACAGGTCCACTGATGGCCCAGGCCTGCCCCCTCCAGGTCCCTCTGGCTACAGACTGGACCCTGCAAGAGACCTCTAATTCTGCCCAGTCCCAGGGAAATGAGAGTCCTCGTCCTCTCAGCAGGCTCTGCAGAAGGTGACCAGGCACCTGCTCCCTGGCTGGTCACAGGTGCAAACATCCGTTCCTTCCTGATTCTCAGGTTGTACCTGCCCTGCCCGCCCTGCCTGGTCACCTCCCTTAACCTCTTCATCTTCTGCTCCAGCCACAGGGACCCTTTGCTGAGCCTGTAAGACACCAGGCTTTTTCTGCCCCAGGGCCTTTGCACAGCTCTGCCCTCTGCCTAGAGTGCTCTTCTCCCAGATAACTCCCCAGCTGCTCCTGCCACCTCTCCAGGTCCCCCCATTAAAGTTGCCGCACAACTAGTCGCCTGGTCTTTCTCACCAGCACTCACCGCCATCTCACATTCCATGTTTTGGTGCAGTTGTGTTTTTAATATTTTGCATCTGCCTCCCGCTGTCTCCAGCCTGGGACAGGTGGTGTGTCTGGAGGTGGCTGGGTGGTGGAGGGCAGGGCTAGACGGAGGGGTGAGGGGTGGAGGGTGGGGAGGGCGTGCAGGTGCTCTGGGTGTCGACCTGGGCCTGTGGCCTCTTCTCCCCCTGCGCCCAGCCCCCCCCGGGTGCACCTCCACGGCGCCTCGCCCTGATCTGGGAGGTCGGAGGGCCGTCCAGGTGTGGGCCAGGGGCTGTGGGGACGTCTGCTTTGCCCATCCCCGGGGTGGAGGGAGCAGGAGCTGAGAGCAGCACCCAGCGCTGCCACCCTTGCTTGTGTGTGTCCCTGAGCCGCTCTGGAGGGCACTGCCCCCACCAGCTCCAGCCCTGCTGGCTGTGCTGCCTCAGAAAACTGGCCGCCCGTCTCTGGGCCTCCTCCCTCAAGGGGCTGAGGGCGGAGCCTGTCTCCCAGGACTGGTGGCAGGAGGGCTACCGGCAGGCGCAGGGTAAAGGTGACAGGAGGCTGCTGCTGTTTGTCACTTCTGGGGCCCTGTGGGGGAAGGGCTGGGCGGCCACTTCAGGAACCTGGCGCCCAGCACCATGCCCACCCGACACGTGGGCTGAGGGGCAGGGCAGGGCCCCTGCCTGGGCCTGCAGGTCCTCAGGTCTCCCTGCTGGGTGTCACCTGGCTGTGGGGTGGGGAGGGTGGGGGCACAGGGCAGGGTTCCCAGCAGCCCATCGAGGTCTTGCTCCCGGAGACGGCTTGGTCTGACTGGCTGCTGTCACCAGGCCCGTGTCAGGCTGGTGGCCAGGCTCTGTCCAGGGCCTGCGCGTGCTCCTTGGCCAGCAGCCGCAGGGACGCCTCCTCCAGGGCGAAGCCGTCCGCCAAGGTAGGAGGGAAGGCGTGTGGCCCCAGGGAGGCCTGCAGCCCCAGGGAGGCCTGCAGCCCTGGGGCTGAGCCCAGGACGCGGGGGAGGCCTGGCCCCGCCTGGGGGCCAGGGCCCAGCCAGGGCTCCAGGGGCAGCGGCAGGGCCGGGGGACGGGCAAGTGGCAGTGTGGGGGCCTCTGGGAGCCTCGGGGCTGCCACCGCTCCTGAGCCTGACTCCAGGCGCTCCTGGCGGCGCCACTTGGCCCTGCGGTTCTGGAACCAGACCTGGGGAGTGGGGGGGTGCTGCTGCGACCTCGGCCTCCCCCTCCCCAGGCCCCTGAGGGCCGCCCGCGCCGCCTGTGGCTCTGCTGTGCTGCTCCGAGATTGTGGGTCGAGGGGTCCCTGCCTCCGGCGTGGGCCCGGCCTCCTCCCTGGGCACTCAGGCCTCTGGGGCTCCCTGCCTCCCTCCCGCCCACTCCACCAGGAAGCCCCAGGCCGGGTTGGGGCCTCACCTGCACGCGCACCTCGGGCAGGTGCACCTTGGCCGCCAGCTCCTCGCGGCTGTACACGTCTGGGTAGTGGGAGGCCTCGAAGGCCCGCTCCAGCTGGTGCAGCTGGTACGTGGTGAAGGTCGTGCGGCTCCTGCGGTGCTTCTTCTTGGGGGCCTCCTCGCCCGGCCCCAGGCCCCCACCCTCAGGCCCCGGCCCCTCTCCCAGGCTCAGGAACATGGCTTCTCACCTGGCCCGGAGGACAGCAGGACAGAGTGTGGTGAGACAGTGGGAGGAACTGTCCCTGGGAAGGCAGGGGAGCCCACCTGCGCCTCAGCCTCTGCCCCGCACCCCGTCTTTCTGGGGTCACCTCCCGCCCTCCTGTCCCCACTGCTGCAGCGTCTGCTCCTGCCGCTCCTCTCCGTCCCCTCTCCCGGGCTCTGTCCCTGACTCTGTGTGGGAGGACCCCGGGGTGTGTCCCTCAGGCCTGGGTCCTCCACCTGTGCCACCTGCCCAGGCTGGCTGCCCTCCACCAGCCGGCGGCCCGGCGTCTGCTGAGCCCAGGGGAGGGAGGATTAGTCGGAGCCGATTAATTGAGGCGCCCCCCCCCCCGCCCGCGGGTGCCGTGTCCCCAGCCTCCAGGGAGGCAGCACCGGGCCGGGCTCCCAGGCTCGCCTCCACCCCGCCCCGTGGGACGTCCAGGCCCCTCCGGCCTCAGCTTCCCTGGCTGTGAAATGGGGCCTCAGGGAGGAGCAAGCAGACAGCGCACAGCAGAGGCCCAGCGGGGCCCCGGGGGCGGGCGCTGCGGCCATCGACGGGGGCCAGCAGGGCAGCTGGCAGACTCAGGGTCAGATGACGGAAGCGAGGCCAGGGCTGTCTAGGGGTCCTCTGGATGCTGGCCAGGGAGCAGGAGGGGCCATCCTGGTTGGGCCTTGAGGTCTGCGGGGGTCACTCTTCCCGTGCTCACTGCGCGTGCAACGAGCTTGTAGGGAGCACTCAGTGTGTCCCGGGTGCGCCACGCAGGTGGCATCCGGTGGGCAGCCGGCAGCCGGCCAGCAAAAACGAGGCGTCCAGCTTTGGAGCCTCGAGAAGCTCCCCCGGGGCCACTTCAGGGAAGAGGCCGGGGGTGTGGGGTGGTGAGGGGCTCGCTCTGGGGACAGTCTGCAGCGAGGAGGGCGCTGGGGTCTGGGGGCGGTTGTACAGCAGAGGGCTCAGAGGTCCACGTGGGCAAGCTGGGGCCAGGAGGAAGCAGGCACAGCCCGGGGGAGAGGCCGGAGGCCCTGGGGAGAGGCCGGAGGCCCTGGGGTGAGGCCGGAGGCCCTGGGGAGAGGCCGGAGGCCCTGGGGAGAGGCCGGAGGCCCTGGGGAGAGGCCGGAGGCCCTGGGGTGAGGCCGGCTGGAAGGGGCAGGAGGAGCCGAGGGCGTTTCTGGGGCAGCACATTTGGGAAGAGCTGGACGTTGGGTGCCTGGCGGCCTGGACTCGGGGCCGTGGGGGCACACGAGAGGCTGATGGAATGCAGTGAGGGGGATGGCTCCAAGTGGGGCCAGAGACCCCTCTGGGAGGGAGCGGGACGCAGCAGACGGAAGAAGGGCCTCGCAGGGACACAGCATGGCCACAACCAGCATGGCCACTGCCCCCAGCCCGGCTGTAGAGGCAGAGGCTCGCGGTTCGGGAGGGCGTGGGGGGCAGGAGGCCTGAGCGGGCTGCCCAGCAGTCAGCTGCAGTGGGCACAAGAGGGCCCCGCCCGCCCGCACCTCCCACCCAGGGATCCGCTGCTCTCAGGCCCAGGGGCGCCCAGAGGGCCTGCGGGGACCGTGGGTGGAGCGCTCCAGACGCTGTCAGCTTAGAGGGCGGATTAGGGGCAGGCAGCAAGGGACAGGAGGCTCCCCAGCTGGCCAGCGGCTCCCAGCCTCCTGCCCTCCCGTTCCCAGGAGGAGCTGCTAAACCCCGCGGGCACTGGTGGCCAGAGTGGACAGGCTTCAGGAGCCATGCAGGAGGTCAGCCTGGCCTTGGGACAGCTGCGTGGGACTCCACTGGGGTCAGCACTGGGAGGCGGCTGGGGTCCAGGGGCCCCAGGGTTGTGTCCCCAGGAGTTCTTGTGCCCATTGCGCCCCCACAGCGAGGCTTGCGCACCTAGCCCGGCCGTGGACTTGCTGGCCAGGGCCGGTCAGCCTCCGCCTCCCGTCCAGCGCTCTCCTGCAGCAACTGAAGCCCGCCTGAGGGCCACAGCCTGGCCTGCCTCCTCGGTGCCGGTCACTGGCCGACTGTGGAAGTCAGCAGGGAGCCACCGAGGACACCTGCTGTGTGCCCGCCCTGGGGTCCCGCCCCGTGCTCCCTGCCGCTCCCTCCAGGGTCCTCACGCCCCCGGGAAAGAGCCTGGCCAGGCAGAGGGGACAGCTGGCCCGTCTGCCCAGGACTTCGAGTGTGAGCGCTGAAGTCCCACCTAGAGAAGTCCCTGTCCCGGTCACAGATGGGTGTGGCAAGGAGGGGTGGTGTGGCCAACTGTCCCCAGGTGTGTGCCCAGGCACCGGCTCGAGTGCTAGGCCCTGGACATCCGGCCTGCTTTTGTCCCAGGGCAGTGTGGCACTGGGGCTGTGGGGTGCCCTGTGCCTGGGAGGGCCTGCCCAGTGATGGGGGGCGGGGCAAGTGGCAGGACGGTGGCCACCGTGACGGGGGAGCACAGCTGGGGGACGCAGGAAGCTGGCCCTGGAGGCAGGGGCTGGGCCGGCTCGGCTCTGCGCCCGGGGGAGCAGCCCGCCCCATGGGCCTCGCTGTCCGGTGCTGACCGGCTTCCTGGCCCAAGCTCCCGCAGCACTGGGGCGCCCGGGGGGACGCAGAGGAGGGTGGGCTTCCCAGGACCTCCCAGAGGGGGTGAGGCCACAGCAGAGCCCTCTCCTTGGGGGGGCCACTGGGGACAGTGGCAGGGGACAGTGGCAGGGGGCAGCGGCTGGGGACAGGAGGCATAGACCCTGAGGGACAGTAGCCTTCTCCGAGGGGCCGTGGAGCTGGGGCTGTCCTGGTCACTGAGTGCTCCACCCGTGGGGACACCTGTGATGGACCCAACCTGGAGCCCCTGGGCACTGTCCCCATGGAGCTCTGCGGGGGCCAGCTGGAGGCGTCCTGACTGGCAGTGAAGGGGCCCCATGTGCACCGTCAGGTGCTGCAGTGACAATCTCTGGGTCCAGTCCCTGGACCACCATCGGGGGACAGCGGCAGCCAGGGAAGTCCACGGGGTCCCCGGCACGGACCCCTAGGAGGTGCCAGTCACAGACACACGAACACCCACAGGCCTTGGAGCTGGTCTTTATAGAGGCCGTGGTCCTCTGCTGCCAGGTCCCAGTGTCCACGCTGCCCGGCCCATGCTGGCCCTACCCTGGGGCCAGGAGGGCCGCTGGTGGCCTGGCCTTCCCTGGGCCTGGCCGGTCCCCGCCCCGGGCTCCCTGCTGCTCTCTTGGTCCTCTGGGGCCCATGGCCCTGCCCGGTGGGGTCACGGCTCCTGGCTTCGGGGCGGAGTGGACACGTCGGCGTCCTGTGCCCCCACGGTGGCCGAGGTGCCCAGACTGCGTAGCTCCCGGGTCAGCTTCTCTGCCACCTTGCGGAAGGGTGGCCGGCGGGAGGGCTCTGCCTCCCAGCAGCTGCCCATGAGGGCGTGCACGGGCCCAGGGCAGCCCTCGGGGGGCTCCATGCGGTAGCCCTTCTCCACGGCCTCCGACACCTCCTTCAGCGACTGGGGACAAGGGGCACGTGAGCGCGGGCAGGGCAGGGCCGCCCTGCCCCATCCTCGGGAGGCCCTGCTCACCATCTTGGGGTATGGAGCCCGTCCGTATGAGAAGACCTCCCACAGCAGCACCCCAAAACTCCAGACGTCCGACTTGCTGGAGAACTTCTGTGGGGCCCAAGAGAGGATGAGTGGGGCCCAGGGCTCCTGCGGCCTCCCCTTCCTCCAGGAAGCCCTCCAGGGCTGGCCCCTCCTGTAGGGTCCCCCCATCCAGGTGAGCCCTGTTACCCTTCCCCTCAGAGAAAAGCCCATGCCCACTTCGGAGATGGGGAAACTGAGGCAGAGGGCAGACTAAAAGGAAAGACCATGGGCCTCCGGCTCGCTGAAGAGGCAGGGCCATCCCCTCGGAGGTTCAGAGAGGCCTTATGCCGTGCCAGGGTCGCACAGCAGAGCTGAGACGCCATGCCTACTTTGTGGGACTCTGAAACTCCCAGTTCTGAAGGGGGCTCACCCCATGTTTGAGAGCCTCAGGCGCTGTCCACTTGACAGGCAGCCGGCTTGAGTCCAGCCCCTTCCGCTCAGCTTTGGCCAGGCCGAAGTCACTGACCTTGGCCACCAGGTCCTCAGAGACCAGGATGTTGCGGGCGGCCAGGTCTCGGTGCACCAGCTTCTTGCTCTCCAGGTACTCCATGCCCTCTGCCACATGCCTGGGAGGGGCGCCCAGAGCCTTAGAACGGGCCCACCCTCCCTGCCTCAGCTTCCCCTGCAACAGGGACCACCTCCCCACCAGGAGCCCCACACACAGCGAGAACTGCAGGAGCTGGGCGTTGTTCACCAGGGCCCGGCCGCGGGTGCGCAGGAAGTTCACCAGGTTGCCCTGCGGGTGGAGAGAGGTCGGCTCCGGGCTGCGCGGCCCCGCCCCTGCGCCCGCCCGGGCTCCGCACCTTGCTCACGTGCTCCATGACGATGTAGAGCCCCTGGTGCAGGATCACGCCCAGGAGCCGCACCAGGTTCTTGTGCTGCAGCTTCCTGCGGGGGAGCGTGAGAGCCGTGGACCCGCCCCGCGCCCGCCCCCTCCCGCCCCAGCCCGGGACTCACGTCATGACCGCGGTCTCGTCCAGGAAGGCCTGGGCTGTCACGTCGCACTTGATGTTCTTCACGGCCACCTTCTGCCCCAGGTACTCGCCCTGCAGGACAGCTGGGCGTGGTGGGCACAGAGATCAGGAGGCCACCAGTGATGGGAACAGGCAGGCCCACGCCCCCGGTCCCCGGGCACCCAACACAGCTGCAGGGGCCAGCCCCGTGGCCCTGCAGGCTGCAGATCAAGGCCAGAGACCCCCGGAGCAGGGGCGCGGGCTGCACCCCCAGCCAAAGCTGGTCCTCTGGGCTCACGGCAGGCGACGGTCACCTGCACTCAGCATGCTCTCGGGGCTCCAAGGGTGGGGCTCGGTAGTGGGACAGTGTCCACCTGGCCACAAAGCCAGCAATGTCCCACTCTGGCCCTGACAGAGGAGGTGGAGACCCTGCCCTCCGCCAGGACGACTCCGGGCAGCGGCATCCTGCCCAGAGGCCGCACTGGAGCTGAGGGCCCGGGAGCGGAGCTACCGCGTGGCAGAGGGAAACAGGCCGGCGGTAAGCGCACCTGTCCTGGGAGGCGGGGACGGGACTCCCAAGCCTCCACCCCACCCGCCCACCTCCAGCTCCGCCCTCACCTCCAAACTCTCCCTCTCCGATCTGCGCCCCCAGCGTCAGGTGCTGCAGGTCCAGGAGCCAGCCGGCTGCAGGGGAAGGCCAGGTCAGGGGTGGCACGGCCCCTCCCATGGGGTCCACCTGGCACCCCGCGGGGACACTCGCTCCTGCAGCCCCCTTCCTGGCAGTGCCCACAGATGTGGCCACGACTCCCCTGGCTCAGGACCAGTGACCTAAGCTGGGTGCTCCCCTCAGACCCGCACCCCAGCTCGGCCCTGGGGACTCCCTGTGGGGCCCAGAGGCAGTGCCAGGAAACCCCTCCGCCTCAGGGTCTCAGAGGCTGGGGCCACCCTTTCTGTCCTTCCAAATGCCCCACAGGCGTCCCTTCACCCTCCTTCACCTCTGACCACCAGGAACACACAGAGCAAAACACACAATAAACATGGAGACCCATGAAGGTTCTGGAACCTTCCAGGACCCTGGCCTCCACGGGCTCCTCTGCTCTGCACCCTGCCCGAGGCGGGGTCTGAAGCCATCTGTTCCTCCTCCAGCCCCCCAAGCTCCAAGTCCGTGTGGTCCCCACCCAGTGCCATGCTTAGCCTGGGAAAGTCCAGTGCTTCCAAGGGCACACTGGCCACTCGGGCACCAGGCTGGAGGGTGGCCAGAGCTGTGGAAGGACCCGGCCTCAGAGTGTGCAGGCGGGCTGGACCAAGCTAAGGCCCAGGTTTCCGGCTCAGGTGACATGGTGGGTGACAGGGACACGGCATGAGCTCAATGTGGGGCTAACCTGTGTCTGTGGTAATCCCTGCCTGGGCCACCCAAGTGCCTTCCGTTCCATAGTGCTTGGCACCAGGACGCGCCAGGAGGTGTGTGCAGCCCGCGTCCTGCTGCCCAGGCTAAAGAAGGGCCAGGCAGGCCTGTGCCCACCTACCCTTGGCCAGCTCCTCCTCCGCGGACCGGGTGCCCTGCTTCCTCTTGGGCCTCACCAACTTCGTGCAGATGGCACCCTTGTCCTTGCTGTAGTGCTGCAGAAATGGCAGGGGTGGCCTTGAGCCTGGCCCTGTGCCCACCCCTTCAGGTGGTCTCTGGGTGGGGTGGGCCGGAGCTAGGGGGCCAGAGGGGTTCAGGTGGCATGGCAAAGTTGGCAGGTTTCATGAGAACCAGAAAAGATGCAGGGTGGATTCTGGGGGCCCTGGATTGACGCCAGTTTGGAGGTCCCTGGGGCTCCCCAGAGAAGCCACCTGGTCCTCAGAGGTACAACCAGGGTGACTCGGCCCCCTGGTGGTCCTTGGGGACCAGCCCTCCATCTTTGCACTGAGGAGAATCCCACCCTGGAGCTCACACCTGCCCGTCTGCCAGGGACGCGAGGAGGCCCTGGAGCCTCCTAGGGACCTGCCCCTGCACCTCTGTATTGGGGATGATGCACTTTGGAGGTCCCTTGTCTGCCCAGCTGCCAAGACCTGGAGGGAGCCGCGGGGTCCCTCTGTGCCCTCTGGGGCCCAGTCCTGATCCCCCAGGGCACCTCCACCATGTCCATGAGATTGCAGAAGCAGACGGCCTCATCGATGGTGAGGTGCCCGTCGCGGTGCAGCACGCGGTAGTGGATGACGTCGCGGCCGAAGCTCACGCACAGCACGTAGTCGCCGGGGTGCCGCGCCGACTCGCGCACCAGGAACAGCCCGTCCTCGGGGGGCTGCAGCTGCTGCACCGCCTCCTGGCCCGAGATCTTCCCGTGGAACCACCTGCGGCGGGCGGGCGTCCAGCACAGCTGGGGCCCAGCTGGCCTGCGCCCCGCCCCGGGCCCGCCCAGCGCCCGCCACCCACGCCCACTCACGGCATGAGGCTGAGCTTGGGGTCCGCCGACAGGGCCTCGCGCTCCCGCAGCGCGCCGGCCGCCAGCAGCCCCTCCTGGCCGCTGGCGTGGTGCTTGGCTCGGTACCAGCTCTTGTTCTGCGGGGGAGGGGCGGGGTGGGCGCCTGGTCCTGGGGCGTCCCCAGCCCCGCGCGCGCAGGTCCCCCGCCGCACTCACCTCGCAGGCCTCCAGGATGGTGACCACGTCGCCCTTGCGGAAGGCCAGCTCCCCCGGCTTGGGGCGCGTGTGCTCGCACTTGGTGATGCACTGAGTGCCCGGGGCCCAGCGCCTCTGGGTGGGAGCGGGAGCGGGCGGAAGAACGTGAGGGCGCCGTGGGGAGGGGGGGGGGAGGGAGGACAGGAGGGGAAGGAGATGGAAACTGGGAGGGACAGGGAGATGAGGGACTCAAAATCGAAGCAGCCAGGAGAAGCAGAGGAGAGGGCAAGAGGGCTGAGAAACGTTGGAGTCACAGAGGGGACCCTGGACGGAAGGCAGGGAAGGCGCTGGAGCGAGGGTCGAGGCTGTGGGCCTCCTGCAGGGGTGTGGACGGAGCTGAGGAATGGCTGGGGACAGAGCACAGGCGCTGGGATACTCACGGTCGGCATCCTGACTGTGATGGGTGGGGGGTGCCAGGCCCCCAAAAGGCGAGAGCTCACCTGGGGAGGGGGCAGAGTCAAGCTCCAAGTCCCGATTCCGGGTAGGCTTGGGCCCCAGGGTCCAGTCCCTGTCACTTGCAGTCCAGGCCAGGTGGGGCGCAGCCGGGAGGCACAGATGGCCTCTCAAGGCATCCCGGGTCAGACCCAGGCACGGCCCCTCGGTCCCCTCTGGGGAAGTGATCTTTACCCGGGGAGGCTCCTTAGTCGAGTCACAGCCATACAATGCCAGCCTGGAGACCATGGAGGTTCGTCCTGCCATTTCCCCCAGAGGGAAACCGAGGCCGGGAAAGGCGGAGAGCAGTGGTCACAGGCAGTATGGGAGGACCGCCTGGCTCAGGCCAGCAGCCAGCACAACGTGTAGGGAGCTTGGTGCCACCTGACCGCGCCTACTCCTTCCTCTTTTCTGGCAGTGGGCAGGGGCAGGGAGGGGAACGGGGATGAGTCAAGGTCATTACCAAGAACCTTTGACCCTGAGGTGGAGCTGGGCCAGAGGAGGCTGTGCAGCCCTGCTGGAGGAGCAGGGTCCCCTGCCCCAGCCCTGGACAGACACGCCAAAGTCCCTCATGGCCATTAGGCTGGAGGTCCCTCCTGCCTCTCCCACGTCCCCTGCTGCAGGTGGCCGAGCTTTAGGGAGGTTGAGATGTGGGATCCCAGCTCCTCGGGCCTGTCCCCCACAAGCTCTGCAGCCCCGGGACTGGCCAGCACACTCGTGGGCTACACACAAGCACTAGAGCCCAAGGACTTCTTCCGGGGACCAGGGCGCCGGCGTACCGGCAAAGGCGCCGGTCCACCTAGAGACAGGTGCGCACCCTCGCGCACGCGTGTGGATACGCGGACAGACACTCGCCACCCGGAGCTGTGCACCTGTCCCCCGCCCCCAACTCACACACACAACCAACACCTGGGCGCCAGACGCTGGGCCACCCGGGCGCGCAGAGCCCCACGCAGGGCCGTGCACACGCATCCTGGCCACACGCGCACAGCCCTCCACGTGGACGCGCCGATACGCACCCGGGCTCGTAGCTGCGCACGCCGCACCCAGAGACATGCCCCGCCGCGCCCGCCGGGATCGGCTGCCCACCCCCGCCCCAGCCGCGGACGCGCCTCGCGCCGGGACGCGCGCACCCGCGCGCACCCCGGCCCCTCCTGTGCAGCCCGGGGGGGGGCCCCTTCCAGTGCCCGCGGGGTCCCCACCCGCCGCGGGGTCCCTCCTGCCCATCCCCGCGGACGCGCTCACCTGCTCAGGGGGCGCCCCCGGGCTGCGCCCTGCGCCCGCCCCCAGGAGGGCCCCCGCAAGCCGGCTGCGCACCCCGGGGCGGATCGGGTACCACAACTTGGAGCAAGTTATTCGGTTTCCTCATTTTTAGGGGGGAAGGACGGCCAGGGAGTGGGGGTAGCGGGAGGCGCCGCGGCCTGGGAGCCCCCGCGGGTCCTAGCGCCGGCCGCACTGCGGTCTGCTCGCGCGCCGCCGCCGCCGCCGCCGGCCCCTCCCCGCCGCGCCCTCCAGGCCCCCTGCGCCTCCCGCGCGGTCGGGGCGGGGTCCCGGGGCGCACTTGGGGTCCACGACGAGTCCTGACCTGGCGCCCAAGAGCACGCGCCGTCACCCACCCCGGGAAGTGGAGTCGCAGAGCGGGGAGCAGGGGCTGCACGCACGCGTGCACGCGCGCTCAGGGGTTGGGGAATCATGAGCTGCCCATCTGGGGAGGTAAGCAAGCCGCAGAGCCCCAGGACCCAGGGACGCTTCCCACCCTGCTGTTTCAGCTCCCTCGGCCTCACTTAAGCACCCTCCGCCCAGGGCTGTTAGTGCGTGGCGCCAGAAAACACGAACAAAAGCAAAAGCAGTAAAAATTTCCACCAGCTCCATAACGTCACCATCATGGGCAACCCGCGGGGGAAATTGGGGCGACCAAAGACAACACCTGGGAGCCTCTTGGCGGCCACAGAAGGACCTGCGGAGGCGGGAGGGGCGCTGCCTCCCTCCTCTGGCCACCCCTGCAGGCAGGCTGAGCCGCCACCTCCCAGTACAGTTTGCCCTCCTCTGGTGGCCACTGCCCTGGGCCTGGGGGCAGCCCACAGCTCAGGGTTTCTGAGCTCACAGACCCCGTGTCCAGGCACCCAGTGCTCAGGTCTGATCTCATTACCCCGCGAGTCAGGGTCTGGCTCAGAGCCCAGGAAGGAGAAGGCAGAGCACCCGCTGGGGTCCTCCAGGTGCGAAGGCCACTCCCCGCCAGTGGCCTCATGCGAGATTTCACAGAATCTGTCCAAGGGGTCCTTGTGGACAGACCCCCCCCTAGGCAAGAGAGGACGTGGTGGGCAGAGGGGCCAGGGACAGCCCTCTGGTGGCCTTGAACTGTCGGCAGTGGTGTCTGCAGAGGGGCCTCCATGAGGGGCCGGGGTCCACAGCTCAGCACCCGTAGCTCCCAGAGCTGCTGTGGGAGGCCCAGGGTAGGGCTCCTGGGAAGGGCTGGGGACCCTGCAGCTGCCATCCTAGGGACAGGGGCCAAGAGCGCCCTACGTGACAACCCCCATCTCTTGCCTGAAATAGAGCTGTCAGTAACCGCAGCGGAAGCCCACTGTGCCGGGAAGTCCCACCAGCCCGCCGCGACCTGCTCTGCCCGCCTGGCTCCAGGCTCGCGCTGTTTGAGGGCTGCGAGAGACGTCCTCGGCCCCCACTGTGACCGTCTCCTGGACACACCAGGGACATGGGAGGAGGGTGGGCAGGGACAACTCAGCAGCCTCTGTGTTGGAGAAGCACCAACGGTCCCCCCAGGACCCCAGGGTCCCTGTCCCATCCTGAGGGAGGGATCAGAGGAACCAAGTGTGGCACAGGGCCCCGCTGGGCCTGACTCGGACCCATCACACTCCTGCTTTATCCGGGTCAGAACCACAGAACCGGTTGCTTCAGCAGGGAGGGGGCTCCAGAACCCACTCTCTAGCGGGGCTGGAAGGGTGGGGGGCTGCACACCCCACAGGCCTCCTGGTCCCTGCTCCCCAGCTCCCGCCCTGCGCATCCTGTCCTGGGTGACAGCCTGTGGGCCCCAGCGGCCAGCTGGGGGCAGGCAGGGCCGGTGGACGCCATCCCAGGCTGCGTGGGGAGGGCCCCGGGATTCTGGTCTTCTCCACTGGACTTGGAGGAGCCCCCGTCAGTGGACACAGGAGCAGGAGCCGCCTGGCAGGCCCTTTGCCGGAGGCATCGGTGGGGCCAGGGCTGGCAGCTGGGACGGAACTGACCTTCTAGATGCTGGAATGAGAAGTGGACCCGCACTGGGCCAGGCTGGGGCTCGGGGGCAGAGTTGCCCAGCACACGTGAGGCCTGGGTGCGTTCCCAGCACCACCTACAAATAAACAAGTAAGATGAGGGTTGTGTCCATCTGGGACGAAAAAATCGAAAATAATTAAAGGCATTGTGTCCAACCACAACTTAGAAATAAATATCAAAACAGTGGATCTCTACTGAGAGCCAGTTCAGGTGGTGTCAGGGACTCAGACTGCTGCCGTCTTGTCATTGTGAATTTTTTTGGTACGGGAGATTGAACCCGGGAGCTGCACCACAGCTCTTTTTACCTTTTATCTTGAGGCTGGATCTTGCTTAGTTGTCCAGGCTGGCCTTGAACTTCCCATCTTCCTGCCTCAGCCTCCAGAGATGTTGGGATGACAGGAGAGCAAGACCGCACCAAATTTCCACCTCTTTTTTTTTTTTTTTTAGAGAGAGAGATAACTTTTTAATATTTGTTTTTTAGTTTTCGGTGGACACAACATCTTTTTTTGTATGTGGTGCTGAGGATCGAACCCAGTGCCCTGCACATGCCAGGGGAGCATGCTACCTCTTGAGCCACATCCCCAGCCCCAAACTCTCATCCCACCTCTTGAGCTAATATAGCTGCTCAAGTTCCAGCCATTGAAACTACATTCCAGTCAATAGGAAGCAGGAAGGGGCAGAGAAGGGGGTACTTCCTCCCTTTTAAGGACTCCTCCTTGAAAATCCCAGATCTGTTGATTGAGCCCAGCTGGCGGAGAAAGGGAAGTTGGGAAATGTAGTCTTTACACAGAGGCCAAGGAGGAGGGAGGAAGGAGCTCTGGCCTTCTCCTTCCCGAGCCCTGAGGCTGTGCAGTCCCCGAGGGCCAGTCCCGAGGGCAGCCCCTGGGACATCCCGACGCGGGGAATGAGCCTGGGGCCCCAGTGAGGCGGGCGCCGAGTGCCCAGTTTGAAGATGGGAAGCCGAGGCTGGGGGTGCTCTTGACAGGAGGCAGGGGGTGGCTGGGACACACACCAGCCGCCGCGGAGCAGGGACCGGCTGCCCCAGTTAGCAGCCCTTTAAATTTAGCTCCCGCCAGGGGACTGGGGCCTTGGCGCTCTCCAGGAAAAGTGCCCCCCGGCCGGCGGCCCCCTGGGAGGCCGGGCCCCCTCGGGGGTCTCGGTGGGGAGGCTGCTGTCCACCAGGAGCCCGTCCTCCTCACGGCGGGGACAGAGTGGACGCGAGGTTCCCGCCAGCCGAGGGTGGGGACAGGAGCCGCTGCCTCTGCCCACTGCCCCCCGCGGCCCCTCAGCCCCTCCGGGTCCCTCAGCCTCTGCTCCCGCCTCCCTGTGCCTCTGCAGCCCCCGACACCCAGCCCCAGGGCCTGGGCACGTGCTTTCCGCCTCCCCCGCGTCCCCATGTCCCCGCGTCCCCAGGACTGCTTCTCAGGAGAGACGATTTCTGCTCTTGGTCATTCCCAATGTCCACCTTCCCCCAAAGACCCTCCGTGCCCCTTGGCACCCTCTGCTGTCCAGGCCAGAATGGCCCTCCTGGGCTGTCCCCCGCACGGGAGGCGTGCACCTGGACGAGCGTCCTGGGCTTCTGTGTCCAGGCCCTCGGGAAGGGTGCCCGGGACCCTCAGTGGGAAGGCGGAGGAGGAAGCGCAGGAGAGGCCCGTGGGCGAGGCCCTGTCCAGGCTGCTGTCTGGCCCCCAGCCTGTCCCCGAGCCCCAGCCTCCACGGCGATCGGCAGGCTCTGCACAGGCCCCGCGGCCTCTGGGGTGGGCCCTGTTTCCGGGGAGGAAGCCACCGGCGGCCAGCCCGGGGCCGCGGGCCAACACGACCGTGGGCGTGGACGTTTGGATCCAGGTGGTCTCCGCGCGTCCTCGTCCTGGTCCTCGCCTCCTTCCCTTCCCCGCGTGGGACGCTGGGGCTGCCGAGGCCCCAGGGCAGCACCCGCTGCCCGCGTGTCCCTGCCATGTCCCTAGGTCGCCAAGGAGAGTCTCTCGGTGGATCGGCCGGGCGCCGTCCCCGTTCCTGGAGGTCAGCATCTAGCTCTCGGGGACACTCTGCTTCCTGGGGTCACCTGCCACCCTCCTGGGCACGTGTTTTTGTGCTTCTTCTGTCCCCTGTGGGCAGCCCCCCCCCGGCCTGCACTCGGGGGCCGGGTCTGCCGACGGGCTCTCCCTGGAGTTAGCCTGCGCCTGGGTTGTGTGGGGCTGACTGCCTCTGGCCTCCCTGGCAGAATGACATTCTGCAGCTGGACTCCTGGCCCCTGGCTTCTGAGCGCCCAGGAGCTGACCGCTGGGCTGTGACCGCCATTCCCTGGGCCCAGCCTCCACTGGGCTGTGACCGCAGTTCCCTGGGCCCAGCCTCCAGGCGTCTCGGTCGGCTCCTTTGTTTGGGGAACGTGTGACCTTTCAGGTCCAGGTTTTCCCGAAGGTGACAGTGTCCAGAGAGCAGGTCCCAGCCAAGGGGACGGGCAGGGTCGCTGGCCCGCGTCCCCCTCCAGCTTCGGGGGCAGCCTCCTCACCGGCGTCCTGCCCTCCTCCCGCAGCGCTGCCTGCCCGCCCCGGGCTCCTCTTCCTCTTCGTCTTTCTTCTTACTTCTGGTGACAATTCCTCTTTCACCCAAGCCTTCTAGTGACACTTGGGTCACCAGATTTTGCAAAGTTCCAAGACTTCTTTGGGTTTTTTCTGTCATCCCTCGCGTTTCTTTGCCTCAACATCTGTGTTCTGGTTGTGGGTGGACGCCCACCTTGACTGCACCCTTGTATGTGGGGCTGAGGACGGAACCCAGGGCCTCTCCGCTCTCCGCTGACCCGCCCCAGCCCCTCTTTTTCTTTTTCTAATTATTATTATTTTGGTCTTGGGGACTGAGCCCAGGGGTGCTTCCCCTCTGAGCCACATCCTCAGCCCTTTTCTATATTTGGTTTAGAGACCAGGTCTCACTAAATTGCTGGCGGCCTTGATAAGTAGCTGAGACTGGCCTCACCCTTGCCATCCTCCTGCCTCAGCCTCCGAGCGCGGGGATGGCGCCGGTGCTGCGGTACCAGCTCTGGCCCCTCCCTGCCCTCTGCCTGCTGGGTCCCTGGCCTGACCTTTTCTGTCCCGCTGACGGGTTCTCACCAGCCTGCAGGGCCAGGCTGCCGGCCGTCTCCAGCTTCATAGGCCAGGGGAGGGGCAGCTGTCCACACCTGCCACGATGTGTTCAGGGCCAGCTGCCCCTGAGGCCGGCCCGCCTCCCTGGTGCAGAGGTGACTTCTGCTCTCTTGACATTCCCCAAGGAGGGCAGTCTTGGCGATGGCCGAAGGCAGGGGGTCGGCACACGCGGGCCCAGGACATGCGTGGGTGCTGGGGACGTGTGCAGGTGTGGAAAAGGATCTTTAAATGGGGAGACTCCAACCGGGAGGCAGCGCCTGCCGTCCCAGCTGCTCTGGAGGCTGAGGCAGGAGGACCGCTGCAGCCGGGAGTTTGGGGCCAGCCTGGGCCACTCAACAGGGAGGGCCAGCACAGGCCAGCCAGGAGGGGGCCCGGCCATGGAGGAGCGAGCCGGGAAGGCCCTTCATAAGCCATGAGGGCCTCCGCGTGTCCGGCCCGTCCCTCCAGACGTCCTAGCAGAGTCCGATCCACCGTGACCGATGCCTTGGAAATGATGTGGCTGTCCCCAGGAGGGGAGGGCTGTGCCCAGCCCTGGTCACACCCCACAGCCAAAAGATGGGACCAGCCCAGTGCCCACCAGGGGGCCAGTGGACACGGTGTGGTCCACACACACCTGACCAGGAGCCAGGTGACAGCTGCAGTGTGGAGGGACCTGGGGACCTGTGCTCAGGGAGAGCCGGACACACAGGCCACAGCATGTGACCAGGGACAGGGGGTGGATCATGGTGGGGGGCAAAGTGAGTGCCCATGGGATGAGGCCTCCCTTTGGTTGGTGGAAGGTTCTGGAACTAGACAGTGGTGACGGCTGCGCACACTGAGTGCCTGAAACGCCACCACGTGGCGCGTTTTCAAGGGGCTGAATTGGTGATTTTCAAAGAGGGTGCAGGATCTCCAGGAGAACCCCGTGCCGGCCGAGGAGTGAAGAGGACGGGCCACGCGTCCCCCACGTGCATCCAGAGAGGACAGCTGCTGGGAAGGGGAGCTTCACAGGGTTGACCCATGTGTTTCCTTTCTTCCATTTTTCATTGTTTTTAACAGGCAAACCCCAATTCCTTAGGAAAATTTACTTGTGATAAAATAGAAGATGGGTCGTCTTCATGGCGCCCAAGTCATAGCTCAGTGACGTCAAGCACAGTCACAGGGCTGTGCCGCCGTCCCTGACGGCCATCTCCAGAACTTCCTCACCTTCCAAACTGAAGCTCTGTCCCCACTAAACTAGCTCCATCCCCTCCCCAGGGACTGGCTCCCACCCTGCCACTTCCTGTCCCTAGGCATCTGGCCAGAGGGGGACGTCCTGTGGGTGGATCCTCAGTGTGTCCTTCGGTGCTGGCTCATCCCACTGGGCATAGCAGCCTGAGGGTCCATCCAGCTGTGGGTGTGACAGAACCTCCTCCCTTTTCAAGGCTGTGTCGTACTCCAGTGCGTGGCAGGACCACGCACCCTGTCCATCTGTCCATCCCTGCATGGCCCCTGGGGCTGCTTCCTCCTTCCGCTGTTGGAAATCCCGCAGCTGCGAATCTCTCTCAACACTGCGCTTCCACAACGTGGGCCACCCGTGGGTCAGCAGGAGCTGGTCCCAGGCTGCTCTCTCCCCAGGGCACCCTGCGTCCTTGTCCCTTCCCGCGTGGACTTGCCGGGGCCGGCCGCGGTGCGTCTTCGCGGCTCCCTCTCCGCGTCCGCGTGACCTTGCGCTCGAGCGCACCGACGCCTCTCTCCCGGCCCCGCCCACTCGCGCGTCCCCGCCCACACTCACCGCGTCTCCTAGCAACGCTCCCGCCGCACCGCGGCCGTCCCCGCCCTCCCGGAGGCTCCTCGCCCCGCGCCCTGGCTCCCGCGCGCTCCTGCCCCGGCCTCTGTGCGCCCCGCGCCCCGCCGTGGGGTCCCCGCCCAGGGGACGAGGGCAGGGGCGGGAAGGGCGGTCGCAGGGCCAGCCTCGAGGCCCCGGGCGCCTCCGTCGGGACCCCGCCGAGTCGCTAGGGGGGCCGTTAACTCTCCTTCGGCAGGACAGGTCCCAGCCACGGCGACCGGCGACGTCTCCTGGCTCGGGAGGCGCCCCGTGCGGGCCCTTGGGCGGAGGGCTGTCCGCGGGGGTGGAGGAGCGGCTCCCAGAGGCCGGCCAGCCCGCCAGCCCTTGGCCACTGGCCACCATCCCCATCCCAGAGACGTGGTGTTGGCTTGAACAGTTATTTATTCAGCTACCCCCGTGTGGACCTGGGACTATGAGGTCCCACGCAGACCTCCTGCTTGCAGTCACATCTAGTGTAATGACAATGAACAGGGTTAGTGGCACGTCGAGGAGGTCAGGGAGGCTTCTCTGAGGAGGTGACACTGGAGCAGAGGCCTGGGGAAGGGGAGGAGCAGGAGCCAGGGGAGAGCTCATTAGGCAGGGATACGGTTATGTGCCAAGGCCCTGGGGCAGGTCTGTTTGGCTCCTAAGGATAGGCTGAGTGGTGGGTCTGCAGCAGACTGACAGGGCACAGTTGGCAGGTGGGGGGTCTTTATTTGGATCTGCAGTTCTATCCCGAGCACCCTGGGCCCCCCAGGGCTAAAGCAGTGACTGTTGCTGAGGCTGGAGAGAGAATTGGTGTGACAGGCTTTGCTGGCACATTGGCCATGAGGGCCAGGCCCCAGGAGGTGGGGAGGTCAGCCTGGGAAGCTGGGTGAATGGCCTGCGGACCCCGAGGTGGGAGGGAGCGGAACCCTGTGCAGGAGGCGCCGAGCAGAGGGGACAGGGCCAGGGTGGGGGCTGAAGGAGGCCCGCCCCAGGACCCGGCCGTTTGAGCCTGCAGCAGGGGTTCCGTGAGGGGAGGGCCCTGGGCAGAGCAGAGTGGCCTGGCCTGCCTTCCAGGAGGTCTGAGCCCTTTCCAGTGCCTGACAGATTCCGTGTGGCCTGTGTCCTCTGCTCTGCTTCTCCAGGGCCTCCAGCTCCAGGTGGGCGCCTCTCCCTGGCAGGGCCCAGAGGGGGTCCGGCTGATCTCCTGCCCAGTCCTCTGTGCCCACCACCGTCTGTGTGCGGTGCACACGCCACTGCCCACCCACAGGGCCACTGCCGCCTTGCCCACGCCTTCCTCCCCAGCTCCCTGCCACTGTGACCAGGTCTCCTCATCTGAACCCTGGCCACCCTCTGGGGAAGCCGCGGGAAGTTCTGTGTGGGCAGAGCCTCTTGCCAAGCTGGCGTGCCCGCCCCTGCCAGGAAGCTCTGGGGCCTCCCAGCCCTCGGCCTGCAGCAGGGACCAGGCCAGGAGCTCGGGAGGCCTGAGGCAGTCCTGGGCTGAGGGACACACATAGCCAGTGTTTCCTGGTGTCCACAGGGGCCCCTGCATGGGCAGAGCTCAGGGAGAGAGGTGGGGGCCCAGGCCTCAGGGCCCTGCAAGGCAGGCGGAGGGCCCAGTGTTGGTGGGGGCACTTGAGCGAAAGGAGAGCACGGCACACGCGGACCAGAGGCTCCTTTATTCCCACCAGCCCCCAGTGGCTCCCGAGGCCCAGACACGGGCCACAGAGACGGAGTCAGAGCAGTCCCATGACCACAGGGCATGTCTGCACAGAGCGACTTGTCGTCCTCGACGCCGTTGGGAAAGAAGAGGGAGAGGTCTGAACGGGGCAGGGTGAGGACCGGGCAGGCGGTGTCCCCAGGGCCGTGGGACGACCACACTGGAGCCCTGAGGGAGCACTGGGGACCACCTGCCTCAGGCCCTGGTGGGACAAAATCAGGGGGAACCCAAGGAGGAATCCAGGCCTTGCGGGGGTGACAGAGCCCTTGACAGAGCGGCCCCTGGGGAAGGGCCGGTGCTGGGTGGAGGGGCTGAGGGGCACAGGTCTTCCTGGGGCTGCGGCCTCGCGGGCTTTGGCAGCACCTGCCTGTCTGTGGCCCTGCCGGCCCCAGGCTGCCCAGCAGGGTGGGTGGGCTGAGGTCCCTGGGGCCCCTGCACACCTGCTCCCCGCCCCGCCCCCCACGTGCAGCCCACACCCTTGTGCAGAAAGCGTGTGAAGCCACAGGATGCCCCTCTGGCTCACTGAGCCGGCCGCTGGTGGCAGCGGCTGCTCCCAGGGCCTCGGGCAGCTCAGTTCCCAGGACAGTGAGACCCAGCGCCGTGGAGGCACAGACCTCACTGCAGAGGAGGAGGCCCTGCCGCCGCGAGGCCTGTCCAGGCGAGCAGAGGCTCAGGCCAGCCCCGTGCCCCCCTGGCGGCCCCGCTTCCTCTCGCCCGGGCCCTCCTCGGCCGGGCCCGCCTCCCGGGGCCTCTTCCGGAAGCGGGCCCCAGGCCTGCTCCTGGGCGGCAGCCGGTCCATCCCGAGGACCTTGTGGATCTGCCGGAAGGCCAGCATGCGCAGGGCGTGCTGCGGGCGACCGGGGCGTCAGGACGCTGCTCCTGACTTGCGCCCCCTTCCGGCCCGCTGAGTGGCCAGCGCAGAGGAGCAGCTTGCGGGGGGGGGGGGGGGGGGGGGGGCCCTGCCCTGTGCCAGCGTCCCCTCCTGCCCGACTGGAGTTTTGCGGGGCAGGCTTTTCCCACAGCCTGGACTGCCGGCGAGGGGCCAGCTGGGAAGGCCAGGCCGGGCGCTGGGTGTTTATGGGCCGTGTCGTGGGGTGCTCAGGGCAGTCCTGGCCCGCGGAGCCCCAGGGCCAGGCCTCATTCAAGGGGCAGTCCTGCCACCCCGACCACCTCCTCTGCCCAGCATCTCGCAGGGGAGGGACAGGAGCCCCGGGCTCGCTGGGGGTGCTGTGCAGGGCCCTGGTGGCCCTGGCCCTCCTACCTGGGCACTGGCTGTCACGTCCTCCCGCTCCTGGAGGCTCATGGACCCAAGGACGTCCCTCTGCTCTTTCTCACAGGGATCCTGGAGCCCAGGCCCATCTGTGTGGGGGAGGAGGGGGCCCGCAAAGAGTGCAAGGACACCTGGTGAGGGACTGCGGGACACACGGTGGACCACGCTGAGCAGCCCGAGGGCTGCAGCGGGGTCTTGCGTGGGGGGCAGGGTCCTCCAGGCCCCCAGGGCAGGCTGAGCCCTGAGTGTGCACAGCCCTGTGCACAAACAGCTCCCTCCCACCAGGCTGGGCCCTGAGTGTGCACAGCCCTGTGCACAAACAGCTCCCTCCCACCAGGCCTGCGCGTCACCCCGCCCACTCAGCCATGTCCTGTGTTCCTGAGAGCGGTGCCCTCCTGGCCCCTGCCCCGGCGCCTTCCTCCTGGCTGCAGGGCTGTCGGTGAGCTCACACCCAGCCCACGATCTGGTCTCGGCTTTGAATAAAGTATCTATTCAAATGAATTTGCATAGGGCAGGCGGCGGGCACCCGGAAAGCTCCGCAGGCAGACCCCGCCGGCTTCCAGCCCTCGCCCTGGGCCAGCTGCCTCTGCTCTGGCCTGTCCCTCTCCTGTCTGGGGCGACCCTGGCCCTAGGTGTGTGCACGGCCCTGGGCACCCAGCCATGGTCTTGGGCTCTGCTGCTGCCCACTCCAGCCTCTGTCCAGCGACTGACCTGTTAGGAGTGCACCAGCTGCCACACACTCCAGGACCCGCCGCACGGCATCCCCAGGGCCCAGGGACCTGGATGCACTGCTCAGAGCCTTTTCCACCAGCAGCTCCAGGGCCTGGGGCGGGAGGGACGTGCCCTGGGGTCCCAGACAGCCCTCTTCCACCAGAGCACTAGCAGGTGGGCCGGGAGACTCCGGGCCCTGGGACACGAGGACCTCGCCCGCCCTCCCTCCTGCCCACCCCTGGGAAGCCGCCAGGCTTCTGCCACCCACTGCCATGGCTCATGGCTCCGCCTCTCGGCCTCAGTTTCCCACCTGCAGCGTCACAGACACGCTGAGGGACAAGGCCCGCTCGGCACTACTGAGCCTCAGTTGGGGTCCACCCCCGGGGCTAGGGGCAGCCACCACCCAGCCTCTGAGGGCAGGGTGGGGACGTGTGCGAGGTGGTCAGGGACATCGTGGGGCTTCTCCATTCACAGGGTGGGGACACACACAGGGGGTTCTCCAGTCGGGAGCAGGCCAGGGGCTGGTCACAAGCGTGACGTGGCTTGTGACTCCCAGGGGTTGGAGTGGACGGTTCCCCTGGACACTGGCAGACACTGGCCCTGCTTCTGGATTGTGCCGAGGGGACGGGACGGACCAGGGCTTCCTCGGCCCAGAATGGGCTCAGGCCAGGAGAGGGGCGCATGCCCCCCTCAGAGCTGGGGTGGGACAGAGATGTGCCCGCCACCTCCCGCAGCACCACATTAGCAGCGAAGGGCTTAGAAATGACACTCGTGCCACTTCTAGACGCTGACAGGGCGGGGCGGGGGGACCAGGGAGGGGAGGGCGCAGTGGAGCCACAGAGACAGGCACCTGCAGCCAGAGGAGCCTGTGCTGGGCAGCAGCTCCTGGCCACTGAGGCGTGGGAGTCGCTGGGGACCTGAGGGTCTCGCTGGGGACCCAGAGGCTCCTTTCTCCCTACATGGGACGGACCCAGGGTCGAGCCAGAGCTGCAGGGCCCCCCTTGGAGCAGGTGGCTCAGCACCAGCAAGGCCAGGACAAGGCCCCTCTCCCTGCCCTGATGCCGGGAGGGTCCAGGCCACCGCCACACATTTCCCTGGTGTGCCCACATTTGCATGTGCCCTGGCCTCGCCTGCAGTGTGGGTGCAGGGTGATGAGTCACAAGCGGCCGTGGCCCAGCCCTCCCACCCTCAGACTGCCTCAGCCCCGGCCGCCCTTGGCCAGGTGCCCCGGGAAGGGACACTTTCATCTGGGAGCAGGGAGTCCAGGTTGTCAGGGCTGCAGAGCCCTCAGGGGGTGTTTGGGGGGACCGATGGCCTTACCCAGGCTGGCAGGGCCCCCCAGCTGGGCACACGCCGACGGAGGTCCTGTAGGACCCTGATGACAATCACACACGGCTGCAGGCTGCTGGCTCGCGCCTGGGGAGGAAGCCACGGTCAGCTCTTGGGGACCGGATGTGCTGCCACAAGGTGGGGGACGGCTGACTGGAGGGGCAGTGGCCCTGACTGGAGAGCGTGGGCTGGAGGGACAGGCAGGAACAGCACCCAGGCAGCCTGGAGGGCGGCGGGGCAGGGCTAGCCGGCCCCCAGTGCGCAGAGGCAGAGCGTCCAGACCCGGGGCGCCGTCGCTCTCTCCCCGTTCCCAGTCCTGCCCACCAGCCTGTCCTTAGGAGGGAAGGGGCTCCAGAGCGGAGCAGCCCCTCACGGAAGCGCCTCTGGGTGCTGAGCCTCCGCTGAGGCTGCTGGCTGGGTGGGTGACCTGGCCCCGTCCGGCCCCAGGCCCCTGACCTGGAACCACTTGGCGTGACGGAGGGCGGCCAGGGACTCCAGGCACCTCTCGGGGCTCAGGACATCTCCTGGGTCGGGCTGAGGCTTCTCTGCTCCCTCTGGAAGGAATGGGAGAGAGTCCCCAAGGGAGGTGAGTGGGAAGGTGCCCGTTCTCTCTGCTCCCGCCTCGGAGGGCTGCGTGGACCTGGACCGTCCATTCTTGGAAATACTTGGCTCCTCTTGGATCGTCCCGCAGGGATAGGGCAGGGACCCCAGAAACCACTGTTGCAAACCCCGTCTGCCCAGGAGGGGTGCTGCAGGGGGCTGGGGTTCAGGGTGGGTGCTAGGTCCTCTCCACTAGCCAGGTAAGGTGCAGATGGAGGCTACAGACTGGGCCTGTTTCTGGAAGCTTCCAAATGCACCACAGAAAGGAGGATGGGGTGGGATGGCAACAGGTCTGGTCACTGACCCTAACCCCAGGCTAGGGAAAGGGCAGCCCTGGCCGGCTCGCACCTCAGGACAGGTGCGGCCTTGTCCTCCGTGACTGCCACGGACCCGTCTGCCCATCACGGCAATGACTCCAGGGGGCCCCGATGGGACTGGGGGGGAAGAGAAGGGGTCTCAGGGGCTGGCCTCCCCCCACTGAGGAAGGCAGTGGCCTGCAGGAGGTGACATGTCCTGTTGAGATTGCCCGGGGCCACCTGTCAGAGGATCCGGGTCTCCAAGGGTCCAGTCTGGCCAGGTAGGGGCCTCGAGGGAGGCCTAGTCTCAAGTGCTCACGAAGGTCCCTGCATCTGTTAGGTCCTGGCCTCCAGTTGGGGTGGCCCTGCGCCCACCCTGCCCACGGCTCTCCCCCAGGGTCCAGAGGCGGCTGTGGGCCTTCCGGTTGTAAAGAGGACCCATTTGAACTGTGGTTCACGGCCTCAGCCACGGCCAGGACAACCAGGAAGGGCTCAGGAGGACTGGGCCTGGGGAACTGCTCCAGACTGTTCTAGAGGGTTCTGTCACAGGCCCCAGCCAGCACAGGTGTGCGGGCATGCCTGTCACTTACCTCCCCCGTGGCCAGTGACTGAGGCCAGTGACCAAGGCCCTCCCTTCCCCTGACCTTGCCCAGTCCTCTCCCCTACTCTTCCAGGTGGGGCAAATCTGACTTCAAGGAGCCAGACAAGTGGCCCTGGGACTGGGGTCTGTGGTGGCCCTGGCAACATGGGCAAGCTGCTCTGCTACCTCCCTCCACCCTTCACCTGGGCAGGGGCAGGGAGAGGTGGTGACGTGGCCCTGCCTATGTGGGACGGGTACCCAGAGAACGGCGCTGCCGCCTGGGAGCTGGGCAGCAGGACGTAGTCACCAACTCGGGTCCTCTGCTGTCCCAAGCCCAGCTCTTGGGTGAGTAGCAGCATCCGGGATGACAAAAGTACTGGAGGGCTACTGTGGGACCCCCAGGACTGGGTATGTGCAATGCCCAGGAAGTGTGGGCAGGGGCTAGGGACCTGGACAGAGGGGCCCGGCCGCACCTCGGCCCCCACAGGGGTCCTCTCGCATCAGGGGAGAAGTGAGGGTCACGGTGACCTGCATCCTGGGCTCCTCGCAGGAGGAGATGATGATGTTGGCTTCGGGGTCAGAGGAGACCTCGTACTTGTCCTCCGTCAGTATCTGGGGTGGGAACACAATGCAGGCTGCGTCATGCCACTGAGGCCACACTGGGCAGGTGCACCTGGGCCCAAGCGGGGCCTCCCAGTGGAGAGCCCCAGGGTGCTCGAGAGCAGATGGTGAGGCAAGAGCTGGTCAGCTAGACGACACAGGACGCAGCCACCTCTGTGGTCAGAGAGAAGCAGACACCACGAGATGCCCTTGTCCCCGGGGAAGGACGCTCTCCGCAGGCTCCCTGTGCATCTGCACCCCTCTGGGCGCCTGTGTCCACCCCGAGTTGCCCCCAAACGCACCTTTGTTGCCAACCCTGATCTCCTGCCCACTCGGGCTCTCCCCTGGTGGGGTGGGGCTCTGCCAGCTTCCCCATGGCCTTGGCCCTAGTCTTAGGGCTTGTCTTCGCCATGAGCTGGGCTTCTGGAGAGCCGGGCAGTGCCGAGCCCCTGCCGCCCCGGCAGCTCTCAGGGGCTCAGGTCTGGGCCCTCCGCTCCCCACCTCACCTCCCCGCACCCCTGCAGGCCTGGCTCAGCCCAGGCCTTGTCCCTCTTGCTCTCTCCTGTCCACCCTTGGCCTCTGCAGGGCTGGCCCTGTCGTGCAGAATTCTGTACCCGAGGGCGCAGGTCCTCGGTCAGGGCTCGCGCCCCATCCTGTCTGAAGACACCCCCTGGCCCGTCCACCGGGCCCCAGCTTAGTTCCTTCCCAGAGGACAGCTGGAGCTGACTTGCCCACGTCTGGTTTCCCATTCACCTTTGAGGCCTGAGGCCCCATCTAGTGCTGGACACTGGGAAGGGACTCAGGAGGCCCCGGCCGTCGGGGCGGGTGGGTTTTGACCTTAGACATCCCTCTGGGTGGCGTGGCCTTCCCCACTGTTCCCGGGTGAGAAGGGCGAGCGGGGCTCCCCAGAGGGGCCAAACACCCGCCCGGCCTCAGCCCCGGGCCTGACTCGGAGACATTGCCACGCAGCCTCCTGACGCCGGGCAGAGGTGACACAGGTGCCATCCCCGGGGTGGGACATTTGGACAGCTTCTGTGTTTTAGCCTGAACTCCTCCCACCAGGGGACCGGGAGCTGCCAGCGCCCCCTTTCCACCAGCTTGTGGAAAGAAGCCTTGGGCGGAAACGCCTCCACTTTCCTGAAGTCCTGGAGGGCAGGAGCCTGCTGGGTCCGCGGGCCCTGGGGAGCGGGCAGGGAGCTGCGGGGTGCCCAGCTTACCAGGAGCTGCTGGGGCAGCTGCTCGGTGACCCTCCGCAGCAGGGCGTGAGTGGGCTTCTCGGAGCAGAGCAGGGTCAGCTGCACGTTCCTGTCGCCCCGCAGGACAAGGCCTTTGGCCAGGATGCCCACCCGCATGACACCTTTCAGGACCCGAGGCGAGGGCACAGCGCTGCTGTCAAGACAGAGCCATGGGGCGCCGTCAGAGGAGGGGCCAGCGGCCCACTGGATGCCCAGCGCCAGCCCTGGGAGCAGCCTCCCCACACCTCAGTCTCCTACTCTGTAAAGTGGGAGCCTGCCCCCGCCAGGGGCGCCCGCCAGGCTGGAGTAGTGGGAGATACAGCTGTCCCTGGGCAGGGACACTCTGACCAGGGCCTTCCATGCAGACTGAGTGCTGCCAGAGAAGCTGCCCACGCTCAGCAGGTCAGAGGGTCACTTGCGTGAAAGGTCCAGGGCAGGCCAGCCCACAGGCAGGAAGTGCACTCGTGGGGGCCTTAAACAAACGGGGCTCAGTGCTTGTGGGGACACTAGCTGGGAGAGCTCTGGGTGACGGCAGGAATGGCGGCACGGCCCTGGACTGCTCCACGTGGCGGGGCTGTGCACCTGGATGTGGTTCAGTGCTCAGCTCTGCGTCCTGTGCATTCCCCACCGCAGGAAGACCCCCAAGAGAGGACAGGAGGGACGTGACCCCCAGGAAGGCCTTGAAAAGCCCCTGTGTGCATCCATCCGTCAGCCGTGTCCACCCCAGCCCGCCGCAGGGGGCCTGGCCTCCGGTCCCCTAACCCCTCGTGAGGAAGCCGAGGTTCACCAAGAAGAGAAGGTCGTCCCTGTGAGCGGCACCTGGGCACTTTATTTACTGAGTGTCACCCAGCTGTGGCCTCGGGCTCAGCGGAGCAGCAGGTGGCAGGCGCAGTGCGGTGCGGCTCTGTGGGCTGCGTGCTGAGGCGCGTGGCCCTCAGAGGATGCTCCCAGCCAGGAGCGCCTCCCTGTAGCTGGGGCTTAGACTCGGAGACAGGGACCCTCTGCTCTGCGGGGGGCTGCAGAGCCTCCATGGGCCTCGGAGGGCCTGGGCCTAGCCCCTGGGGTCCTTGCAGACACCCATCCTGAGGGCCAGGCCTCTCCGTTACCTGCGCTGGCCGCCCTCCTCCTCCAGGCTTCCCCAGTCCTCCTCGGCCAGCACGTCGGACACCAGCTTGAGGGCGCGCTCTGCGTGCGACACGGCCTTCTGGATGGCCAGCAGCTCCGCTTCGGTGGGGTAGATGGTGGCGTGCCTGCACATGACGTGCCGGTCATCGCTGGACTCTGGCCGCCGCCTGGGCTGTGGGGAGAGGCCACCTTGTCAGGGCT